>NC_057863.1:109979825-110351491 GCF_019393635.1 Dromiciops gliroides | reverse complement strand
AAGCATCTGGTGAAATGCACCTAAGAAACAATTATCCCTGTTATAATTTAGTAGAAATGCATTTAGATCTCTTCTTTTCCCTTTGGGAAGAAGGGAAAGAAATCTTGAGATAATGGAAAAGTAAATGGAGAAAAAGGCCCTGAAGTGAATTGGGGGTGGATGGGGCTGGGGAACACATACACACAAAACTGTCTGTCTCTACTTTGTCTCTTCTCCTTCACTTCTAAACTCTTTGCAGATTGGGACCTACTGCACCACTCAATTGAAGCTCTTCTCTTTTAAATGTCCAGTTATCTGTCTTTTTTTTGTCATTTGTCCTTCATTCTTTTTTTTGGATAATAATGTATTTTATTTTTTTCCAGTTATATGTAAAGATAGTTCCCAACTTTTGTTTATACAAGCTTTCCAATTTCAAATTTTTCTCCCTTCTCCCCTGCTCCCTCCCCCCTCCCCTAGACAGCAGGTAATCTGATATAGGTTTTATATATATATATATATATATATATATATATATATATATATATATATATATACACATACACATATACATATACATATATATACACACACACACATACATATATATACACACACGTGCATGCATATATATATATATATATATATAAAATAACATTAAACATATTTCTGCATTAGTCATGTTATAAGAGAAAAATTAGAGCAATGAGGAAAAACTTCAAAATAGAAAAACAACAGCACCAAAAACAAAAGAAATAGTATGGTTCAATCAGCATCTATACTCCACAGTTCTTTTTTTTTTCCCTGGATTTGGAGATCCTCTTCCATCATGAGTCCCGTGGAACTCTTCTGTACCATTGCATTGGTGAGAAGAATATAGTCCATCACAGTAGATCAACACTCAATGTTGATGATACTGTGTACAATGTTCTTCTGGTTCTGCTCATCTCACTCATCATCATCCCATGCAAGACCCTCCAGGTTTCTCTGAACTCCTCCTGCTCATCATTTCTTACAGCACAATAGTATTCCATTACATTCATATACCACAACTTGTCCAGCCATTCCCCAATTGATGGGCATCCCCTCAACTTCCAATTCCTTGCCACCACATAAAGTATATTCCTTTCTATCCCCATTCAATTTTCTCCAGACATCTATCATGTCTAACTTTTCTAGTAATCTATTCACCTCTTTCACTTCTTTCTTATTTATTTTTTGGCTAGATTTATCTAATTCTGAGAGGGGGAGATTCAGATCCCCCACTAGTACAGTATTACTGTCTAATTCCTCTTGTAACTCATTTAACTTCTCTAAGAATTTGGATGCTATACCACTTGGCGCATACATATTTAATATTGATATTTCTTCATTATCTATAGTGCCTTTTAGCAAGATGTAGTTTCCTTCCTTATCTCTTTTAATGAGATCTATTTTTGCCTGTGCTTTGTCTGATATAAGGATTGCTACCCCTGCTTTTTTTTTTTTTTACTTTAGCTGAAGCTTAATATATTCTGCTCCAGCCTTTTACCTTTACTCTGTGTGTATCTCTCTGCTTCAAATGTGAAGCAATCTGATAAAGGATATATGTGTGCAATCACATTAAACATATTTACACATTAATCATGTCGTGAGAGAAGAATCAGAACAAAAGGGAAAAACCTAAAAAAAGAAAAAAAACACAAAAAAATATAAATAGTATGGTTCAATCTGTATTTAGATTCCACAGTACTTTTTTCTGAATGTAGAGAGCATTTTCCATCATGAATCCTTTGAATTGTCTTGGATCACTGTATTACTAAGAATAGATGTCTATCCCAGCTGATCATGGCACAATGCTGTTGTTACTGTGTACAATATTCTCCTGGTTCTGCTCACTTCACTCAGCATCAGTCTACTTAAGTCTTTCCAGGTTTTTCTGAAATCTGCCTGCTCATCATTTCTTATAGCACAATATTGTTCCATTCTATTAATATAACACAACTTCTTCAACCATTCCCTAGTGGATGGATATTCCCTTGATTTCCAGTGCTTTGTCACCACAAAGAGAGCTGTTATAAATATTCTTATACATGTGGGTACTTTTGCCTTGTTTATGATCTCTTTGGGATACAGACCAAGTAGTGTTATTATTTGGTCAAAGGGTATGCACAGCTTTATAGCCTTTTGGGCATAGTTCTAAATTGCTCTCCTGAAGGCTTGGATCACTTCACAACTCCACCAATAATGCATTAGTTTTCCATTTTTTTCCACACCTTCTCCAACATTTATTATTAAATTTCTACATTTCTCACTGAATTCTCTAAGTCTCCTTCATTCATCTCAGAATCATCATCCACATCATGCCTACCAGCTGTGAATATGTCACAAAGGTCTGACCTAACTTATCTTCCTTTTGGACTTTATACTCTAGCTTGGATATCACTTGAGCTCAAATGGGCATAATGATAATCTCTGTGCAGATGACTTGCAGAACTGTATACACTGCCTTAATCTATCGTCTGATATTTTCTCCTGCTTCGAAAATTGCCTAATGCCCATTTCAAACTAGACATTGCATAAGCATCTCAAAATCAATGCATCCCAATTAGAAATCATTAATTCCCCCCCAAACCCACCTCTCTTCCAAAGATTTAAAAAAAAAGTTTCTATAGAGAAAGCCATTATAATTCCAATTACCCTAGTTCAAAACCTCACTGGCATCTGCTACTATCTATTGTTAGTCACCTCACATATTCAATCACTTGGCAAATCTTATTATTTCTACTTCCCAAATATCTGTAGGATTTATTTCCTTCTGCCTACTTATATAGTCACATTAGGTCAGGCCTCTTGTTTGAATTATTACAATAACTCCCACATTGATTTCCTATCTTAATTTTCTCTCCTTTGCAATCCATCCTCCATAGAGTTTTCAAAGTGATTTTCTTAAAATATAGGTCTTACTATTGCCTGTAAGATCAAATGCAAAATTTTTTGTTTGCCATTTAAAGCCCTTCTTAACTTTATATTCTGTTATAAATTAATCATCTTTTTCATAGGGGTAATGTTTATTACCTGTTTTGAGGCAATTCTACTCACAAGGGCAGAAATGTATGTATAGGTGAAGACAGTCAAGAAGGCCTTAGCAAATTATCTTTCATAGGTACCTTGGACCTCCAATATTATGGAGAGAAGCTCTTGTTGCTTTTTATGGGGCTTGGCCTTGCACCCCATCACACTCTATACTACATGTAATCTTGTTATTTTTTACAAAAGCTATTACATTTCTCATTTCCATGCCTTTACACTGGTCTGTCCCCTATGCCTGAAATGTACTCCCATGTGACATCCATCTCTTAGTGTCCTTTGTTACCTTAAAAAATATTACAAATTGTCTTTCTTCATGAAGCTTTCCTTGATCTCCCCTAGCTGCTACTGTTCTCTCCATAATTGTCTTTTATTTATATATATTCAATCTCTTATGTATTTAATATATCACCTGTATATATACATATACATATACATATACATATACATATACATATACATATACATATACATATACATATACATATACATATGTAAGCATATATTTATACAAGTATATGTTGTCTCCTATGATTGGATGCAAACTCATTGTTAGCAAGAAGTATTTCATATTTGTCTTTTTATCACCAGTTCTTAGTATAATGTCTGGCATAAAGCAGTCTATAAATGCTTATTTTCTGATTGATTTCTATAATGTATAAATGTTTCATTGTACCCAAGAATATACCTTCCCTAATTACAGTCAGTAGCAGTAGCTCCCTGGCTTTTTGTTTCCTTCCTTTTATGCCTATACTTCTTCCTCCCATCAAAAGTATTGGTCTCATGTCCCTTTTCCTTGGGAACTTCCATGATCTGGTTTATCAACAAATGTGATTAATTAAATTAATGCAGTAGTATATTTTAGTCACATTTTCCACTTAAAAATTCTGTAAACATTGGCTTTTAAACTTAAAAGAAGTGATTCTGGTAACCTAAAGTCAAGTCCACAAGCATTTATTAAGGGCCTAATAGTGTCAAGCAAAAGGGATATGAACAAAGATGTAAATATTCCCTGTCCTCAAGAAGCTCACACCGTAATGTGAGAGGAAACATCTAAACATCTATACACAGGCAAGATGTATACAGGATAGATTGGAGGGAATCTCAGATGGAAGGAAATAACATTAAGGAGACTCCCTATAGAAAGGTGGGAAAGGCTTCCTGTACAATATGGGATTTTACTTAAGACTCAAAGGAATCCAAGAAAGCCAGGAAGCAAAGAAGAAGAAGGATAGAACAATTGTAGGAGACAGCGAAAATTCAGTGTTCAGAAATTGGGTGTTTTGTGGGAAAAACAGTAAGGAGTCCAGTACCACTGGACCATGATAGTGTACAGGTGTAAGAACATTAGACAGATAGAAAATGTGCAGGTTATAAAGGGATTTAAAAACTAAGCAGAATATTTTATATTTGACCCTGGATATAATAAGAAGCCATTGAAGTTTATTTAACAGAGGGATTACATGGTCAGACCACACTTTTAGGAAGATTGTTTTTTCTATCACATTGCTTCTCTCCCTTAGTCATTTTTGTTGTTCAAAACAACAAACTGAAGCAAGGCAGATATAAGGGTGAATATCTATCCCAGTTGTGACACAGCACCATCCTTATCCTCTTTCCATTCTCTTATATCTACATCACACCAAAATGTCCAAATGGAAACTGACAAATCTATTCCATTGACTCAGATGTCAAAATCTCTCTGCATTCTTCACATACCCATTTCTCATTTCTCCTTTATTCTTGCCTCTCAGGAAAAGGTTTTTCTTCTTGCCAAGACCACCCCCTGCACACTAACCGAACATGCCTCCATTGCCTCCTAAATCCTTCCTCCACACATTTTGCACTAATTTGCATTCCTTGGCACATACTTAGTTACTTAATAAATATTTGAACTAAATTGAATCTAATACTTCAGGCCTGATTTGACCATAGGATGCAACCTTAAAATAATCTTTATTAGGTTTCCATTGGAGCCACTGGTTAAAATTAAAAACAAAAACAAACAAACAACAACAACCCTTAGCCTGTCATTTAAAACTCTTTATACCTGAATTGTACCTTCTTTCCAATCTTCTTCGGTATCACTACCTTCTAGCCATACTATACTAATTCCGCAGACTTAGGACTCTATTTTCATTTTCTTCTAATAGCATGAACCACCCCACATGTACCAAGAACACGTCTTCCTTATCTCCACATCTCAGAATCATTGTCTTCCTTCAGAGATGAACTCAGATCTCACCTGTACTCAGACATCTTATGAGATCTTCCTAGACATTAGTACTTTCTTACTCCTCAGTTTTGCTTGTATTATATTTATTTTTCGTATTATAGACACAGCTCATGTAGTCGATAGAAAAATTAGATCTGGAGTCAGGAATACAAGAGACCAAATCCATCCTCAGATACTAACTAGCTATATAATCCCGGACAAGTCACTTTAAATCTTGGGATCTCATTTTCCACATCTATATGTATGTAGCCCATGCTTACATTTCAGCTATGTCCCAAAGCTCTATTCTTTCTAGGAGAATTTCTTCTGAGAGCTCAGTTGCTACATCTTCCCACTTTGGCATCTAGGGATACTCCTGAGGGGAAGCATAATTTCTTTCTCTAATGCGGTTTTTCATGAGCCCCCACTGACATGCTTCCTGTCATTATTGTCAATTATCAGTCATCCAGAATTACTTAGCTTTACGAAAGAGGTATTTAATATGGCATTACAGAGAGTGCAAAACATCCTGCCAGATTCCCAATCTGTGACACACTACCCTTAATAATACATTCAAAGTTCAGGATATAATGAACTCAAGTTCAGAGAGACTACGTATCAAAGTTGTAACTAAGAGATCTTGGGAGTCCTTTTGCTTGAGTTCTCAAGATGTTTCTGTTAAATATAGTAGAATCATTTTAGAGCCTTGAATATGCATTCAGTATGTTCTTGCTTCCTGATACAGATATTGCCATCAGTGGAGCCTTGAGTTTTGCTAAGACAGAAATCCTCCAGGCCTCCAAATATTACAAGGTCCTTTTCTGTTGGTCTAGATGGAGAGAGTTGGGGTTGGGGGTGGGAAGAAAAGCGGGAAATACCAAGACTGAAATTGAAACTCTACCCTCCACACATATATAATTGGTTCATTTCTTTTATTTACCCAGAATGTTCTCTCTTCTCTGTTTATTCAAATCTCTCTGAACGTCCTCTTTGTTTCATAAAGGACCCAAGGAATATTACCAAGATTCCTCAGCTAAACCAGACCAACTCTTTTGCAGTCCCTCCAGTTAATTAAAGGCTTGTCCACATTAAACTTGAAACTCAGATACAGAGACATGTTCTCATCTAGTTAAGGTATTAGTGCTTTGTATTTTGATGCTTAAAATTTATTGTATTTTTTATTGATTTACTCAACAGAGGTCATCTACCCTTAGAATGAAAGTCTTGGACTCAGTGACTACAGAGGATGTTGCAACTTTTAGACTTATGATTTTATAATCTCATATAAAATAAAATATAACTTTCATGGGGGCCAAGGCTTGTGAGGTTTTTTGTTATGTACATTTTGGGTTTATATATATATATGTATCTCACAAATGTATCTATGAATATACAAACATATGTAAACAATGTTATAGTTAACATTTTATGCTATATAGCTACATATTTAGATTTATATCTATAACTAATAAAAACTAATATACATATATACATAGATATCCATATATCTAGGTTTATGCCAAGAAATCTAGCTAAATCCAGCTATCTAGATCTAGACTCTATCTCTATCTGTTGATAGATCAGCCTGTCTATTTGTCTTGCTTTTGAATGCCCAGTACCTTGAATATAGTGTTTCATTCATATTCATTCCTTTTAGTTAATTATTGAATTGTTTGGTCTACAGGACAGCCAACATCTGGATATTGAAAAACATCTGGATAAAGGAATGATTGGGGGGTAGATTTAATGCCTATATATTGATATTATTTAAATGTATAGTAATGGATAGGGAATGATTAAACAGAAAGAAACAACATGAGGTGGTGAAACAAGTAAGCATCAACAAACACCAAAGAAACCTATCATTTCTGTGCAATTTAGCAAATTGGTTCCATTTTGCAACATACAAACTGCTATTTTCTTATAGAAACCTGTGGAATTGTTCTGCCAGAAAATATGTGTGCATGAAGTTGATTTTCTTTAGTGTGAAAAATTTTGTTGAACATTATTTTCTGTCTTGTTATGGGTTTTGTAATGAAGCAATCTCGATTTCTTTAATTCAAAAAGAAGGAAATGTTTACCACCAAAATTTTTCCTTTATAAAAAAAAAAAAATCTACCTCTGTTGCCCAGGTTGCAGTTTTTATTTCTATGTTCTCAGCAATTAGGTCATGCATTTACTGGACTTAGATATTTTGATAAGGGTTTTAAATATATTTAAATTTTCAAATTACCTATTAATACTTGGGTGTAATACATTTTGCTCAATAGGCAGATACTATTATTTGCTCAATAGGCAGATTGTTATAAGTTTTTTGTTTGTTTGTAATAAGCTCCTGAGGGAAACTATGTATGCCTCTAGCAGAAAAAGCTTCTTTTGAATTTAAAGGGAAAGCTTGATATAATACTTGCACAGGGTAATCTGGGCAATTGGTTTATTAGTCATTTATTTCATCAAATAAATAATATATGTATGCATATATTTTTAAAAGTTTTAGATCACTAAGTAACAGAATTGACTGTCTTTAGGGGAAAAAAGTATGGAGATAGAAGGAAGGAACAACACAGAGCAAGGGAGAAAGGCAGACATACACACAGAGATTATGCTCTTAGTAGATGGAGAACCTGAGAGGGAGACCTGAATTCAAGACTCAAAATTGACCCCCAATAGCTTTGTGATCCTCAGCAAGTGATTTAACCACTGAGTGCCCAAAGCAAATCTCTAAGGTTATAAATTACAAAGAAACTAATCTGTATTGGTATAGGTGGTATCCTCATATGGTAGTTATCTTTATCAATACAATCACAGGACACTCCCACCCTCCCCAACCCCTGCCCTTTAGAAAAAAAAAAAGGAAAAGGAAAAGGATACAGACATGGTTATATGTATGTAATCCTGAAATATATGATCAAGGAACAAAATAGTAAGAAGGCATATTGTTTTAAACTTCTGGCTGAGAAAGTAAAGCAAAAGAATTTTGCTAAATGTGAAGAATGTCTGAGTAACAAATACATCACCTAAGCCACGCCCTGAGTAGGACTGGATCCAAGCATTGGAGCTAGCCATTTTGGTGGTTTACAACAGCAAATTTTGTGGCATTGAATGGCAAAGATGATGCAAAGTTGTAATAAGATACTCTGTACAGCACAGTCATTTTCAAATAAGGAAGACAACCTTTTTTTCAGCTGCAGCTTGACAGAAGGCATGCCTCACTAAATGTTCGGAATGTGAAATTGTCTATAGCCTTCATTCCAATCTTCAGCAACTAAGGAACCTGGGAAATAGTAAGATTTTTTTGAAAACCCCTCCTCTTTTCCTTAGGTCATCAAATAACCTGGTCTTTTACAGAGAGAAAGACTTAGGACACTATTTTTAGGATTACATCCTCATCAAGAAACCTAATAAGTTAAGCAGAAACATTTTACAGAAATAAGGAAATCTGCATTTTTCCCCAACAGTTGCTTTTCTTTGGGATTTAATATAGATTTTTGAGTATTCAATTTCTTTGGATATTACTTGTAACATTTACCCAGTCACTTAGGTTTTAAAACTCATTCCCCTCCTTGAAATTTGTCATGTTCTTACAGTTAGTGACTATGAACAACATAGAACAGAGAAAGAATATAATGTAGTAGAAAGACCAATGTCTTTGGAGGCAGCGAACCAGGGTTCAAATTCCACTTCTGACAAATTGTTACCTTCGTTGATACGGAAAATTAAATGCAGGAGGGAGGCTTTGACCTTGTCTGTAGCAGAAAGGCTCTGGCCTTGCTGTGTACCAACTGCAATACTGTTTCTCCTTTGTCCTTTGTAAGGTAATTTCTGCCCTTGTCTTTGTCTGATAAACTTGTATGTATCTTGCTCTCCTGTAATGACAACTATACCACTATATGATGCCAACTCTTTTTGTATATAAACAAGTGGGCTAAAAGAATTGGGGCCCATTGTTGGAGGTCTGACCCCGTGGGTCCCACATGCATAATAAACTCTCTCTCTCTCTGTGTCTATTGTGCTGTAACATGGTGAGCACAGGAAAGTCAATTAACCTCAGTTTCCTTATCAGTAAAATGAGAAGGGGTGTAATATATGACCTCTGAGGTCACTTCCTTCTCTAAATTTATAATTATAGTTTGATAGTTTCTTCTCAAGAAAGACAATCTTAATTTGATCCTAGGTCTTTAACAGATCTGAGAGGAAAGGCTGTGAGTTAGCTATAGTTTCATAGATCTAGAACTTAGAGGTCATCTAGGTAAAAACCTTTACTTTGCAAATGAGAAAACAGAGGTCCAAAGAAAATTTAGAATTTGTACCCAGCTTCATTGACTCAAACAAGTGACTCACTTCCTTTGCTCTCATTCTTTTTTTTAACTCTTTATTGTCTAGCTTCTGACTTCATTATTCACTTGAAGCTACTCTTTCCAAAATGGCTAATTACAGTTCTCATCCTTGACATCTCTGCAGCCTTTGACACTGCAATCTTTGACACACCCTCAATCTTGTTGATACTTTTTCATACTACATCTCTCTCCTGTTTTTTTTTCTATCTAACTTTAAAAAAAAATTTTTTTACAGGGCAATGAGAGTTATATGACTTGCCTAGGGTCACAAAGCTAGTAAGTGTCAAGTGTCTGAGGCCAGACTTGAACTCAGGTCCTCCTGAATCCAGGACCGGTGTTATATTCACTGTGCCACCTAGCTACCTCCCTATCTAACTCTTAATTCTCAATCACTCTTGCTACATCTTCATCCAATTCATGCCAATAAACCAGGAGTATCTCACAAGACTCAGAAGTGGACCTCTTCTCTTCTCTTCTATACTATTTCACTTGGTCATCTCATCTGGTCCCATGGATTCAATTATCATATCTATCTTAATGATTCTTGAATCTTTTAATAAACTTCTCTCCTGACCTCTCCCTGCCTCAACTCTCTCCCTATATCAGCTCATCTTCTACTTAGCTGCCAAAGAAATCTTCCTTCTGAATCCAGAGCTGGTGTTTTATCCACTACGCCACCTAGCTCCCCCAAAGACATCTTCCTAAAGCACAGATCTGAACATGTCATTGCCCTTAGTAAATAACTCTCTAATGGTTTCCTATGACCTCTAGGATGAAATGTAAAATCCACTGACATTCAAAGTCCTTCAAAACTTGACCCCTCCCTCCAATTTTCCAGTCATCTTATACCTTATATCATCCCACCCGCCTACCAAACTCCCCACCACACACACACACACTTGACTCAGTTACACTAGCCTCCTTCCTGTTCCTCAAAACAGAAGCTCCATCTTTATACTCAGGAGATTTTCATGGGATTATTCCCCATACCTGAAATGTGCCCAATCCTCATTTTCACCCCCCATCTTCCTTGGCTTACTTCATATCACAGCTAAAAGCTTACCTTCTATAGAAAACCTTTCCTGATCCTTCTTAATTCTAGTGACTCCCTCTATTGATTATTTACAATTTGTCCAGTGTATCCCTCATCTGTATATAATTGTTTATGTTATCTCTCCATTATATTGAGAACCCTGTCTTTGTATTTTCAGTGCTTAACATAGTACTTGACACAAAATAGATGCTTCATAAATATTTATATATATATATATATATATATATATATATATATATATATATATATATATATATTGACTGACTATGAGTCCTTTGCTTTTTCCACTCCAACACAATATTTCAAAGTTTTTCAAAGGAAAATTTTGCAGACTGCAGTGAGTATGTCCTTAAATGTGGGCAATAAAGGTAAAAAAACAAGTCAGCAAGAATACAAGAAAATGAGTGAATTCAAATCGCAATGACAGCTTGTTCCCTCTGTTGTTGATTTAGATAGTTGTAATCTTTGTTTTAACTTCCACTTGCAACTGTATAGTTTCTTTATGCCATCAACAAAACCAGCAAGTCCAGGGAATGCTCTGCAGGTCAAACTCTGCTCCATTTGCTAAAAAAGATTTTTGCCTCTGTGGGAAAGCTTGCCTTTATCACAAACAAAGTGATAACAGTAGTTGAAAGCACCGTGTTTTTCATATTGTATACTATGTTCCTAAAGATACTTGCAGAACGTTTATGTGTTCTACTTAATAGACCACATCCGGGAACCTTTGGAGGCAAACAGCTCCTACTCTTGGGAATATCTTATCAATATAAAATTCCCTTGGAAAAAATGAAAGTTTTGAAAGGGAAAAATATTTATGCATACATGCCTATCTTTCTGTACCTCAGGAAACTTTCTAGGACTATGTACATATTTATATCATATTGCAAAGCAGGTGCCAATCAGCTTAGCAGAAGAGTTTCTCCTACAAAAATACATGTTTATTACAAAGAGACAACAACAGAAGTGTTACCTACCTCATTGCTATTTTTTTTCTTTTTTGCTGTGTAGTCACCTTAGATAATGGACATGAATGATGATAATATAAAGAGTAAAAGGAATAATGAAAAGAATAGAGATGATGGAGGAATATGTGAAAATAGAGAAAAGGTTAATGAAGAGTTTGAGATGATAGTAAAGGAGACATGGAGGAACTAGCACTAGGGTTGATCCTAGAATGAACGTTGTAGAGTGGAGATGGGGATGAAGCATATTTGCAAGATGCCAGAGAGCTTCCATAGATACATGGAAGCAGATGATTCATAATGAACTTCAGAACCCAGTATTCCATGTTTTTGTTCTGTGTGTTAATTGACTGAGTCTAATTTGTGATATATGTATATTGAGTGAAATGATAATGAGAAGGTAATTTGGAGCCAAATTGTATAAAACATTAAAGAAGACAATCAGGAATTTATATTTTATCTTAGAAACAAAGGGGCAGGCAAATGTCATACATACTTACACTTGTGCTTTGAGAAGGGCAAAGGTAAGTGGATAGAATTTTACATACTGTCTACTATGAACCAGACAATATACTAATAAATTTTTACAAATATATCATTTGATCCAAATAATAATCCTGTAAGGTAAAGTGCTATTATAATCCCAATTTTACATTTGAGGAAACTGAGGCAAACGGAGCTTAAGTGACTTGCCCATTGTCACACAGTAATTATCTAAGGCTGACTTGGAACTCAGGTTTTCCTTACTCCAGGCTCAGTGCTTTGTGCACTAGCCACCAGCTGCTTTTCATAGTTTTGGCAATTGTGTGTTTACAGCAGCAAGAAAAGAGATTGGAACAAGGAAACTGATAGTAATGCTATTGTAGGATTCCAAGTGAGAATAATAAAGAACTGACCTGCAATTGTGTTTGGAGGTGAAATAGAGATGTTTAGAGGATATTTAGTTAAGAGGAAGAGGTGATAAATTTAGTTATGAGCTAGCTGAATTTCACAAGCCAGCAGGTAATCTAGAAGGGTTTGTCTAGTAGGCAATAGGAGATGAGGAAACAGAATTAATGCAAAAGATTATAGATTTGGAAGTCCTTTGTACAGAAGTGTTGACTGAAGCCCTGAGATTCCATGAAATCACTTAGGAAATGAGACTATAGAAAGAAGAAAAGAGAGCCCAGAAGAGCAACCCTTGGTTGCTTAACCTTTGGTTAAGGAGTCAGAAATAACCAACAGACCAACTAAGAAGAATAACTCAGAGTTTTCTGACATTTAGGAAGAGATCGTGAATTGAAGAGCAACAAAGAACAGGGTGAGCATGAATCAAGCGAGGAGATTATCCAGAAAGAGAGCATAATCTCAACAGTGTTAACAGCTGAACATAGAACATGGAAGTTAAGAATTCAGCAATTTGAATTGGCTTTATCTGTTAAGATATTATTGGTAGTAACTTTTGAGCAATTAATTTCTATTAGAAATCAAAGTTCAAGGAGTTGATGAATGAGTGTCAAATTAATAAATGAAGGAAGTGAATACATATTATTCCATGATTTTAACAGTAAAAATAAATGTAAAAAGATGATATCTTTAAAAGATGTCAGACCCAAGAAAAGAGCTGAGCACCTTTTAGGCATTTGTAAAGGGACCATTAGGTAGGGAGTTATTGAAGGTGACAGAGAAGAAATTGAAGACAAGGTAAGGAGCCGATTAACAGTGGTATAGTTAGGTTCATGGTCACAAGGAGTGGTATCATCCTCAAAAAAGAGATGGGTCTTCTCATCTACTAAGAATGGCATGGATGATTCTATCCCTCAGGTCATGAAGTGTGTCAGGTTGCTATAAGAACTACATGAAGTAACTGGAGATGTTTGTTGTAGAAAGGAAAATACTGGGTGGGGGGAAAATATGAGATACATACATCTATATGCATATGCATATATAATTATGTAAAATAGATGTGTATAGAAATTATCTGCATGAATATAATTTGAGCCAATTATGTATAAGATATATGCATATATTATATATTTGTGTGTAAGGATATGTGCATTTATATTATTATATATGTATATATAAATATATATAAATCATCTGCATAAAGATAACTGAACCCTTGAGAATTGATAAGAAACAAAAAATAAGACAATATACAGAGAAAAAAGATGATAGACAATGATAGAGACAGAAGTTATCTGTGGTTAGTGGTTGTAATCTGAATGAAGATTCAACAAAGGTACCTGTTAAGGAACAGTCTTATAGTACAGTTAGGTGGAGGACCAGCATAGAGGAGTGTTCTAAGAACCTGGAGATGAGACAGAATCCATGGGATCAAGGGGCTAAATAAATAAAGGATGAAAGACAAAGGTTAATTAGACTGGTTAATTATAAGGTCAATTATAATTATAACTTAGTTATAGAATCAAAACTATTAAAGAAAAAAAGGCAAGTTAGATAAGACATAACAGACTGGGAAAACCTTGTGTTTATTTTGCATATATTCAGTATATTCCTATGTATGAACATGTTTTCTTCCTTTATAGAATGTAGTTTACTTGAGGATAAGGGCCATTTCATTTATGCCTTATGTGCAATGAGGACCTGACTTAATTCCAAATCATTCTGACTCTCATAGGTTGGCCAAAAATAGGTCTTAGCCCAAGCCTCATTGGTCATGGTTTGACCTTTCAATGGCTCTCAGTGAGTGAAAATACCAATTGCTTCTGTTTTGTTCAGAAATCTTGAGGGCCGTCCCCTCCCATTTTTACCTTCCTTCCTTCCTTCCTTCTTTCCTTCTTTCCTTCCTTCCTTTTTCCATTCATTCATTCACAAATTTATTTGTTTTGACTAGGAAAAGGAGGGAATTCTTCCCCTCATTTCTTACCTAGAGTTAATTATTGAATGGGGACTTGCTTCAGGCAAACTGAGACCTGGGAAAGACCTTAGCTTAAAAAGGCCAAGGTCTCCTACTGCATCCAGCACCATCTGCATTCATCCTGATGTACGTCTTGCCACTGGACCCAGATGGCTCTGGAGGAGAGAGGGAAGCTGGTCACTTTGCACAGCCCTCCCTCATTTAAATTCAATGCATTGCAAGTCATGATATCACCTCCTGATGTCATATTCCTTTTTGAGATTTAAGGACAAACAACAACAGAAACTTCAACAACAATGCAGTGCTTAGCATATACTAGATACTTAATAACGATCCAATAATTTCAATTTTATTCAATAAACATTTATTAAGTTCCCACTATGTGCCAGGTATTTTGCAAAATGCTAAGGATGCAACTTAAGAAAAGAAAGATAGTCTGTCCCCTCAAAGAGCTTATTATCTAATGGGGAGCCAGTACACAAAAGGAGAGAGGAACATAGGGGTAGCTGGGGGGAGATACCAGGGGATACCCAGTACATGGCATCTTGTTCAGCGGACTTGAGTAGCAGATGCAGAATGGAGGGAACTTGAAATCCAATTTCTGCCCACTATAAAGGTATTCCACACCCCAGCCCTCCAATCAGAGGGGTGAAGAGACAAAAGGAGGTGATGTTACTCAAATCTTGAGTTAGTAGCTTGGTAATGAAGGTAGAAGTGATAAACTTATCCTAGGAATGCCATTTTGGTAAGTGGAGTCAAAACAGTGCACAGCCACAGATGTAGAGATTTGTTGATTCACTGATTTTAGATGTTTCAAAGTAGAATGAGAGATGGAAGAATAGGAAATTGTGATCACAGAGGGAGAATTTAGGGTTCTACACTAATTGCAACAATTATATATAATGCTGAGGTCAAAAGTCTGACCACCCATATGGGTGACCTAGGTAATTGAAGTTATACGTTATGAGAGGAGATACTGATGAATTTAGATGCTAGGATATTTAACATATATATATTGAAGTTTTCAAAAAGAAGTGTTTGGGTAGAGATAAAGATAAATATATGAGTCATGTACTCAACTGCTCAAAAAGATAAACAACTACAAGATGGTAGAATTCAATTATGGCCCCCATTCCTGATTCCATGGACTTTCTTTATCATGGCATAACAGTTCTCTCAACTTGGAAGCTCACAACACTCCTTTTCCCCCATAGAAGTGCACCAAGAACCTGTGGCACATTCCTCTGATTGGATGGTAACTAGTAGAACCTCCATTTTAAGAAGAGTAACAAGGCTAGCCATGTTTTTATTTTTTTATTATGTTTTTACATCACTCCTTACTCTCTAGACTCTCTCTACCATGCCACCGCCCAACTTCCTTTTATGTTTTATCTTCCCCAATTAGAATGTAAGTTTCTTGATGGCAGGAACCACTTTTCTTCCTCTTTGCACTTGTATTCTCAGTGCTTAGTTCCTGGAATACAGTAAGCATTTAATCAATACTTCTGTACTTGATTTGAATGGGCTGTATCAATGGTTAATGAATTTCTCATCAGTGGGAATTTCAAAGTGGAGACTAGATGAGTATTTGAACTGTTAAATAGGGGATGGATACATGTTTCAATTGTGGGTCTCTTCCACTTTTAAGAATCTGTAACTCATGAGTCAAGAGCAAAACATAAGAATGTTTGAAGTTTGAGAACATGGCCATGTTTTTTTAGAGAAATAAAGAATTTGTTTTCCTAATGGGCTTTAAAAGTAGACTAAGAACTAACTCCAATAACATAGTGTCATGTAAAGGTAGACATGTTCTAAAGTGAACCCAAGAGTACTAAAATGATGATCATAGAAGAATGAAACCTTTTTGCTTTTCTTCAAACTTGTCAATCCATCTCCCATCTCTGCACCTCAGCACTGGACATACAATGGAATGTGTTTGCTCTTAATTCCTGCCTTTAAGTCTCAGGTCAAACAATATATCCATAAAGACTTTTCTGATATCCATAACTTCTCTCCTCCCCAAAACTTCCTTTAATTTATTCTGTATATGTACATGTTCTATCACCTAAAGGCTTTAAACTTCTTGTGGGAAGAAACTATTTGATTTTTGCTTTTATATATCTAGATCTCAACATACTGGCTGACACACAGAAGGTGCTTTATATTATAATCATGTGATCCAAACGAAAATACAAAGAAACTAAATGATTCACCAATGATTAAATAGAAAGTAGCTATGTTAGGATTCAAACCCTGGTCTTATGGGCCAAATCTGGATCCATGATTCCAAATTCAAACCTCTGTCCACAACATCATGCTACATTACCTAATTTTCCCATTTCAATTTACAGGTATTATGAGAGCAACTGCTTTGAGGGAACTATTGATTTTTTTTCAGGTATCAACTTGTTCTGAAGGAATTATTAAAGGAACATAAGAATAAAACAAACAATTTGCTATAATTAATGAAATCCCTCACATCCTATTCTTCTTTGGAACAAAATATATCAATGACACTTCAATGAAGATCGTATTATAGAGACAAATGTTGAGTACCTTTCCTATTTTTCAAACACACACTCACACACACACACACACACACACACACACACACACACAGAAATGTTATTCCTGCTTATTCAGATGATAGGGATTGTTCCTTCTTGTGCTCTAAAAGAGGGCTTCTTAAATGTTTTCCTCTTGTGACCACTTTTTTCCCCAAGAAATATATGACCTTGGGTATGTAGGTATATAAAATAGGTATAGAAATCAAACATTTACTACCAAAGTTTTCATGACCCCCCACATTCAGTTACACAACCTCATATGGGGTTGTGACCCACAGTTTAAGAAGCTTTACTCTAAAGGCACTCAATATGTTTCCACATGTACCTGGCTCCTTGCATACTAGCTCATAGTGTGAAGTTGAATAAACAAGGTATAAGCACTACACCCTAATAAGGTAATAAAAAAAATTAAATGTAATGAACAAAACCTGAGTACATTTGTATTAATGCACAAAACTACATTCAGACTGACTTCAATATTTCAAGGGTCCATAATTTCATGAGTATGGATACTTCTCAATCATACAGATCACAATTCCTGCTTCCCTCAGTAGTTACCATATCCAAAAAATGTGCCTCCTTGTAGCCAACTTGTTGATGAGCCTCCTCCAAGTAAGCCTGTCTATTCCTTAGAAGACAAATAGAGCATCTATCACCAGAGACATAACTGAAGCCTTTCAAATTTGATAGTATTTCCAGTGCTTACCCTTTCACAATATAGCCTTCAGAAATTCAGGTCCCCAAGTCACACCAAAGAAGGCATTGAAAGAGGAATTTTTTGTTTTGGTTTGTTTTTTTCATTTGGTGGCTTTAAAAAATTCTTTAAATTGGGACTATCTTTTATATCACCTTAATTTCTAAATATATCCCTTCATTGTCCTCTAACCAAGGAACCACACCTTGTAAAGAAGAATATAAAGGGGAAAAATATAATTCAACAAAACCAGCCAACTAATGAACCTCTCAAAGAAAAAATAGATGTACTTCGTCCAAGTCTTCTCTGGGGCCAAGCTTGGTCAATATAATTATAGAGTGTTGAATTTGTTAGAATAATACCTCTGAGGTGGTTGGTGTCATGAACATTAAATAATATAGCCATTTTAAAACAACACGCATTTTATAATTCTGACCTGAACAAGGCAAGATTTAGACAGAGTCGGAGCAGCTAAATCTCTGCAAATTTACTCAAACTTCCTTGTTCTTCAGTTTTCTGAGGTGATGCCAATTAAAACCCTGAGAAGTAGCAGAAACTTTGAATTCCCAAGCAATGACAGTTCAAACATCACCAGCATTGAAGTGACCTTTTTAAAAAAATTCCATTCCACCTTCTCAGTGATTTCCACATATTTACTGCCCTGGGTTCCTAGAGAAAATTGAGTATATATTTGTATGAAGGAATGTAATGCCACCAGATGCCCAGAAGGCTTAAAGCTGTTGAAAACTTGGCCTGTGGAATTCATTAGAGGAAAACCTGTTTTAGCCCATCCTGAATGAACATTGGCAATAATAAAAAAGCCTTGGTCTCAAGGTAGACCAGTATAATTTTCTTTTCGTTATGAGCTATAATTGGTGAATATATTAATATTTGGGACTAGCAAAGAAAGACACCATCACTTGTTATTAGCTTCACAAATATTTGTAACTGTGACAGAGTCTTCATTCATAGTCAGGCTATGACATTTGAGTGTCATACCTTGTAAGGAGGAAATGTAATATTGTTCTTAGTTAGAAATGCAAACGTTCCCCTAGCTAACAGGATTAGAGCTTGAAATCTTTCCCAAGGACAAAATTACAGCTGCATATTCATTTATCAAGGTGAAGATTTTCTATAAAGTGAACCTCCGCTCTATAGGTGGTATAGAATACAATTAATTAATTCTTAGCATTAAAATAAGCAGACGTTATTCAGAAGATTAATAAATGGCATGCAGATATTATACAAAATCAAAGCTGTTTTCATTTATTCTTGAATGATATATTGGCTTTTTCATAAATACATAATCGTTAGTAAAAGAAGGATTAAACAAATGTTGTACAGAAATGAAAACAATTCTGGTGCCAAATTGGTTGTGCTTAAGGCAAACACAAGCTTTGGAAAAAAAATCCCACTACCACCAATTTCTTTATAAATAGAGAAGCAATCATATTCCTGCTGATTTCGTTTTCATTTAAACATTTTAGTGGCTGATGTCTGCAACTTGTTCCTAGTGGCAATAATAAAAGCTGTAGTTTTAATAACTGCTTGGATGATTTATGGTAGGATTATTTCAATAAATGATGTTTCTACCATACTCTTTCCTTCCTGGCTCTCCTATGTAAATTGGTGGCAATTTGTGGTACTTCAGTGCAAAGGAATTGCAATGTTTTTTTTTCAAAAAATGTGGCTGGTAGTGCTGGAGCCTACATTTCGCAGGGTTGTTGATTTTTTATTCCTCCACCGCCCCTTTCTTTTGGAACTTTTCCTTTCTGAAGCCAGCCAAATTTACACAAAACCCTTCCTCTCTGGAGTTGAGCAGGAAAGCCTCCTTGTTCAAAATGTTAATTCATAACCACATCTGTTCCATTCATTCTGTTCGGAAGGTGATGGTAGGCAGGGTGGGAGAGCATAAATGAGACAACATTTAATACCAGTATTTATCATCCATGAAAGCAGATATGCCCAAAGGTTTTCTGTTTGCCAACACTTGGCTGAAAAAAACCTAAGCAAAGGTGGATTACCACATGGATGAGATTATAAAAGCATCCCCGGAAGGAATCCCCTCTCCAGGAAAAGAGGAATTCACTGGCCAGTTATTACCATGCTGGCATGCCAGACAGAGATGAAAATAAAACTGCAAAGTGAATATGTAATAGAAATTACCTGTTCATTAGAACATATACAAATATATAGTTAAAGTTTTTGTCCCAATGTAGAGATGATATTCCATGTTGTCTCAAATGGCTTCTCACTCAATGAGTTTATGTGACTAGTAGTCACAGAAATAAGAAAGTCTATATCAGATAGCAAGTCTAAGTCTAGAGCTTTTCATCTTCAAATGGTATACGAGATTACCTCCTCTCAAGTTATTGCAACTCAACAAGCATTTATTAAGAACCTACTATAAGCTACTATATACCAGCTACTGTACTAAGCAGGTATATGAATTCTAGAACTCACATTGTGCATTCATGTACGTATGTATACATGTATGTGTACATAAACATATATCCATGCATACATGAAAGACTTGTGTACATGTGTATATATGAATATGTATATATTTGTGTACATGTATATGTGCATATGTACACACAGACACAAACACATGTATTATATGTATTGTGTATATATGTATGTGCATATGTCTATATATATATATTAGTTCATATATATTAGTACTAATATATATTTATAAAAGAGGAGTGTGTGTATATATGTACATATATAGGTATGTGTGTATATATACAGAAACAGAAGTTTTTTTGTTGTTGTTTTGAGGACAGGTAAGGAAAATATCATGTGTTATGTATTGAGATTATATAAAGATCCTTACTCTGGCTAGTAGGGTGCTAATTATACCTACATATGCATAAACATATGTATGAATACCTCTCTATTTATCTATAGCTATATATTTTATAGGAAGCGGTCAGATGGGTCAATAGATAGAGTTCTGGGCTTGGAGTCAGGAAGATCTAAGTTCAAATGTGGCCTCAGACATTTGCTAGCTGTGTGACCCTGGGCAAGTAACTTAACCTCTATGTTCCTTAATGCACTGGAGAAGGAAATGATACTCCATTATCTTTGCCAAGAAAATTTCAAGGACAAGATGTTCTACTGGGTAAAAAAAATTGACATGACTGAACCAAAAAAAATATATGTACATACACATGTATGTATTTATATATGTGTATATTATATACATGCATATGTGTATATATAAACACACATATCTATACACACATGCCTACACACATACCTATTGTGTCAAGATAATGGAAAGTGATAGATGAGATTTAGCAGATACCCAGGGGCCCACCTGGAGACTGATTTAAACTGATTGAATTGGATAAGGTGACTGCCTGTTGATTGCTTACTAGATTGTAAGCACATCTGGCTGGTACTTAAGGGTACTTAAGAAAGTAATTGTTCTCAGAATCTAAAAACTTCGAACTTTACATTGAGACCACCTTCAGGTCCAGTGAACCAATGAATTTGAATGGCACTAGCCAATCAGGTTGAAGAACCTCCCATTACTGGGAGGGGAACATGAAGCAGGAAGCAGATGCTGGGAAGAGTCTTCTGCCTCTTTTAGTGCCAGAGATTGGCATGGTAGAAGAAGACTTCAGAAGGGGGAGCTTAAGAAGGTTAGGATTGCTAGGTTATAGGAAATCTGTTCTCAATATTTCTCTTTCTTTTACTATCTTTTAATAAACCTTAAAAACCTAAACTCCTTTATCAGTGATTTTCTTTACTTTCCCCCAAAAAACTGGGGGGGCAGATTAGAACCCACATTTAGAATTTTAAATAACACACTATATATGAATACATGCATGATGTGAACACAATCCAAATTGTTGCTTCTGGAAAGATGGCATGGTTTATTAGAAAAAGCATTGAATCAAGAATTATGATACCCAGACTCTAAGCCCATATCTAAATCCCTTAAATCCACATGTTGTCCATTTATATTAAATAGTTTGGCTTGGGTAATCTCTAAGGTTCATTTTAGCTCTAAATTTCCTTTATCTTTTCTTCTACCCTTGCACCCTAGGATGTTTGAGTTAATCATTCCTTAGAGATATTTACCCCTACAACTAGCTGTATTTTTTCATTGAAATTTAAGCAAGAAAATAAGTTAAAGTATTAATCAATTAGCCAAGCAATCAATAATTTCTCTGCAAATGCATGAATACAGGTTGTGTATATATTTGTGTGTGTGTGTGTGTGTTTGTGTGTGTATAAAAGCCAAAAAAAAAAAGGATAGTTTGGGCCATAGAGGGAATAAATAGATGAAATCTGTAATACACTTGGAAAGGTAGGATAAAGTCAGGTTATAAAAGGCTTAAAATAACATAAAAAAGAATATGTATTTGGTCATAGAGGTAACAAGGTCTTCCTAATGTTTATTGAACAAGGTGGTTAATTAAACCAATTTGGCAGGAGGTTTTGAATAAAGGAGAGACTTGAAGGGAGGAATCCAAACAGAATAATGTTGCAGTAGTTCAGGTAAGAGGTTGATATAATCCTTACTCAGCGTTATGATTATATACGTGGAGAGGAAGGTATGGATGAAGGAGATAAGAAGGTAGATTTGCCAAGGCTTAATGAGAGTAGGACCTTATACCTTCATCTCACCCAACTTCTGACCTGCATCTTTGGGAATATTTCAGACTATAGCAAGCTGAGTTTGCTGGATGTGATTCAGCAGTATTTCATAGTCTTAACATGGAAGCCTATAACTTACACAGAGAATAGAAATTTTATTGCCTCTTAGAAGTGGCTTACTTACAAAGAACATTCAGACACATCAAATTATTTTAAAAACTCAAACTAACCATTAGAAAATATGTCTTTATGTCTTCCAAGACCTCATTACCTAGCTAAAGTTAGCATAACATGATATATGCTAACTTCTCAAAAAAAAAAATCCTCTTTCTTTCACCTTTCAGTTTATAAACTCAAGAACTGTATTATACCTTAAACCCTAATTTAGGAAGACACATTCATCTATACCTCAAGGAGTGTAGGATATAGCCTGGTTTTGAACACAGATAATTCTATCTACCCTTTCTTTGAGATCTATATACAATTATATACATATGTGTATGCATACGCACACACACACACATATACATATATATATATAAATACATAATCAAATGTTTGTAATTCTTCAAACTTTCACTCAAATAGGTGCTTTATTAGATCCTTTTAAAATATCAGCCAAGTTTCACAGCACTTGAAGGATTTTTTAAATTCAAAGAGAAAATGTGAAAATAAAGGACAAAAACATTCATACCCTGAATTTCTATTCCATAGCTACTACTATAATATATACTACTCTGTTAAACTTCAGGCTACATCTGGTGTGTTAGGAAAGTCACCTTATCTCTCTGTATTTTAAATCCCTCATCTACAAAATATGTTAAACTAGATGATCTCCAAAGTTCTTTTCAGCCTCAAGGCCTATATTGTATATAACTCACCCAAAGTTCTATGATATCATTTGTGTGGTTACTTCCCCACCCCAACACAGACTGAAAACTGTACACACTATTGTAAATGGTACATCCCATGTTGTACTACCAGCAAAAGACAACAATATCAACAACAAACAACAAAAATAATGTAACACAAGGATCACCTTTACCTATTAGTCAATCATCTTATGCATCCTTTGAACAAAATGGGAATATATATGTATATGTATATATTAACACACATATATTTATGTATGTTTATGTTTATATATTTTAATATTTAAATATGTATATATGTTTACATGTATACATGCATATGTCAGTTGGGTGGACCATGAAAATCATGAAGAAGTTGGAAAAGAATGTTAAGATTAGGCTATATAAGAATTAAAATAAAATAAAACAAAACAAAACAAAACAGAGGTGATTACATTTGTTTCAAGTAGTAGTAATAGAATCATTAGAGGTTATTTAGGAGGAGAGTGACATAGTCAAACCTGTGCTTTAGGAAAATCAGTATGGTATCAATGTGGTATGCTTTAGAGAAGGAAGACATAGGTCAGGTAGACCAAGTAGGAGGCTCCAATAATAATCGAGAAGAGATATGATGAAAGGCTTGACTAGCATTGTGACTGTATGAGTTGAGATAAGGGAGTGGAGGGCAGATATCAATGATGTGATAAAATAAGATGTGGTTACTGATTGGATAGATGGATTAAGAGAGAGCAAGGCGGTAAGGCAAAGGTAATGAACTCTACTTGGAAGACTAGAAGGATGGTAGTATTCTCCACAGATAAAATAGATGAGAAAGAAGAAAAGATGTGAATGCTTAGAGATAATACCTATAAAGATGACATCATGAATCCATTTAAATGTCTTCTCTGTTGATATTTAAATCTCCACCATATATTCCATTTCTTATTCTTTACAGCAATCTAATTTTCTACCTTTAGTCTAGTAATATCATAGCCTGAGACCTTGTCAAATGATTGTGTTAAAAGTTTTATACCACTTAGTAGAGATAGAGCACAATTAACCTTAATTGCCTGACAAATAAGTTGGACTAAAAAAAAAAGTGGAACCAGAAAATTTGTTTTTGAGAAAACTTCAATCAATTAAAGACAAATAGCAACAAAGTCCAAATTCCCTGTAGTCAAATAAATTTATTGGAGAAGGTTAAAAAGAGCAGCAAAAATGGATTAGAGGTAAAATGGAACAATGGAGAAAATAAAGTTGATTAAAAGAAAGTAGGATGAGGTCACTTCATTTAACTTAATATGAAAGTACTGAAGTGCTGGGCAAAGTAAAAGGCCTTAGGTGAAATCTTGATTTCTATTCTTAGACTTATCAGGGATTGAAGTGAAATACAGAAACTCTAATGTTACACTCTACACTATACCAAATATTAATATAATAGTATTTATTTCCATTTTGTTCACATACTTCATAGTTTCAGTGTTCTATTATGTGTTCATATAGTGAGACAATTTTATCTAATTTAATTTATTTATCTATTACTTTCCTTTTCCTTAGTATGTGAGTAGCATGTTTGTCAGCTATAATTATTATAGAGATTATTATTATTGGCATCATTATAATTAAACTCATAAATGGAGCAAAGAAAAGAGAGGATGAGTGTTTTAGTAGGAGTTGGAAGGTGGGAAGCTGTGAAGGGTTAAAAGGATGTGCACGTATATACGAGAAACAAATGATAGGAGGTTGAACATTAACAAAGTGTGAATGAGCAAAAATGATATATTAACACATGTCAAATAATTCATGATTGACCCATAGATTTGAAATTGGGTGGCTCTATGAATTGAAATATCTTAGGTGTAATATTCACAGAGTTATTCAGAGGCTCAGCTTGGATAACTGAATATGTCTTTTACTTTAAAGTTCACATTTAATTGTCCCTTTTCAGGATTTCATAAATTTGTAATATAGTCCATTGTCTTTAGGAATACAATTTCCTAATTAAATAGAAGAAAGAGATCATAGAATAGTAAATAATATAATGGATAAAGAGCAAGAATCAGAAAGTCTATTCATGTTATGAGGAAGTGTTCCCATTAGCCAATATCTTATCACATAGCTAGATATATACAAAATAGATGTAAGGTAATTTTTTTGGAGAAAGGCACCAGCAAATAGAAAGATATCGGAATGGCTTTTCTTCCAGATGGCCCTTGACTTGAGCCTGGAAGGTATCTGTAGGGATTCTGAAAAGCATAAATGTGAAGAAAATGTCTTCCAGGAATGAAAGACAACCAGTATAAAGGCCTAGAAATGGAAGACAGAGTATCAAATATGAGGACTAGTGTGGTTACTGCAGTTTGTGAAGGAGAGTTATGTTTAATAAAATTGGGAAGGTAAGTTGTCCTCAGGTCGTGAAACACTTTAAAAAGCCAGACAGAGGATGGCAATGCAGAAAGTTATAAAGAAGAGAAAAATGAATGGGAAACTAATTCCAAAACAAATAAAAATTGTCTCTAACTTAGATGTACATCAAAATACTAAGAAAAAATAAGGAAATAGTGGTGAGAAATCATAGACTTCAGTGTCAGTTTATCAAATGAAAATTTATTAATTGTCGACTATGTTCCAAGCATTTTGGTAGGTGAGAGGCAAGAAGCATGTCTACAATTTGGAGACATAGCTTGGAAATGTAACTGTGTCAGAATCAAAAATGCAAAACAGGACAATGTGAATGAAGGTGCACAGAAACTCAAGTACAAATAGGCTTGATGTCAGGAGAATCCTGACAATTATATTTGCTTGACATGATGACTGAACTCAATATTATTTTGAATTCTCTCTTTTGGGACTAGATTTGCCATCTATATATTTTGAAACATAATCAGCCAAGAACAATTTTCCATAGTTGTTTGCCTTCCCTACATGTGAAACAGCTGAGCTTAAATTGTGATGGGTAGGTGGGGTTGGGTTGTGTAGAGGTGAGTTAAAAAATAAACGTAGCATCAGTAGAAGTCAGTAGCAAATATAACAATAAAACAAAAAAAAATGTTTCTTCAAGATTTTTCCTTGATACAGTGACTTCACTTGTATTGAGATTTTATTTTTTTGCCCAAAGCATTGCTTTGCTGTCAGATAGCAGGAGCCTTTGGGATTTGTTATTCAAACCGGCTACTCTGCCCAATTGATGTGCAGCTGGTAGGAGTTAAAGTAAAAGCATCCCTCTTTCAGTCGGTACACTTTCAGTTTCCTGAAGGGGAAACTCCAGAATTGTGGAGAGGGAAAACAATCACAAGGAGAATGTGACTGACTTGCTTCAGCCTTTAACTCTCCTGAAAAGCAAAGTATTTTTAAAGTCTGTCTCAAAACTCAATGTTTTATAGAAATATCATGCATTATTAAATCAAGGGTCCATAATATTTTGAATAATCCTTACCTGACTAGATAACTGATATTTGGCAAGATAAAGGGTCCAGATCTCAAAAAAGACAGTCCTAAGTATGGTCATGTTGAATTTTTGGGTGGGCTTGCAAGCTAGTTCTGGGTAGATCAGGTGTCCTATATGACTAGGAATAATATTTGAAATAGCTTTGTAGATTAAAAAAATGTCTATTCAAAAAAGGGATATATGTGCATGCATATATATAGAGAGAGACACATTATATGAATATATGTAAATGTATAGATACATTCATTAACACACACATGTGTGTACGTGCGTATATATATATATATTATATATAATATAAAATTTAGAAGCTGTTAAGTTGTACTTTGAAGAAATCACCTTTCTACCTATTTTAGAAGTATTAAAATGTTGTTTACTAACTCATACTTTCTATTATCTTGCTTTGGAAATATTCTCAAATTCTATTGTGCAGATTGTTTATTTTTGGTTTTGCTTTCCATTTAAATTTTTAGTACTTCTCAAACAGGAGATTATTTTTTGTTTGTTTGTTTTAGCACTTTTGCTACCAGCCTGTCTTTGGATATTCCACTTAATTTGGGGTTGGGGTCTCATTTTCCTCACCTGAAAAGTGAAGGTATTGTATGAAGTGCCCTGCAATAGAACATAGCACTATCTGACCGTCTGAGCATTTGAAACCTTCTGAGCTTTTCTACATTCTGTCCAAAATTGGTGCTTCATGAATACTAATGACTATCTAGTCAAAAATACCTTTCAAAGAAGGGGATACATTGAAATGACATACAATGCTTTTCTCAAAGTAGAAAGCCCAAGAATCTGATTTTTCATTCCTTTTGAAATATAGATCCTATGAGTTTAGAGTCATTGTTATAACCAAGTTAAAAACTTATAGAGGCAGGGGGAAAGACTTATTTACAATATTTGTGTATGGGGAGGGAGCAGGAAGGGTGATTTTTTAGCATCAGAATTGAAGTCTATTTTATCTTTGGTTATCAGATTTTTTTTCAAAAATAGAACATAAATTAAAGTATACACGCATACATACCTACATGCATACATACATAAAGTGTCTATATCCACATCTGATTTGGCCCTTATTCTCACTGATTCCTCTGTCTGATTTATATTTTACTTACATATAAGAATTAGCTTATACCACACCCAGAATAAATGTACCTCAAATATATGCAGATAAAATGTTATCAGTTAATCAGTCTCTTTTTTAAACAAGTGCTCTTTTAAAAGTGCATCACATTTTAAATGCTGATTCTTTCTATGCTTCTGGTTTCCCATGAAGACTGATTGGTTTGTGTCTTAATTCAAATTTCTAATTTAAATATATGTAGCTTTTCTTATACTGCTTATGTATAAAATAAGAATCTCTTCATTGTCTATGAAGCTTTCCTAAAGGTGAAGTTTTATTACTCTGCTTGCAGAGGAGCAATAGATCATCCCAATGAGTATCCCTACCAAAACACCAAATCTCAGTAAAAGTATAGAGCCTTTATCAACATCAAAGAATAACTTCTGGCCATATTTCAATGCTGCAAAAACTTGGAGAAACCTGATACATCTGTACTCCCCATGAGATCAGTCAACAAATATTTCCTTATTGAGTGCCTGTAATGTGCATAGCACAATCTAGGAGAGGTGCCACACAACTATATAATGGGACGAGCACTGAATAAGAAGCCAAAACTAACTCCAAATCAACAAAGATCATATTTAACACATGTTGATGACATGGTTATTATGTTCTGAGTATAGTGTTCTTGATATCATTTCTTTCTGAGTAATCTATGACATCAATGCATCAAATATTAATTTCCTCTGTTAAATTTTTAATCTCTCCCTTTCCACTACTGCCTCCCTCTCCACTTATAAATGTTAACAGATGGGGGGGAGGGGGCAACAACATTCATGGGCAAATAGACTGTCATTCAATGATTACCTCTGCTTTACTTGCTATCTGTACTATTCAACACTAGAAAGTGTTCTGGAGTAACCCTTAGCTTTTCTTGGCTCTCATATAGAAGCCTGCCATTTCTAAATTGTCCCAGCCTAAAAGGTCCCTCCTAACTTCTCTCCTTCTGTCCCAATCACCTCACTCTACCAAAACTTCCACTCTATGATCTCCTTTCATTGTTGAATTCCTCCCTGGGAACCTCCATTTGAGGAAAAACACATAACAAACAGCTTACTTCAAATTTTTCCCATAGTATGTTACCCATGACCACTTGTCCACCTTCCCTCTACCCATGATTTTCAGTTTTCTTTTATTTTCAGTCTACCCAATTGAAATATCAGGTTTTTGAGGGTAGGTATTATCTTTTTTTTTTTTTTTGTGAGGCAATTGGGGTTAAGTGACTTGCCCAGGGTCACACAGCTAATAAGTTTCTGATGCCGGATTTGAACTCAGGTGCTCCTGACTCCAAGGCTGGTGCTCTATCCACTGCAACACCTAGCTGCCCCATGTATTATCTTTTTTAAAAAATTATACTTCTCTTCTCATCATTTAACATAGTGCCTGGCACAAGGAAAATGCTTTAAGCAACATGAGACAAGTTATTTCATCCTACCCAATATACCAGTTAGGAACTTGGTAGAAAGCAGAGTTAAAACATGTTGAGAATCACTTGTCCCTCACTTCAGGAGAGTCAATAATCGCATGGTGTGAGAATGGCTTCATTATGAAGGCAGAGCCAAAATGGTGGAGTAGAGGAAGCTTTAAAGACAAGTTTTCCTTACATTCCCTTACAAAGAACTTTTAAATAATACCTCAAATCAATTTTTGGAAAAATCATAATCAACAAAAGGATAGACTCAGACATTTTTCTAGATGAAGGCAACTTAGGAAGTCAGCATGACACAGAATTGACACTGGTTGTGGGGGGTGACATAGAGCAGCATTACAAGCTGTGAGCCTTGCGGTGACTGTGGGAGCAGCAGCAGAAGCAGCTTTAGGAGCTCTCATCCAAGAGGCAGTGAAATGGAACAACTGATCCCAAAGGGACTGCCACACTTCCACTGGTGATATTTGGTAACTACATTGCCCATACCCAATTCTGGCTTGCATGTTCAGGGTAGAGAGGAACACTCACAATCATAAGGGAGCAGGAGCTTTGGTCACAATTCTAAGGCAGAGAGGGGTGCTAGTGTATGTGTCTGCAAAGCATTAGGGACCCTTATTAGATAAAAATAAGAATTCAGACCAGGAAAGTAGTAACCACACCTTTCCCCATATTATACCACCTTGAAAGCACTGAAAACTTACAAACCCCCCAAACTATCTTTGAAAGCAATGGCATGAAAAAACCTAAAGCCTGGGAGAGTAAAAGTGGATATTTAATAAAACAGCAGCAGACTTTGCAAATAGAAAAAAAAATGACATTCAAACATAAGTCTCAAGAAAAGTTTTAAAAGTTAAAGAGGAAAGAAAAATCACAAGGGACTCAATAAGGTTAACCATTTGTATTGCTATATGGGAAGATGATACAAGTGACTATTATGCACATTATCATTATTAGGGCCATTAGAAGACAGAAGACATGAGTGTGAGTTCATTATGTTTGGATGATTTAAATAAAAATGGAGGGGTAAAAAAGATGGATGCATTGAGAGAAGGGGGAATGGACAGGAACAATATAGAAAATTATCTCATTTAAAAGTGGCATACAATGAGGAGCTTTTACAGTAGAGAGGAAATGGGTCTGGTGAAGGGCAATGCTTAAACATTACTCTCACCTGAACCAGGTCCAAGAATACCAAAGCAAAAAAAAAAAAAAAAAGTGTGCTTCAATCGGCATTCAGATTCCATCAGTCCTTTGTCTGGAAGTAGAGGGCATTTTTCTTTTTGGTTCATTTTAATGCTAAGTCTATGGACAATGTTCTTTTGTTTCTGCTCATTTCACTTTGCATCATTTCATGTATTTCTTCCAAGGTTTTTGTTTGTTTGTTTTCTGAAAGCATCCTACTTGTCATTTTTTATGGCACAGTAGAATTCCCTCATAATCTAATACCACAAGTAGTTCAACCATTCCTCAATTGATAGGCATCCCCTCACTTTCCAATTCTTTGCCACCAAAAAAAGCTGCTATAGATGTTTTGTTACATATAGGTATTTTTTTTCTTTTTCTTTGATCTATTTGGAATATAGACACACTTATGGTATTGCTAGGTCAAAGGTATAACCTTATATAACCTTATAGCCTTATAGTATAACTATAACCTTATAGTTGTTTGGAAATAGTTCCAAATTGCTTGTCAGAATGGTTGGATCAACTCACAACTCCACCAGAAGTGCATTAGGGTGCTATTTTTCCACATTCCCTCCAACATTTGTCATTTTCCTTTTCTGTCATATTAGACCAAATAATGGGTATGAAACAGTAGCTCAAATTTGTTTTACAGTTTTCTAATCAATAGTATTCAAAGCTTTTTATATGATTAAAGATACTTTTATTTATTTTTCTAAAAACTGTTTGTTTATGTTTTTGACCATTTATCCATTGGGGAATGTATTATTAGAACATTGTATTCTTAGAAATTTTTTTTTTCCTTTAACATGTGCACTTTTATTTGAACTGTTGTTAAGTCAGTATATAGGTAAAGCTCTCCTCCCCTCCCTCCAAGTACTGGCACCAATCTCAAAACTCATGGAGAGACTGTGAAGTCTTCATTGACATCTATGTTGAGGGCAGGGAGGGAATTTAGGGGGCCACTCAATATGGCTGACAATTAATAAAAAGTACAAGTATTAAGGCAGAAGATACAAAAAGTTTTGGGTTTTTTTAAGGATTACATAATTTACACATAAAGCTGTACTATGTACCCCACCCCCCTGGATTTTTAAGTAGCTCCTTTGCTCTAATTTGAACAGGACTGCCTTCATAGAGGCAAGTAACTCACTAACATGTAATAATTATTTGGAATGACTATTTAAAAAAAAAAACACAAATGTACAATCAGAGTCCTGAAGATGCACTGTAGAACTTTGGGGATGTTTGCCTCCAACATCCTGAGCCAAGTGCCAAATAAATAAACAAACAAACAAACAAACAAATGAATAAATAAATGGAATCCATGTCAATCTCATCTCTTTTTCCTCCCAGCAATTAACATGCCACGCCCTTTGACCAAAAACAAAAACAAAAACAAAAAACAGAAAAACAACAATGACAAAAACAAAACACAAACAGTCCATTTAGAAGCATTTTCAGTGGACAGTGGAGGGCCAAGATTCATCATACTCCTGCTTGCTGATCCACATCTGCTGGAATATGGAAAGAGAGGCCAGGATAGAGCCTCCAATCCAGAGTATTTGTGCTTGGGTGGAGCAATGATCTTGATTTTCATTGTCCTGGGTGCTAGGGCTGTAATCTCCTTCTGCATCCTGTCAGCAATGCCTGGGTACATGGTAGTATCACCAGACAATACAGTATTGGCATAGAGATCCTTACAGATGTCAACATCACACTTCATGATTGAGTTGAAAGTAGTTTCGTGGATTCCACAGGATTCCATGCCTAAGAAAGATGGTTGGAAGAGAGCTTCGGAGCATTGGAACCTCTCATTGCCAATTATGATAACCTGACCATCAGGGATTTAATAGCTCTTTTCCAGAGAAGAGCTAGAAGCAGCAGTGGCCATCTCCTGCTCTAATTCTAGGGTGACTTAGCACTGTTTCTCTTTGATATCACACATGATTTCCCTCTCAGCTGTGGTAGTGAAACTGTACCCTCTTTCAGTCAGGATCTTCATGAGGTAGTGCATCAGATCACAGTCAGCCAGATCCAGATGGAGGAAGGGCATAACCTTCATAGATGGGCACAGTGTGGGTCACTCCATCACCAGAGTCCATCACAATACCAGTGGTACAACCAGAGGCATACAGGGACAGCACAGCCTGGATGGCAACATACATGGCTGGGGTGTCAAAGGTCTCAAACATAATCTGAGTCATCTTTTCTCTCTTGGCTTTTGGGTTCAGGGGGGCTTCTGTGAGCAGCACAGGGTGCTCTTCAGCAGCCACACGGAGCTCATTGTAGAAAGTATGATGACAGATCTTCTCTGTGTCATCCCAGTTGGTGACAATACCATGTCCAATAGGGTACTTCAGGGTCAGAATACCTCTCTTGCTCTGAGCCTCATTCCCCATGTAGCTGTCTTTCTGGCCCCTACCTACCATCACACCCTGATGTCTCAGGTGCCCAACAATGAATAGAAAGACAGCCCAAGGGGCATCTTCTCCTACAAAGCCAGCTTTGTGCATTTCAGAGCCATTGTCAACAACAAGAGAAGCAATATCATTATCCATGGCAGACTTTGAAGTGGCAAGCTTAAACCCTTAAGAGAAAGAAGGTGGTGCCACACCTGGGGGCAGGGGGGAGGCAAGTGCATGCCGGGTGGAAGAGCTCACAGTTTGTATTCTTAGAAATTTAACTCAGTTCTCTATATATTTGAGAAATGCAGCTTTTATCAGAGAAATTTGCTGTAAAATGTTCCCCATGTTTCCTGGTTCCCTTCTAATATTGAATGCATTCATTTTCTTCTTACAAAACTTTTTACTTTGCTGTAATTAGAATTATCAATTTTATATACTATAAGGCTCTCTATCAATTTTTTGTTCATAAATTCTTCTGTTATTAATAAATCTAAGAGGGAAAATATTCCATGCTCCCCTAATTTTTTATTATTTATTTATTTAATTTATTTTATTATTTATGCCTAATTAAGGACCCATTCTGTGCCTTATCCTGGTATATGGTAGGAGATTTTGGTCTATACCCAGCTTCTATCAAACAGCTTTCCAGTTTTTGCAACAAGTCTTTTTCAGGGCAATGAAGGTTAAATGATTTGCCCAGGGTCACACATCTAGTAAGTGTCAAGTGTCTGAGGCCAGATTTGAACTCAAGTCCTCCTGAATCCAGGGCTGGTGCTTTATACCCTGTGCCACCTAGCTGCCCTATCTCTATAATTTTTGAAAACTTGAGTTCTTATCCTAAAATATTTGGTATATACATTTGTCAAAAACTAGATTACTCTGGTCATTTATTATTATGTATCCCTCTGGAAGAGCAAGAACATCAATGGAATCAATGAAAAAAAAAATGAAGAAAAGTGACTTGCCTGCGCTCTCCCCAAGATCTCTCCAAATACCTTCAAGTAATGAGATAAATCAATTCCTGGAACAGCAAAACTCACAAAACAACAGAGTGAAATCATTTTCCAGCCAAAGAAAACTTAGAAGATCTGCAGGAAAGGTCTGTTGTACCAGGGTGAGAGTTGAGTAGAGTCTAGTGCAGGCCATGCCAGCACAGGCCCAGCCCCAGCAAAGACCCAACCATGGCCACAGAAAACAGCAGGCCTTGGGAGCCTTTTAATCATCAGAAGCAGCACCTACTTCTGGAACTCAGTCCACAGATGGTAAGGGGGTGGAACAATTGGTCAAAAGGAGATTATATGGATCTCTTTGCCAGCACTGAGGCAGGACCCTATTGTTTTTCCCATACTCAGATGCAGTTCACAATCTTGGGTGATGATCCCAGGTGGTGGAGGAACACAAACACAACAGAGTTTGCAGCCACAATGAAACAGGACTCTATTCATAATTCCAGGGCAGAAAATCAGGCCTGTGGCTGCTTACAGATCAGAGCACAGGCCAGGAGAGTAGTAAACATACCTCTTCTTAAATTTCATCTTGGAAGAACTAATAGAAGTATCTTTAAGGACAGATGCACAATCCCCCTGAAGCTTTGGCAGTACATCCTCTACCCTATAAGCATTGCCCCACCTTAAGAAAGAGTTAAAAGTCAAGAAATAGGTGAGAAAATGAGCAAACAGAAAAAATGCTGGCCATAGAAAGTTTCTATGGGGACAAGAAAGATCAAAATACAACCTCAGAAGAAGATATCAAAATTAAAGCTCCTACATCCAAAGTTTCTAAGAAATATGTGAATTTGTCTCAGGCAAAAGAAAGGCTCAAAAAGACTAAAAATAAAGTAAGAGTCATAGAGGAAAAAATGGAAATAGAAATGAGAGTGATGCAGGACAATCATGAAAAAAAAATCAACAACTTGATAAAGGAGACACCAAAAATACTGAACAAAACCAAGAATCACCAGCAAAACTGTGTATAATCCTCCTTCAGGGAAAAAAGTGGGAATTCAATGAAAGAGAGGACTTTCAGGCATTCTTGATGAAAAGACCTGAGCTGAATAGAATACTTAATTTTCAAATACAAGACTCTAGAGAAGCATATAAAGGTAAAGAGGAAAAAGAAGTCTTAAGGAATATTAAAAGGTTAAACTGTTTACATTCCTACACGGGGAGATGATACTTGTAATTCATAAGATTTTTCTCATTACTACGGCAGATGGATGGAGTATATTGAGACAGAGGGCACAGGTGTGAATTGAATATGAAGCAATGATATCTTTAAAAAAATAAAATTAAGGAGTGAGAAAGGAATGCATTGAAAGGGAAAGGGAGAGGTGGAATGGGGTAAAGTATAACACATAAAAGAAGCAAGAAATACCTTATAATATGTAGGGGAAGATGGGAGAGGTACTGGGGAGTGAGTGAACCTTACTTTCATCATAATTGAGCTCAATGATGGAATAACATATGCACTCTATTGGGTATAGTAATCTATCTTACCCTCCAGGAAAATAGGAGGGGAAGGGGATAAAATTGGTGGGGGGACTGATAGCAAGGAGGAGAGATTGGGGTAGGGACAGTCAGAAGTAAAATACTTTTGAGGAGAGACAGGGTGAAAAAAAACAGAAAATAGAGTAAATGCCATGAGGAGGGAATTGGATGAAGGGAAATACAGTTAGCAATAATAACTGTGAAAAGATTTTACAGCAGGTTTGTCTGACAAAGGCCTAATTTCTCAAACACATAGAGAACTGAGTCAAATTTGTTAAAATAAGAGGCATTCCCCAATTGATAAATGATCAAAATGTATGGTTTTCATGTGAAATAATTCAAACTATATATAGTCATATAAAAATTATATAACTCACCATTGATTAAAAAGATGCAATGAAAACAATTCTGAGTTACTAGCTCATAGTTACTGGATTGGTATAGTACAAGAGAGGAAAAAGACAAATGCAGAGGATATAGGGAAAATGAGACATTAATGCATTGTTAGTAGAGTTATAAACTAATTCAAACATTCTGTAGAGCAATTTGGAATTATGACCAAAGGGCTATAAAACCATGCATATTCCTTTTATTAATTTAAGTGAGGAAATTGGGGTTAAGTGACTTGCCCAGGGTCACACAGCTAATAAGTATTAAGTTTCTGAGGCCAGATTTGAATTCAGGTACTCCTGAATCCAGGGCTGATGCTCTATCCACTGCGCCATCTAGCTGCCCCACAAACCATTCATATTCTTTGACCTAGTAATACCACTACTAGGTTGCTGTTCAAAAACAGATTAAAAACAAAATGTTAAAGGACCTATATGTACAAAAAGTATGTATGGCAGCCTTTTTCTGGTGCAAAGAATTTGAAATTGAGGAGATCCCACCAATTGGGGAATGTCTGTACAAATTGTTGGATGAGATTATGATGGATCACTATTGCATTATAAGAAATGATAAGCAGGATGCTCTCAGAAAACCCTAGAAAGACTTATATGAACTGATGCAAAGTTAAATGTACTGTTTACAAATTAACAGCGATATTGTATGATGATCAGCTGTGAATGACTTAACTATTCTCAGCAATACAGTGATCCAGGACATCTCTGAAAGACTTATGAAAAATAAGATCCATCTCCAGAGAAGGAACTGATGGTGTCTGAATGCAGACTGAAGCATCGTTTTTTTTGCTTTCTTTTTCTTGGGTTATTTTTTTTTGTCTTTTTTCTTTCACAACCTGACTAATATGGAGATGCTTTTCATGACTATTCATATATAGTTTATACTGAATTGCTTGACTTCTTAATGGGTGTGGGGGGAGGGAGGGAGGGAGGAAGAGAATTTGGAACACAAAGTTTTAAAAATGGATTTTGAGAATTGTTTTTACTTGTAATTTGGGGAAATTTTTTTTTAAATTCATCAAATAAAGAAGGAACCTTGTTTACCTGTGCTTGTGCTTCTCCTGGTTCTTTACTGTTACTGGATCCCCCTACCAATAGCCACAATTGCTAATGCTCATCTCTCTTGTAATGGAGACCAAGTTCCCTACTAATCTGTGAACAACCACCTGTATTCCTTCTAGCCCTGGAACCATCACCTTGCTTCCTGCTGCCCTGTGCCAGATGTGCTATTTCTTCTGCAATCTTCCCTCATCTGTGGGGTGAGGACTCCAAAACCAGTTAGAGCAGCCAATGCAGCCACCCCCAGGGCATGGGAATGACCTATGCTGACTGTACTGTGCTCCTGGGACTCAATACTACACAGGTGAGAAAGACTTCCCAAGTTGACCTGGAATGCAAAAAAAAGAAAAAAAAAAAAGAAAAAAAAAAAAGAAAAAGGAAAAGAAAAAAACCTGTTTCACATGAACTTTACTTGGTTCTATTGCTCCAGATTTGAAGCATTATTTAAGTTGTTTGGAGGGGAATGTGAGGAAGCTTTTCTACTCCCATTATATTGGCTCCCTCTTACAGTCTTCTAAAAAACATAGTTCAGACTACATAGTCTACAATATATTGACTCTAGCTTCCTTTTTATTCCATACACAATTCACTCATCTACCAGTTCTGTGTGTTTTCACTGGCTGTACCTCATTCCTAGAATTTTTTCTCTTCTTTTCTCTTCCTTCTGAATTCCCAGACTTCCTTTTCAGTTTCAGCTAAAACCTTACCTTCTAAAGGAAAATTTTCCTTCTCCCTAATGTTTAGTTACCTCTTTGAGTTTATCTCTAAATTATCCTTTATATTTGTTGTTCATACATAATTGTTTGCATACTGTCTCCCCCACCCATGGTCCTTGAGTGGATGGACTATGAGCATCTTCCTTTGCATCCACATAGCTTAACACAGTGCTTGATATATATATATATATATATATATATAATATGCACTTCATACATGCTTGTTGACCTGATTTTAATTTATTGGATCTCAGGTTGATCTATAAAATGAAGAAGTTGGACTAACATATTTAATTTGTTTATACTTCTTAAATTCCACTATTCTAAATGTGACTGAGAACTCAAAGATTCCCTAGAGATCATCTTATCATAAGATCATACCTATAGAGATGCAAGCAATCTTAAAGGTCATTTTCTAGATGAAGAAACTAAAACAACAAGAAATGACTTATTTGGGTCAAAAATACTGGTTAGTGAGAGAGTCAAGACTAAAAATGAGGTATTTTGCTTTTGTGAGAAAATAATTATTAATAAAGGGTTGTTTGGCAACCCAGTTTCTCTTTACCTCTCCCCATTACAAAGGTAAATTTTTAGGAGAGAAAAATTCTTTTTTTTTTCTTTTTTTTTTTATTTATTTTTTTCCGTTACATGTAAAGATAGTTCTCAACTTTTGTTTATACAAGCTTTCCAATTTCAGATTTTTCTCCCTCCCTCCCCTCCCTCCCCCCTCCCCTAGACAGCAGGTAATCTGATATAGGTTATATATATATATATATATATATATATATATATACACATAATAACATTAATCCTATTTCTTCATTAGTCATGTTATAAGAGAAAAATCAGAGCAATGATGAAAAACCTCAAAATAGAAAAAACAACAACACCAAAAACAAAAGAAATAGTATGGTTCATTCAGCATCTATACTCCACAGTTCTTTTTTTTTTTCTTGGATTTGGAGATCCTCTTCTATCATGAGTTCCCTGGAACTCTTCTGTACCATTGCATTGGTGAGAAGAATATAGTCCATCACAGTAGATCAACACTCAATGTTGATGATACTATGTAAAATGTTTTTCTGGTTCTGCTCATCTCACTCATCATCAGTCCACGCAAGACCCTCCAGGTTTCTCTGAACTCCTCCTGCTCATCATTTCTTATAGCACAATAGTATTCCATTGTATTCATATACCACAACTTGTCCAGCCATTCCCCAATTGATGGGTATCCTCTCAACTTCCAATTCCTTGCCACCACATAAAGAGCAGCTATAAATATTTTTGTACATGTGGGTCCCTTTCCCCTTTCCATGATTTCTTTGGGCAAAAGACCCAAAAGTGGTATTGCTGGGTCAAAGGGTATTCACAGCTTTATCGCCCTTTGGGCATAATTCCAAATTGCTAGGAGAGAAAATTCTAATCTCTTTCAGAGCCTAATCCCATTCAGGGCATACAAAGAATGAAGATAGAAACTGCACCTTTCTGAATATGCCTTTGCCCTAAGGAGGCCTGTCTCCCACTAGACCTTGATGTCATCATGCTAGATCTCATTTTAATATGTATCATCCTCAAGTCACATCAATCAATGGAATTGAATGATGCTGACCAAATAGCTTTGATCAGTGTGTAAGGAACCACCTCTATCTGAAGAAGGAAATGCTCTGGACCACAGGGGACTTGTTCTTTCTTCCTGGGACTCTCTTGAACTCACCTTCTCCTCTCCCTCTTGGCTCAATAAGCTGGGTATCTAATTGTTTAGGCCTATAAGCCTGTGACTAGTGAGGAAGTCAGGGAAATGCCACATGGTCAATATTTTACTAACATTAAATATACTTTACCAATAAATGCTTGCTGCCCAAAATAGCTGCAGTATTCATTAATTTATAAGTAGCAATATTTTAGGAAAAGCCAGTCTGGCCCCCAATAATTTAGCTAGTTCCAGCTAGTTCCCCAATAATTTAAATAAAAATCACTTTACAGTCCAGTGTTTATAGATTCCCACTAGGTAATATTCCTAAATACAGTATACAAAATTGGCATAAATAGAAAAATAAAGACATTTATCATATTAAAATAAAAATTGTTATGCAAGATTAGTAACTTCACTCAAAACTTTTTTTAATCAAGCAAAATTAGTCAGCTTTATTTTCTTACAATGAATAATCTTATGGAGATATATTTAGTAAATATTGCAATTTTAAATTTTATATGACATTCTTAAGTTAATAAAATACCTTAGAAAATTAAAATATAATACCTGAGTTTTGAAACCAACAGCTATGTTTTTTTAATGTTCTCCTGTTGAGCTAAACTACAACTAAATACATTAATGTATACCATTAATAGTATTAACTGGCATATACTCAGGAATAAGAACATAAAATTGACTTCATTAAATGAGAGTAAATATTAAAAACCATTAAGTGCCTCAAGAAATAAATGTTTGCCTCAATGCTCATCTCCCTTGACCTCTCCACAGGATGTGATAACGTTTATCAACTTTGTTTCTCAATAATTTTTCCTTTGTCAGTCTCATCAAGTCCCAAAACTGTATCATTAATCTATAACAAAAACATGACTTTATGAGATTTCATATCCTTCCTTGAACTCTCTTGAATTAAATCTGCATTTAGAAGTCTATTAGACTTTTTTTTTCAGAAGTACCTACTGTTAAATCAAACTCAACATGTTTAGAATGAAATACATTATATTTTCCCTAGTATCTGTTTCTCTTTCTGCTTACTCTGTTTATGATGACATCATTTCCCTACTTATGTAAACTCAAATCCTTAGTGCTATATGTTTTTTCTTTTATCTCCCCTAGAGTTAAACTGATAATATTATAAAATCATAGTATATAATAATTGGAAGGGCTCTAGAGATTCATTTAGTCCCACCCAAATCTGATCAGAAATCTCTTTTATAACAGTACTGAAAAATGGTAAAGTCTTCTTCTTGAAGTCCTTTAATAAGGAGAAATTCCATGTCTTTTGAACCAGTCAATTCCATTTTGGGATAGATAGAATTCTTAAAATGATCCTCTGCATATCAATATGAAATATGTCTCTCTACAATCACCTACTATTCTTACTTCTGCCCTCTGGGGCTAATCATAAATCCCTCTTCCACGTGGCAGCTTTTAAAATACTTCTAGTCAGCTATCATATCTAAACAGTTGTCAAGTCCTATGAATTCTAACTCCACATTACCTTTTTTGTATTTTCTCCTCCTTTCCATTCCCATTCCTACTGTTACCTTAGTCTATGACAGAATTACTAGGGCTTTGTCGGAAAGTGTTAGCATATAGGGGGTGTATTCCCTACATAGTTCAGAAACCACTTTTCTCATAACATGAAGAAATAGCTATTCTGATTTGTTAGTAATATTGTGGCAGCATGACCTCAGCCTATCAGTCAATCCCACCCCAAGGTCCACTATCTCAGAGTATAAGCATGACCCCATTTCTTTTGTCCACCTCTGCTCTTAAGATCCCAGAATACTGGTATCCACCCTCCTGGAGATCTAATCCTTGAATGCTGAGATCCTTAAGTTATTTTGTGTTCATGTCCTGTTTAGGAAGCCTATTGTGCCTTCCTCAAAATTATGTTTCCAAATGTATAAAATAAAATAAATTTTATAGACACCAAGGTTAAGAAGACCTGACAGTTTTTTTTGACAAGTGCTATTTCTTTCATTGGCTCCTCTGTGTTGTCTTCAGTGAGTAAAATGTGGCACTTTAAGAATCAGCAGCCTTCCTTTCAAATAAACAAGTATTTCTTGTCTTACCTATTAAATAGCTCTCCCAACCCAAGCAGAAATGTTAATAACTGATATGTTATCTCTGACTCTTCTTGGGTCTTAATCTAAAGACAATGTAAATGCAAGAAGATGATAATTCTCTCTTCTTTCCTCTACCCCTACTACATACTCATGCCACCTACCTCATATTTTTGATACTTTCTTGCCCAGTGGAGTTTTCTTTTTCTTTCTTTCTTTTTTTTTTACTTTAGCCTGTGATGACTTGCTATACCTTTATTCTTTCCTAACATGAAATTATCTATTTAATGTTTTGTTTTGTTTTTAACATCTCCACAGTGGAGGATTCAATTATAAACCCCTCTCAGTACTAAAACCATCAAACAAATTTGGGTGCACTCTAGTTCTTTAATATTCTTCTTAATATGTGGCAAAAACTCCACAATCCAGATGTGGTCTGACCAGCACAGAAGCTCTGAAACACAGTAATACAACCAATGTTTCATATTTTTATAAGTAACTTATCTTTTTAACTAATTAGACCATATTTGCCCGAGTACTGTATATAACAAACTACTGAGGGATTTTAGAGGGTTTTTTTTTCTCTTTGCTCTTAATGATTACATAAAGATAAGTATTTTTGTTTGAAGTATAATGTAGCATATTAAATATCACATGGTCTTGCCATTTACAAGTTTGCCATTTATGTTATTGCACAGATTAAAAGGCTTATTTTTGTTTGTAAAGTAAACACAGTGGAAGATCCTAAATACTATTCTGACAATTTCATATTTTATGAGACATTTCTCATTATTTCTAGTAGAACTTCAAATATTAGTCCATAAGATGATGATAGTAAATCCAGTAGATAAATATTGATGAAAATCAATGTGAATTAAGAATAGTACAAGTATGTCAAAAGTCTTAAATAATCAAAGTATAAAACTTCCTTATTACACTTGTACATTTGTATGATAAAATTTGAATTTATACAATGATGCTCTGGACAATAGGTATTTGTATTATAAAACCTCTAGGATCCCCAGGATTTAAGGTAGAAGTTCAGATTCTGAGAAGAAAAACATGAAAAGGAATGTAGTTGTTTTAAGGGGGAGTCATGAACAGTGAAATAAACAAAAAATATGTGCCAGAAAACTTAAATAACTTAGGAAACAAGGGAGAAAAAGAGATTGAATAAGAAAAAAAGCAGAAATCTATCTAGGACTTTTATCTTTATATGTCAGGAAGGATAGAGACTGGGAAGTGACCTCATTCTGTGTAATACTTCATATTGCTTATATGAGGATGTGGACATAGCTTCCTTCCTGGGCTGACTCACTCCAACCCAGCATGTCTAAGTTTCCAGAGAAGGACCACAATCACCTGGTTGCATCCAAATTTTTCAAGGTAGTAGCCATTATTCTCTTGTGAGGGAATATGCTTCCCCTATTCATCACTCCAGCTCTTTTACCCCTACAAATGCATTTCTATCTTTCCTATTAGCTTCCCATAATGATGGAACCTCTTGAATTAAAACATAACAATTTCCCTAGTATGGTGGATGAAAATTTTTTTTAAAACCACACATATTCACATTTGAAAGCAAATGTATAAATAATAAATCCATCATAATAATGTTTTACCAATGCCCTTAGTATCTGTGAGGAAAAATGAATAAATACTTACAGAAAATTACCAGGAATTTGTGTGAAGAAAAGTAATTTGCTTTGGATACCTCATAGATGTTGAAGTATTAACTTCAATCCTTCTTTCTATCTTAGAAGTAGTCTATTAAAATTATTAGGTGAATGTAGCTCTGGTATTGAATAAATACTTCTCATGCTAAACCCAGTTGACCTAGTTGTACTTGTCTAACACTTCCTTTAGAATTATAACATGTATAAGCAATTAACTTGTTAATGCTTACCTATCTACTTTCATACATTGATTTAAATGACACCAAAGGGGGAAAAAAAAAACAAGCCAAAACTAAAGGTAAAATAGGTCATTATATGTATATTGAAGATACTTTAAATGTCTAAGGTTGCTGAGCTCCAGTGAAATGAAAGTTTTAGTCATAGGCATTCATTTATGTTCATAAATGAATGACATCAAGCCCCACAATCACTGTAATTATTCATCAACATATCAGCCTCCCTGGCTTGTGATATCTCATTTGCAAGGATGCCCTGTGACTTCCTTTTTCAGATTACCTTTCAAAAAGGCCATTTACTACACAAAAATTCAGTATTCATTTAAGTGGATGATGTGATATAGGCTTTTTTTGGGGGGGGGGCATTATTCAAGGTTGTGAGCTTTTCCATCATTTTATTTGTACTTACCATGTTTCCCTGAGGCTATCAGAAGACTGAATTTCAAAATTTGCACAACCCAACCAGAGGAAGCTTATGATTTTAAGCATCTTGAGTTTTACTAGTATTTTAGTTTCTCAAAGGATACTCAACTGTCACCTATAGCAGTTATTATAAATTTAGAACAGTTTGAGTTGTGCTTGCTATAGGTAAATTGAGAAAGTTGTGGTGATACACAATGCTACCCTATTTAACTTTTATAATTTGTGAATAGCTAATTCTGAAAATATTTGGCATTATCCAAGAAGGCCTAATGATTGAATCTCACATATGATATTTAAATATGAATGTCTAGTCATCACATATGATAAGTATATCTATATAAGTGTATATGTGACATCTAAACAATTCTGAAACCATCTCTATTATATTTTGACACTATAGATTTCACTTATGATTCATCTGCTTTGCCTTTTTAAAAAAACAGATTAAATTATCAATATAAAATGAATATATTGTCATACTTTCATGTATCAGTGATCTTATCAGTAGGAATACTTTCTTTTTTTTTCTTTTTTTGCAGGGCAATGAGGGTTAAGTGACTTGTCCAGGGTCACACAGCTAGTAGGTGTCAAGTGTCTGAGACCAAATTTGAACTCAGTTCCTCCTGAATCCAGGGCTGGTGCTTTATCCATTGTGCCACCTAGCTGCCCTTCTCAGGATTACTTTCTATATAGATGGAGTTCAAAAATCCATACTTACCTTTCATCCTATGTGATTCTTCTCCATGTCCCTCCAAAAAAAAAAAAAAAACCCAAAACAAAACAAAACCAAAAACTTCTGCAAATTATCTAGCTAATATAAATTAAGTTCTTCTTCTTGGCCTTTAATATGTTAAAAGTAGCAGTACAATACTCAAGCTGACCCCCTCGATTTTCATTATATAATTGGCCTACTTCCTTTTCAAGTAAAATATTACCTTGGTGAAGTATTTTATATGACTCTTTATATCAAATCATATTAGGAATGTCCTGTGAATTCCCTGTAACTCCCAGTATGTCACTATTTCCCCCTTGCATTATTGTCTTTTTTTCACTACTGTTTTGATCCTAATGAAATCAACATGTTTAATTTCTTTTCAGTTGCTGTATTGAAGTTGCACAAAAATGTGCTTTTCTATCAAAGAGCAGTTTTGAAATACAACTTTCCCAAAGTGAGCCATACTGTTTCATTCCACTGATTTATCTGTTCAACTGCTTGTGAGTAATACACAAGTATATGTTTATATATGAGTGGATGCAAATAAAAATGTGTATATGCATACATGTACACATTGTACACACATATGGTATATTAGGTAGAGGGTTGACCTCAGGAATATCTGAGTACAAATTCTGACCTACTAGCTACATGGCTCCAGGCAAGTCACTTAATCTCTCACTGCCTCAGGCAACTCTATCAGACCATAAGTGATTAGCATTAGCAGAAAGAGCTTCCTCAGGAGAATTTTCTAAACCAATAAAATTAAAAGTTCAGACAAAAAAGATATAGGAATAGATACACACACACACACACACACACACACAGAAAGAGAGAGGAGGAAGATCACTATACCTACACATTTGCATGGCAAGAAACACCAACAAGAAGCATATTACTGATTTGGGTGTTGTTCTGATTCTGGAGTAGAAGAAAGGAAGATTCCTATTCTTACCGTTTCTTCTACCCTCCTCCATTATTTGTACCTATGTGAAAGTCTCTGCTGTTGTAGGCCTGTTGTGTTTTTTTCCTATGCTTATAAGACAAATTTGAAGTCCAGGTAGTTTTGTAAGGTCATACAGTTTGTCATTCATTTTGAAATGACATAAGGGTTGATGTATTGACTTGCATATTAATTGGATTTAAGTGAGGGAGAATTGTGCAATGTCATCAGACTCATGGTCTCTTCTTGAGTCATCAAAGTCCAATAGCTGAGCAAAAGTCAAAATGACTGCTGATAGGCTAGGATTCAGTGGATGACTTTGGCATCTTTGATGCCTGATCAAGCTCTATAAGCACTCCACAGCACCTACTTCAGACTCCTTCATGGCCATTGAACCAAATTGTTCTCACCTGCCCATTCAACAGGGAAGTCTTTCCATGATTAGGGTAGATATTATTACTCTAATTCACCAATCAATTTGAGGGCTCAACCTGGTTAATCTCATCTGCTGAGATGGTTTACCAGGGTGTAACCACTTCCTATGCTATAGTTTTTGGAGGTACAATTGATAGTTGTGGAAAGTGGATGCAAAGGTAGATGAACTGCCCCCCAAAGGGGCCAGCAAGCCTTCATAGCAGAAGGGCTAGTCTTCCCTGTATACCCCATACACTCCAGTCATACATGTAGCAAATATGAGAACAAGAATTTGAATCTACCTTCTCTCTGCAAATCCAGCACTCTTTCCACCTAACCAGAGTAACCTTACTTAAATGCTCCTTCCAAAAAGTGTTGTTAAAACGTTTTGTTAAGTTGAGCAGAATAGCAAAATGAACTTAATCTAACTTATCCTATTTTAAGATCTGAAAAACATGCTAGGGAGGATGAAATACAAATATCACAGCCCTACCAAGGAAAAAATATGATGGAGAAATTTTTCATAAATCACATAAATCTGTTTTGTGATTTATTTTCCTCTTCACATGACCAGTGCCAACCCAGAAGGTGATATTTCCTCTTGTAGACACAAAGGAATTACTTTATAAACTTTAATATAGTAAATTTCTAGTGAATTGGTATGTCATTCATTCTAAATATATTTTTATTTCTGATTAATGGAAAGGAGAAGAAATCTCTAATCTGAAGAGATGGGCATTAATAACAGATGAAAGAAAAAAAATTGAGGAAGGGAACATAAATTCAAATCATACTGTGTAACAACATACTTATTTATCCTCCAAGTAAGTGGAAAAATTTGGTGACCCAGAGAAGTTTGTCAGTATTGTGCAACAGTTTCACAATAGCATAACTTGCATGATTTCTGAACAGTGGAAGATGCTCTCATGCTTTCTTAGGACCAATGTGCTTATTCCCACACTTTTTAGTATGATGTTTTCAACTATATTATCGGACACTTTCAGTGAGGATGAAAATGCTATCAAGGTCAGTTACCACACTAATGGTAAATTATTTAACTTGAAAAAGCTACAAGTCAAGACTAAAGTGTGAAAGGAGAATTTGTGTGTGACTTTTTGTTTGCAGATAATTTTACAGCCTCTTGGGCTGAGATTCAACAGTTATGGATTAATTCCCTGCCTTGTGCTGATTTGGGCCCAACAATTAACACCAAGAAAATAGAGATTTTTCTATCAGACAACACCATACAATCTATATGTGGATCCATCGATTACAGCCAACGGAGAAATCCTGAATGCTGTGGATAAGTTCACCTTGGAAATATAGTTTCCAAGGATTTACACATAGATGATGAGATTTGATGTGTGCACTGCCAGAGTTAGCTCAGTGTTTGGGACGTGACAAAGAAAAGTGTGGGAAAGGAGAATTATTAGACCTCCTACCAAATTGAAGGGCTACAGCCATTGTGCTGACCTTATCGTTGTATGCCTGTAAAACCTGTCCAGTTTACCAGCTTAATGCCAGAAAACTAAGACATTTCCATTTGAACTATCTATCTGAGGAAGATTCTGAAGATTACTTGACTATATAAGGTACTAGACAGTAAGGTCCTTTCCCAAGCTGAACTGCCAAGCATTCAAACTCTATTGCAGAAAGTGAAACTCTGATGTGCTGGCTATGTTAACTGTCAGATATACATTTGTTTAAAAGACTATTTTACAGAGAACTCACATACAGGTCAAAAGAAACAATACAAAGGGCACTCTGAAAGTCTGTTTGAGGAATTTGAAATTGAATAGAGGCATGAGGGACACCGGCACAGGACCGCTCAAAAATCCCACATCAAAGAAGGTACTGTGCTCTATGAGCAGAATTGCAGTAGCTCAAAAGAAATGGGAGGGGTGAAGCTTTAGAGATGTCTCCATTCTAAATATTCATATGGATCATTTGTGACTGACCTGTGCTAGAACCTTCTGAGCTCACATTGGTTTGATTAGCAATAGTTGGACATACCATCCCCTGACCTTGGCCAACATAGTGATTAGTAAAGGCCTGAATCCCAAAATACTATTTAAAAAATAATATACTACATGAAAACTGTAATGTTTTATATAGTACCTAAATTTTAGAAATCTACTTCTATGATAAAAAGCTACTCTATGACCTATTGGCATAATCCATTTGAATTAAAAAAAATGTAATTATGTATCTTTTCATTTGCAACTAATGTGGTTGATTAGCACATAGAGTCCTCAGAATAGAAAATCCAAAGTTTATTCATCAATTAATTCTCAAAGTCATCTAAAGAGTACACAATGAGTTTTACAAACTTATTAACATTTCTTATAATATATACTTATATATATGATATATATATATACACATGTGTGTACATATACATATACATACACACACATATATATGTATATATATGATAGCATTACTGAACAATTTATTTCCTTCATGGTCAGTTAGCTAATATATTTGTATCGTTTAATCGCACAAAGTAAATAAATAGAATAGGAAAATCAGGAAAATAAAAAAAACAAAAAAAAAACAAAACCCTGATGTTTACATGTTCTGGGAAATCCTCAAACAATAATTATGGATATTTGCAATTATCCAAAAAATAATTTCAAGTTTCTCTGGAAAAAATGAATCCAAATCTTTATCTTGGGGGCAGCTAGATGGTGCAGTGGATAGAGTACCGGGCCTGGAGTCAGGAGGACCTGACTTCAAGTCCAGCCTCAGACACTTGATACTTAGTAGCTGTGTGACCTTGGTCAAGTCACTTAACTCCAATTCCCTTACCAAAAACAAACAAACAAAAAACCCAAAAAACAAATATTTATCTTTATTTTTATACTTAACTCAGATAATAATGTTGTCATGCTCAAGTGAAATAATTTTAAGGGAAAGTAGTATGCAAATTCTTGGTAGAAATGCTCCCAAGTTATATGACTATGTGATTGGGATGGTATCATGATGTTTTTTTCAGGGAAACAATGAGGAGATATTGTGGCCGTGTTTTGTTTTGGTTTTTCTTGTTGTTATTTTTTAATTTGCAGGCAACTTTTCCAATACAATAATTTTACTATGTGATGTTTTCTCCGAGAGAGTAGGCAGGGTAGTAGAGAATATGTCAACTCAAAGACAAAAAGGCAGGACTTATACATGAATAATGCTCTTTGTATAACAAGAAATTATAATGAACATTAGTAATAAAAAGCATACAAATAGGAGAATAGAAATCTCATCCCCCTTTATCTAAATTCAAATGTCTAGAGAAGGGCTAATTATGTTTTTGGTTCAGAAATGTAAAAGAATTGTTTATAAGGCTACTTGATTTTTGTTCAAGCTAAGTACAACAGGCACCAACATTCTAATAAAAGGGAACATTTATATGTTTGTGGCATATGATGCATATAGGCTCTTATTGTTGGCTCTCAAACTTCTACTGGAATCTTCAATGGAACTATAGGCTTAGGAGTAAAGTAATGGTATTTCAAAATTGTATCCATGGATGTAAGATCATATTGGTTCAGTAGATATGATCTTATGGCTGTTTGGTTTAGGCAAATAGCTGTTTATACTTATAAACCTAATTTGCTTGTTCATTCAATTGATTGAAACCAAACTGATTTTGGTTTCACACAGGCAAAACTTCCCTTTTCACCAAGTATTCAAGTAATTCTTGAGGTTTTTCCTACTTGGAGTTTATGTAAGTAGTGAAATTGAAAAGTTGGTATCATAATTTCTATTCACTCCCCTCCTTATCATGACTACCTACATAAATGAATTCACAATCCTATCAAGACATTGTTAGAAACTTAGCTATTTTTAAAACTGGAGGTATTTTCTTCAAATCTCTATTCTATATCACCACTTCTGCTCATAACAACGAAAACCAGTCACCCAAAAGTATAGTCAATTTGTAATTTTCTATTCTTATTAATCCTGGTGTTAGAAAGACCTGAGTTCAAATATGACTTTAAAACACAAGCCATCTGATCCTGTGTAAGTGACTTAAATGCTACTTGTCTCAATTTACTTATCTGCAAAATAGGGATAACCAGGATTTTTGTGTTGATAAATTGTGATTAGATTTGGAAAGCAGTTTGCAAACCTTAAAGCACTATATAAATGCTTGTTATTGTTGTCATCATCATCATTCATCACATCTCTTCTGCTTTCACTCCCCTCCTAAGGTCTAGGTCAAAAATAAAGGATAGGCAAGAGATAATGCAATTCTATAGGTATGAAATGAATTCATTCTTACTGTAAAAACTGTAAGAAGAATTTCTCCACTGTTGAATCCAAGGCCAACCTCACACATGCAGTGATAAATCAGTACTCAGTTTTTTCTTTGACAGAACCTAAATAACAGACTTGACCTTGTTGTAACTTGCTCTTCCAGCCTAAATTTCCCTTCTGATTATCCTTTCTTCCCCTCTTATCCACCTTCATGATCTCTATGTATCATGGTGTTGCATGTTAAAAGTTGTCAAAGTAGTTATATCAATAAACGTAAAGCAAACCTAAAAATGAGGTGGGATTGGGGAGGGAGGAGAGAAGATAATGTTGTTGTATCAGAAAATGTCGGGGCAGCTATGTGGTGCAGTGGTAAAGCACTGGTCCTGGAGTCAGGAGTACCTGAGTTCAGATTCGGCCTCAGACACTTAACACTTACTAGTTGCGTGACCCTGGGCAAGTCACTTAACCCCCATAGCCCTCCAAAAAAACCAAAAACAAACAAACAAAAATGTCAAATTGAATGGTAGATAGCAATCATGTGATTTGTTTTTCATTGAGATTCAATTATCAACTGTCATACTAATTTGAATGAAGTTGTAATCATTTAGAAGAAATGATTTTTTTCCTAATAAAACTAAACATGACTGAAAACTCTATTATCACACTATTATATTATTTGTGTAGTTATGCTTTCCAAAACTCTCCTCAAGATTAATTGATCATATATTTTAATTGCTTTCACTATTAATTGTTTCAAACAAGCAGAAATACTTCCAATTAATAAATTCATAACGTTCCTGTTTCTTTTCCAGATCAATCATACATGTTTGTATTATTGTTTTTCCTTGCTTAATGAACTGGATTGTACAAAGTTTGTGCCCCTAACCACGTGGATGTTTTTTCTTTTTATGTGAAATAAGATTTTTAATATTAACATGGGAAATGTGTCACTTGTAGAGTTGCATAATTATGGAATAGAGTTGTCTAGTAAAAATGACAATGTTCAATGAACCATATTATCATTTTTTAAATTCCTCAGGTGAAAGGTTATATCTAATCATAAAGGTGGAACAGATGTTAATTTTCAACATCATCAGAATTGTTACCAATTACCACAGCTGGATAGCTATGTAGCAATGAGCATTGATTGTTCAGGAATGAAAGAAGTAAATTAGCTAGGGCATGACATATTCCTTTTAAATAAATAATAATCACATTGCTTGATGCCAACATTAATATTTGCTTTTCCCTTCAGGTTGGGTGAATTCCTTCAGGTAAGAGTTATTCTGAAAGCATTTTTGTAATCCTCTCCTTCAGCATATTATTAAATCATTAGTTCCTTAAAACAGGCAATCACTTACTAGATAAACATTTATTAATGACTTACTATATGCTAACTATTGCAATAAGTTCTGGGAATTCAAAGGCAAAAATAGAACTTGCCTTTCAGAAATTTGCATTCATAAAAAGGAATGGATGTAAATTACTTCATATATAATTTCTCAGTGTGTTCAGTATACCAAGGTGCTTTTTAAAAATGTATAGCCTTACTTAATCATTATCATGAAGACATACAAGGCAAACATTATTCTTGAATCACAGAAGAACATTAGAAGCCAACTTGTCCAACTTCTCATCCAATGTAAAAATCTTTGACATCTATGATAGTCATCTAGCCTTTCCATGAACAGTTGATAGAGTCTTATCTCTGAAAGCAAAGTTAGCTAATGCTTCATGTATAATTTATTTTCAACATATGAATCAATAACTATTTCAAATAGTATTGGTAGAAACTATGAGGTATACAAGGATAAACCTATCATACCTGACTTTAGAATACAGAAGATATACATTGTGGAAATTTATTTTGATTTGGGGACCCTAACTTTAGGCTGAGATTAGAAAGCCTTAGGCCCTCAGGGTCTTTTCTGTGTGGGAGGTGCTGGTGCCCCTCCCCTTCTGCTTCAGTTGAGCCCAAAAGCCCCGTGGGCTGTATGAGACTCCAGGTCAGACAGCTGGGGAAGAAAAGCCTCCAGCTCCCTCCGCCCTGAGCGGAGCTATCTGAGAGATCCTGGGCTTGTCCAGGCCGGACTCTGGCGTAGCCCATGCCGAGGTCCCTGGGCGCACAGCAGGGGTCGTGGGCCCCTGGAGCCCTGGGCTCTGGTGTAGCACGTGAGGCTCGAGAGTATCCTCCCAGCCCCAGCCACATCCCTGGCTGGTGGATTGGCTTGGTATGTGGGTGCGAAAAGCCCCAAGATTTTTGTGGGAAAAAAAAAAGATATATATAGACCTGGGGGTTAGACTCAGGGGGTTTTGGACAAGGAGACAGGGGGCTGAGAAGAGGCCTGGAGGTGGCTGATGAGATTAGAAAGGCTAGAGATAGAGAGGAGAAGAGGTCAAGGGGAGGCTGACGAGACGGCAAAGGTTGGTCAGACAAGAGGCGGGGGATGACACGAACAGTAACACAGGACTAGGAGCAAGGAAGAAAGGCCAGCGGACAAGATTAAGAGAGGCAGACAAGATTAGAGGGGCAGCAAAGGCGGCAGAGGGCAGACTGATGGAGCAGACAGACAGGCAGACTGACCAGGAGGCAGCAGAGAGCACAGAAGCGGTCAGCACAGGGTACAGGTGGGAGAAAGTAAAGATTAAGAGGAGTTAGAAGTAGCTGAGCAGGGAAAGTGTATCATGCCCTGAGGCAGGAGGCAGCTAAGGCCCTTATTGTATTAAAGGTCCAGGCCAGCAGGTGGGAAAGAGATGCAGTGGAAGGAGACACACCTCAATGCAGTCAGGTTAGTGATTGAACCTTAATATCATCAGAATTGACTCAAAGAAGGACTAACATACATACTCAAGTGGGTATAGTAATATATTTTGCCCTGAGGGAGGGGAAGGAGATAAGGGCGGGTGGGGAGAGGGGAAGGAGGGAAGGGCAGATTCTGGGAGAGAGTAGTAAAAAGCAAAATACTTTCAAGGAAGGTGAAGATGTTCTGCATAACGGCACAAGTATGAAATATTGAATTGCTTGATTTCATAGGGAGGGTTGAGGAGAGAGGGAGGAAGAAAATTTGGAACATAGAATTAGCTCAAAGACTTTAAACTCAACAGAGTTGGCTCATGGAGGGAATAACATTCACACCCAGTTGGGAGGAGTAATCTATTTAACCTTATTTCCCTGTATTCTTAATTTTAAATAGTATCTCATAAATAAACTCTGCTTTGATTATTTAGTTAAGAGCCTTCTTAATCTTTAGTTTATCAATTTTGGAGCAGTGTGGTGGAACTTTATAAATGGCCCACATTAAATTAATAGCAGTCAGAGAAGCAAATAGTCAAAAGTCCCCAGATTAGTCCTTCAGTCAGCTTTAGCTCCAAAATTAGGCTATTGATTTAAAAATATTTCTACAACATACATCATTTTTAAAAATACAACCAAGAATCACCTGCCCAGCAAAATTGAATATATTATTTCAGGGAAAAAAATGAATATTTAATGAAACAGAAGACTTTCAAACATTTCTGTTTAAAAGGCATGAGTTGAATAAAAAATTTTATCTCCAAATATGAGAATCAAAAGAAACATAAAAAGGTAAAAAAAGAAACAGGAAATAAAAATTGTAAGAAATTTAATAAAATTAAACCATTTCTAGTTCTATATGATAAGATAATATTTGCAAGGTTTAATAATTTTATTATAAGAGCAATTAGGAGTGTATATAAAGACAACATAATCATAAGGTAATATTGAAGGGATGATAATATTTGTAAGTCTTAACTTTACTATAAGAATAATTAGAAGGAGTATATGGAGACAGAGGGTGTGGTCATAAGGTGACACTGATAGTACAACATCTCAGAAAACAAAATAAAGGGGTAAAAAGAAATTCCATGGAAGAAGGAGTAGAGAAATTGAAATGGGTGAATTCTCATTCTCCCCCGGCCCCAACCCCACATACACACACACACAAAGAGGCATAAAAAAATTATCATAATGGAAGGGAAGATGGGGGACATGGGCAAATATTAAACCTTACTCTCATCAAAGAGGAAATAACAAACACACTCAGTTGGATATAGAAATCTATCTTACCCTATAAAGAAGTTTAAAAAGGCACAGTAATAATAGAAGGCGGGGGGGGGGGGGACTGATACAAGGCAGGAGATATTGGGGAAGGCAGTGATCATAAATCAAACACTTGTGAGAAGGGAGAGGGTGGGGGGTCAGCATGCAGGGGATAAACAAATGAAATATAGCATGGAGAGAAATAAAGTCATCATAACTATAAAAGGCATGAATTCACCCATTAAATGGAAGCAGCAGAATGGATTAAAAACCCAAATCCTACAATATATTGTTAACAAGGAGCACATTTAAAGCAGAGAAATACACACAGGGTACATGCAAGGGGCTAGAACAGAATCTATTATGCTTCAGCTAAAGCAAAAATAGCAGGGGTCACAATTATGATTTCAGACAAAACAAAAGCAAAAATAGATCTAGTTAAAAGAGATAAAGAAGGAAACTGTCTTGATGAAAGGTACTGTAGACAGTGAATTCATATCAATATTTAACATATATGCACCAAATGGTATAGCATCTAAATTTTTGAAGGAGAAGTAGAATGAGTTACAGGAAAAAATAGATAATAAAACTATCCTAGTGAGGGACCTTAAACTTTCCCTCTCAGAACTGGATAAATCTAACTAAAAATTAAACAAGAAAGGAGATAAGGTAAAGAAAAAAATTCTGCAAAAGTTAGATATGATAGATCTCTGGAGAAAATTGAATGGGAATAGAAAGGAATATACCTTCTTATCAGCAGTACATAGGACCTACATGAAAATTGACAATGTATTAGGGCATAAAAGCAGATGCATAAAAGCAAAAATGGTAAACACTTCCTTTTCAGATCATAATGCAATAAAAATTACATTCAATACTGGAAAATTGAAAGAAAGATTAAAAATCAATTGGAGATTAAATAATATGATCCTAAAAAAAAAACAAGTCGGTCAAAGAGCAAATCATAGAAACAATTGAGGGTTTCATTAAAGAAATTGACAATGATGAGACAACATATAAAAATTTATGGGATACAGCCAAAGCAGTACTTAGGGGGAATTTTATATCCCTAACTGTTACATAAATAAAATATAGAAAAAAAGCTGATCAATGATTTGGGCATGCAACTTAAAAAAAACTGGAAAATGAACAAATTAAAAATCCCCAAATAAACACCAAACTGGAAATCCTGAAAGTCAAAGGAGAGATTAATAAAATTGAAAGTGAGAAAACTATAGAATTAATAAATAAAGCTGGAAGCCAGTTTTATGAAACAAAAACAATAAAATAGATAAACCATTGGTTAATTTGATCATAAAAAGGAAATAAGAAAACCAAATTAATAGTATCAAAAAGGAAAGAAGTGAATTCACCACCAATGATGAGGAAATTAAGACAGTTAACTAGGAAACATTTTGCCCAATTTTATGCCAATAAATTTGACAATATAAATGAAATGGATGAATATCTACAGAATATAAATTCCCATATTATCAGAAGAAATATAATATTTAAATAACCCAATTTTAGAAAAAAATTGAAGAAGCCATCAATGAACTTTCTAAAAAAAACCCCGAGCACCAGATGTATTTCCATGTGAATTCTACCAAATATTTAAAGAATAATTAATCCCAATACTATATAAATTGTTTGAAAAAATAAGTGCAGAAGGACTCCTACCAAATTCCTTTTATGAAACAAATATGATGATGATACCCAAATCAAGAAGAGCCAAAACAAGAAAGTAAATTATAGACCAATCTTTCTAATAAATATTGATGAAAAAATTATAAATAACATACTAGCAAAAAGATTACAGAAATATATTACAAGGATCATACACTATGACCAGGTGGGATTTATACCAGGAATGCAGGGCTTGTTCAATATTAGGAAAACTATCAGCATAATTGACCATATCAATAATTAAAGCAACAGAAATCATTTGATTATCTCAATAATTACATAAAAGGCCTTTGAGAAAATACAGTGACCATTCCTATTAAAAATACTAGAGAAGGGGGGCAGCTATGTGGCACAGTGGATAAAGCACTGGACCTGAATTCAGGAGGACCTGAATTCAAATCCAGCTTCAGACACTTGACACTTAATAGCTGTTGACCCTCGGCAAGTCACTTAACCCTCATTGCCCTAACAAACAAAAAAAAAAAAAGAAAGAAAGAAAAGAAAAGAAAAATACTAGAGAAGGGGGCAGGCAGCTAGGTGGCACAGTGGATAAAGCACTGGCCCTGGATTCAGGAGGACATGAGTTCAAATTCAGCTTCAGACACATGATACTTATTAGCTGTGTGACCCTGGGCTAGTCACTTAACCATCATTGCCCTGAAAACAACACAAAAAACCCCCAAAAACCAACCAAACAAAAACCACTAGAGAGCATAGAAATAAAAGGAGCTTACCTTAAAATGGTAAGTAATATTTATCTAAAACCATCAGCAAGCATTATCTGTGATTGGGATAACATAAAAGCCTTCCCAATACAATTAGAGGTGAAGCAAGGATACCCATTATTACCGCTATTATTTAATATTGTGTTAGAAAAATTAGATATAGCAATAAGAGAAGAAAAAGAAATTAAAGGAATTAGATTAGGTAACAAGGAAAAAGAACTATCACTCTTTACAAATGATATGATGTTATACATAGAAAATCCTAGAGAATCAACTAAAAAGCTACTTGAAATTATTAACAATTTTAGCAAAATTGTAGGGTACAAAACAAACTCACACAAATCATCAGCATTTCTATATATTACCAATAAAGTCCAGCAACAATAGATAGAAAGAGAATTGCCATTTAAAGTTACTGTGGCCAGTATAAAATACTTGGGAGTCTACCTCCCCAGACAAACACAGCAACTATATAACCAGAACTACAAAACAGTTTTCACAGAAATAAAGTCAGATCTAAACAATTGGAAAAATATTAATTGCTCATGGGTAGGCAGAGCCAATATAATAAAAATGGCAATCCTACCTAATTTAATTTATTTATTTAGTGCTATACCAATCAAATTATCACAAAATACTTTATAGACCTACAAAAAATAACAAAATTCATCTGGAAAAACAAAAGTACAAGGATATCATGGGAATCAATGAAAAAATGTATTAAAGAAGGTGGTCTAGCAGTACCAGATCTGAAACTGTATTACAAAACTGTAATTATCAAAACAATCTGGTACTGGCTAAGAAATAGAGAGGTGCATCAGTGGAATAGAATAGATAAAAATGTACTATCATAAATGACTATATTAATGTAGTATATAATAAACACATAGATCCAAGTTTTGGCAACAAAATCTCATTATTTGACAAAAACTGCTGGGGAAAATGGAAAACAGTATGGCAGAAACTAGGTATAGATCAATAGCTCATACCATATACTAAAAAAATGGTCAAAATGGGTACATGATTTACACATAAAGGATAGATATCATAAGCAAATTAAGGGAGTTTGGAATCATTTATCTGTCAGATATATGGGCAGGGGAAGAATTTAGGACCAAAGAAGATATAGAGAATAAAATTAAAAGTAAAATAAATCATTTTGACCATATAAAGTTTAAAAAGCTTTTGCACAGACAAAACTAATGTAACCAAGATTACAAGGGAAATAGAAAACTGAGAAAGGATTTTAGAAATAAATATCTCTGATAAAGGCTTCATTTCTCAAATATATAGAGAAATGAGTCAATTTTTAAAAAAATACAAGTCATTCCCTACCAAAATTGACTTCATTATTTTTATAAGCAGTATAATTGTTGCCAACTCTAACATTTTAGATCCCTCATGGCAATCAGTCAGCAGAGATGTATTAAGTTGTGAGAATCAGGGTGCCAACCCCCTGCTGAGAAAGGCATTATGAGAACTAGGGCAACATCCCCTGAGGAGAAAGCATGTGACTGGTGTCTGGAAGTTACATCTATTCATAGAACTGCCTGTAAGTCATGTAAATCAATGCTACCAGCCAATTAGCTTGGAGATGTGTGTGAGTACTGCCCCTCTTGTGGTCCCGCAGGGAGCTTCCACTCAAGACAGCAGGGACGGGGTAGCTAGGTTTTTTCTTTTTGAACTCCATGTGTTCTTCCTCTATCTTTTGCAAACTTCTCATATACTTTAATAAATGATTAATGGCCAAAGACAGGTGCTATAACCTTCTAATTTAAGGTGACCACACATTAGATTTTTAGTCATCACACATTTAGATTTTAAACATCACAAAGTAATCATGACCTATCAGACCTTTGATCAAATATTATATATACAAAGACAAAACATAAATAGTCCTTGCCTTCAAGGATCTTGTCATCTAAAGGAAGACACAATATAAAATATATACATAACATTTACAAATAGAATGCAAAGAAGTTTTAGGAGGGAGCACATTAACACCTTGGAGTAATTTCTGAAGCAGTCCTGTATAATGTCTAGCTTTGCCTGAGTCTTGAAGGAAACCAGGAATTATTCCCCCCCCCCCCCACTACTCACTTTAAATCAGTCAATAATTCCTATTCATTCTTCCTTGAAAATATGTCATAAATATTTTCCTCTGTATTCCAGCCACTACTACACTAAAGCCAGACATCATTACAATGTGGTAATGTCATTGTAAGCCCTTCCTAATCAATTTTCCACACTACATGAGAGCTCTTCTCCAACCCATCCTTAAAACAAAAACAAAAACAAACAAAATAAAGGGCGGGGGGCAGCTAGGTGGCACAGTGGATAAAACACCAGCCCTGGATTCAGGAGGACCTGAGTTCAAATTCGGCCTCATACACTTGACACTTACTAGCTGTGTGACCCTGGGCAAGTCACTTAACCCTCATTTCCCCGCAAAAACAAAAACAAACAAAAAAAGTGATAGGAGATTAAATTTTATCAAAGAATTATTTATATAACTCCTCTTCTCTGCTGAAAGTCCCATGATGAATTTTGTCATCTCCACTTTAAGTTCAAAATTCTTAGCTTGCAATTCAAGGTTCTTTATAATGTGTTACTATTTTGATTATCAATATTTATTTCAAAATTTGCTTTTCCATGCACTTTATATCCAAAATGGACTACTTGTTTTATTATACATCATATATATGTATATACACATATATAAATATTGACACACATATACATTTTTACAAGTATACATATTTATACATATCTATTTGAGTAGCTATATAGAAATATATAGAGATATAGAGATACTCAAAATCATTTCCCCATAGAACTATTCCTTCTTTTATTCATTAGTTATATTTTTTAACCATATACAACACTTTATACCTTTCATGCATTTATGTATTATTTTGTATTACAATTCTATCAGTTTTTGTCAAATCCTCCTAAGAGACTGTGAAGTCCATTAAGGAAAGGCATATTTCACATCTAAACTTTGTACACCCTCAATACTGACAACAATGCTCTAAACAAGTGATTAGTATTTGTTGAACAATAGATTGAATGTTGAATAATAATAATAATAATGTATCCTATAAAACTGTCATGTCAGTCAAGTCAACAATCATTCATTGAGAACCTCCTATAAAAGCAAACCCAAAAACTGAAGAATTGACTATGAATCAGGCACTTTTCTAACAATTACAGACTCAAAGGGAAATAAAACCACTATTTGGAAATGTGATATATACACAATAAATAGGAGATAATCTCAGAAGGAAGGCACAACCATTAAGGAAGATTAGGATAAGCATCCTGAAGGAGGTGAGATTTTAGCTGGGCCATAAAGGCTGCCCTGGAAGTGAGGAGGGAATGATAAAGACTGATAAAGTCTTAATGATAAAGAATAATAAAGAGAAAACCTAGGCATGGGGGATAGCCAGTGAAACTGCTCACAGTCAGGAGAGGGAATTAAATTTTCAAGGAACACCAAGAAGGACATTGTTATTGCATCACAGAGTAAATGGAAGACAGATATAAAAAGACTGGGAAAGTGGAAAAGGCCAGATTATGAAAGACTTTAAAAACAAGGAAATTTTTCATTTGATCCAAAAGGTAATAGGAAATCATTTAAATTTCTTGAATGAGGTGGGGGTGGGGAAAAGAGGGTATAGTCAGATCTGTGCTTTAAGATTATCAGTTTACTAGCTGAAAGAAATCTAAACTGAAGTAGGGAGATTGTTGAGGCATGGATATCAACTAGCATGTTTTTGTAGTAGTCCAGTCAGTAAGTAATGAGCCCTGTCATGAGGGTGGTGAAAAGTGTAAGAGGAGGGAGTGGAGGGGGTGTGTCAGGGGGAGTGTACAACTGTTGTTACAAAGATAGAGTCAATAAGGCTTATGAACTGATTAAATATTGCGGGGGTGGGGGCAGAGATGAGAGAAAATAGAGAGTCTGGGATAACACCCAGATAGTGAGTGGGTTATTGGGAGAATCATTTACAGTAATAGGGCAGTTCAGAAAGAGGAGGACTTCGGGGGGAAAGAGAATGAACTTAATTTTGACATATTAAAGGTAAGATGCCTCCATGACATCCATTTGTCAGCTAGGTGGCACAATTGATAGATTGCTGGCCCTGGGAGTCAGGAAGACCTGAGTTCAAATCCAATCTCAGACTTTAGCTGTCTGAAAATGTGAGTCATTTAACTTGTTTGTCTCAATTTTATCATCTGCAAAATGAGCTGGAGAAGGAAATGGAAAACCACTCCTGTATCTTTGTTGAGAAAACTCCAAATGGGGTCCAAAAGAGTCAGACATGACTGAATGGCTAAATCCTAACAACAAAAGTAATAAATCCTATTTGATATAATCAATAACTGTAATTGTGAGACTGAAGGTCTGGAGAGACACTAAAGCTTTATAAATTTATCTGGGAATCATCCTAGTAGAAAAAGTTGAAGGAAGGAATTTTCAGAATGGGGGAGTCATGGTAATATTTGGAAGGAAGCAGGCAGCAGACAGTAAGAGTAGGGATGACAGGGAACAAATCTGCTGGAGAAGATAAAATGGATTACTTTGGCAATGAGAACTAATTTTGATGTGAATTGTGAAGGAAGAAATAGTAGATGATACGAGTAGGTATTAAGTATAACCTCAGAGTTGCTTTAATTTTCATTTCTCTTATTTTTAATGAATCAGAGAATTATATCCTATAATTATTGATGGATGGCATTTTTATTCACCTTAAAACTTCATTAATTTTGAAATAATTTATATTGGGAAATTGTTTTCTTACCTCTATCTTTGTACTAGATCATTAAATATGTGGCATTTAAAATTATATGTGGTTGTCTTATTTCTGTCCCAAGTTTAGGGAACATTAGCTGGGGTTTCTAATATATTTGTTAGTTATAAATTAGAAGCTTTAGCACAAGTTTTGGGCCTTAAGCATTTATTAAAGCATACCAAATATTAGTAAAGAGAGAACACGTGGCTCAGAAAGTTAAGAAGGCCAATCTAGCTTAGAGGAGAGATAGAGCCTGGCTTCGTTCTTTCTCCAAGTCCTCCATCACCAGCACATTCAAGAGCATGTGTGTCTGGAAGCTTCTTCCAGGTCAGGAGGAGAGGAAGCCCTTCCACAATGCTCAAAGCTAATTGGCTAGCATCAATCAAATCTATCAGTTTACCAGACTTGAGGGTGGTCCAAGAGCAGAATGTGCTGAGGTCAGAGTTCAGAGAACATACCCTCAGAGGACCAGGCTTTTAGGTAGGTGTGGTTTTAATTAAGTTAACTTTGAGTTAATCAGAAAATTCAATCCAATCAATCTTAACATTCTCCCCTCAAAGGGAGCCACTGGTTGTCCAAAAATGCATTATTTTCTCACAAATATATTAGATACAAGACCATCATATGAGATATCTGCTATAAGAAGTAAAGATTCCAATTAATGTCTCATCTAATTCAAGATACATTGGCTTTGTGAAAAATTATTTTCTTTTTACTTTTAAGAAATTAAAATTGTCTACTCTATTTTTTAAGATTATATTTAGGGTGCAACTATGTGGTGCAGTGGATAAAGCATAGGCCCTGGATTCAGGAGTACCTGAGTTCAAATCTGGCCTCTGACACTTGGCACTTACTAGCTGTGTGACCCTGGGCAAGTCACTTAACCCTCATTGCCCCACAAAACAAACAAACAAACAAAAAAGATTATATTTATTCTTCATTTAATTACTAATTCTTCATTTATCCAATACCACATGTTTCTAATGCTTACTGCTTTATATATAGTTTTGAGATCTTATAATTTTAGGTGCTTTTCACTTACTATGTTTCCTGCTGTTTTTAAAAATGTTTACTTCAGTTATTTAATTTGTGTTTTTTTATATTCTTTTATATTTCTTCATATATTCTTTTATTTAATTTGATAAATTTTCTATATTGTATTTCATTGACATCATACTTAATCTGTCAAGTAATTTATTTAGTAAGATCATATTTATTATATTGGCATATATCACATATCAATAATTAATATCACTCTGACTATATATAATTTGTTTCTATAAAAAGATTTTATAATATCCATTTAACACTAGAATGTGTCTTGGTAAATAGAGTTCCAGATATTTAATATATTTTGAATTGATTTCCCTATCTCATTTTTAATAGAATGCTTTACTTTGTAGGTTTATCTAGTTCTATTTTACTGAAGTGTTTTTTTTCTTAACTCTCGAGAATTATTTTAAATGACCCCATTACCTCTAAATATAGATGACTTTGTCTCTGGCTATACTTGTTCCCTCACTTTCTTTTTTCATGTCTAATTTTTATAGCTAACATTTGAGAGCAATATCAAGTAATGGCAGTGACACTTGGCAACTTTGTTTTAACCTTTAAGTTATTGGAAAGTTTTCTAATATTTATATTTTGCAAATAATGCTAGTCTTATTTTTGAGCATTATTTGGAAATGTCATAGTAAAGAAAGATCCATTTATCCCTGTGTTATTTATTGTCCTATGTGTGGTCAAAAGTTTTATTTTATTTCTCTTGATAAAATATTGCATTTTATTATTATCAACATGATTTATTGTTTTTTATATTTCTGCTAATATCAAATGATTATTTCATAATTAAGTATAAATTCATACTTGGCCAGATTGAATAATATTTTGAATACAGTGTAGAGTCTCATTTGTTCTACATATTTGGCATTTTTGCAATAATATTCATGAATAACATTGGTGTATTGTGTTCTTGTTTTCCTTTCTCTCACCTCAATTTTGGGTGTCAGGACAGTTTTTGTTTCATTGAATTTAGTAAGATCCCTTTAATCCCCATTTTTAAAAACAATGTAATATTAGAATTAGTTATTCTTTGACTGGTTGAATTCAGTTAAAAGTCCATCAATGCTATATTCCCTTCTCCCATTATCAAACCATTTGGGAGTTAATTCATTGCTTGTTCAGTTTCTGTTTCTGAGATTGGACTATTGAGATTCTCTATTTCTTCTTATGTGGAAATTTTCTGTTCCTCATTCTAAAATTTAATGTGCTTGGAAATGCTTCTGTCATGTAGACAAGTCCATAAATGTGTCTATTGAGAGAATTTCCATAATGTAGGAAGCCAGCCACACTTGTGGAAAGCTTTATTATCTGCTTAGAAGCTTTAAACAAAACTCTGAATTCAAACTTCCAAAATGCATTATAGAAACTAATGACTTTTATGGGCATGAGCATACTGCTTTCCAACTAACTGCAGTCTAAATGAAGCATTATAAACCATAGTCTGTATTATGGAGTCAGGTACTGTGAATATAGTTATGCACACTGTATAAAATGAAACCCATTCACGTCGAATATACAGGCTATGAAATCTAACATTCAAATATTACATTTCAAAGTTCACGAGGGAAAGAGAAATTCAGTCAAAAATCCTCCACTGTAGGGCAATTATTTGATAGTAAGGTGAAGCACAGATTTAAAGTAATTATAGTGATAATCACCACTCACTCCCCAATATTTCAGCTTAATATAGTCCACTTTTCAAGAAAATGTGATTTTTTTCTTTGGTGTAGGCCATATCAAAGTCAAAATATTCATTCTATTACTTGAATTTAATGAATCTTACCATGCTTTTTCAAACAAATTGTTTTGTATGATTTAACTGAATAAATTGATATTCCTCCTTTAGCAAACTATCTTAATTTTGTTACATATATACCTATGTAAGTATATATATGCTATACTTTGTACAAGATTGTAGAATTTAAAATATATTATTTAATATGAAGATACTTTAAATAACTAAGACACCTAATTAAACACAACTGCACATCAATTACATAGGGTTTGCCAAATTTATATGTTTCAATTATTATGGCATATGGTTAATCTGAGATTCAGATTATAACCATTGATGTTCTTCATTCCATTTTGCTCTGTTGTATTAATAATGATACTGATTACTATTTCTTTCACTATACAGCCCAAAGTGAAATAAGATTTGGCAATAAGTTGTTCAAGTCAGTCTCTTTGGTCGCAATTTACAGTACTATCTTCCATAACACATTTTTTCTCTCTTTATCTTTACTATTAAAATACTATTCTGGATTATAGATCCATTTTATTCATTTTTATTTTGCCCCTTTTTCCTTTCCATCTTGTTTATGATTATTGCTTTGAACTTCCAAACTTAAGCAAATATGATTTATATGGCTCTAATTATTGTAAAGTGGGTTGTAGGAATTTATACACATAACTTTGGGTTAACAATGAAAAAAGTAAATGGATATATCTTTTAATTTATAATTTTGATGAGTACATATCTACTTTTTTGTATATTGATAAATGCATAGGTACTTCCATTTAGGTCTTTTTATCATCATTAATATTATTAAAGATCACTTACCAATAATATCAAATAATACAAGTATGTGAAAAGTATTTCATTGTAATGCTAAATTTAGAAGAAATTCAAAAGCAAGATTGGACCAAAGTAATATAATCTGATTTTATAATCTAAAGTTACTTCAACTAATCATTTTCCTGGCTACATTCAGGCAATCTGTAGACAATAGATATTGTGAGGCTACATTGTTACAGAATACAGAAGTGAATAATAGGACCATAGAAAATACAGGAAAGGGGCAGCTAGGTGGTGCAGTGGATAAAGCACTGGCTCTGGATTCAGAAGGACATATTTTTACCCTGGGACAGGAGAGGAGAAAAGGGGAGGGAGGAAGAAGGGAAGGAGGAAAGGGCAGATTGGGGGAGAGAGCAGTAAAAAGCAAAACACTTTCAAGGAAGATGAAGATTTTCTGCATTACTGCACCAGTATGACATATTGAATTGCTTGATCTCATAGGGAGGGTTGAGGAGGTAGGGAGGAAGAAAAATTTAGAACACAGAATTAGCTCAGGGACCCTGATCTCATTAGAGTGGGCTCATAGAGGAAATAGCTTTCATACCCAATTGGGAGGAGCAATCTATTTAACCCTGCAGGAAAATAGGAGGGGAAGAGGATAAGAAAGGAAGGGTGAAAAAAAGGGAGTGCAGAGTGAGGGAGAGGATAGTCAGAAGTAAAACACCTCTGAGGAAGAATAGGTAAAACGAAGATAGAGTAAATGTCATGGGAAGGGATGGGGATGGAAGGAAATAGTTGTGATGATTGAGTATAATGGCAAATTATATGGTACCTACTTTGCTGGGCTTTTATGAAGAAAATTATCTGTCAAGCTTAAGGTGCTATATGCAGGTTATGATGAACAGGATACTATCAGAAAAACCTGGAAAGACCTACATGAACTGAAGCAGAGTGAAATGTACTGTATACAAAATAGCAGCAATAGTGGGGGATGATCAGCTGGGAAGCATGTGGTTATTTTCAGCAAGGCAGTGATCCAATATAACCCTGAAAGACTTATGAAGATTGCAGCCCATCTGCAGAGAAAGAACTGATACTATCTGAAAACAGATGGAAACACATTTTAATTTTTTTTTCATTTCCTCTTTGACAATTCCTTAATCTCAAGTTTTGTTTTGTTTTTACTGTTTTCTCTCACACCAGCTAATATGGGAATTTTTCCATGACTACTCATGTATAACTTATTTTGAATTGCTTGAGTTCTTGTGGGTGGGGGGTGCAAATGGAGGGGAGAACAGAAGTTGGAACACAAAGTTTTTTTTAAAAATTGATGTTAAAATTTTGATTTTACATATATTTTGGAAAATAAAATTCTATTAAAAAAAGAAAATACAGGAAAAAGTGTTATAATAATGAATTCTGACACAGATGGATAATCAAAAAACATTAAACAATATTAGAAACAGATCACCAATATATGTATATATACTCACATACATATATACATGATATATACATACACACCCCCATATATATATATATATGGTTTACCTATCTATCTTTCCATCTATCTTCTATTATAATAATAAGTAGTTCAAGAGGCATGGGGTGAATATGATGTCTTTCATTTTATAAATTTAGTTTTCTACATTTGACAAATAATAAAATAAAAACAAACATTAACAACTTAGAATGTCCTGTTTTATTTTTCTTCTAAATACTTCTAAATTCAATAAATGTCACAACTGGATTACAAGAATGCCATGATTATAAAGTCTAAATTTAGAAGTTAAAGGCCAACCTGAGACTCATATTTATAGCCATGGATTTTTAAATCATTACTACAAATAAAGATATTATCATTAAAGTTGATACTTAAAGAGCATGCTTCAACTATAGATAGGATTTTATTATAGTTAATGTTTGGAGTGACATAAAAATATACATTTGTAATTTTAAGATATTCATAGATTTATAGTTAGGATGTTACCTACTTCAACACCATCATTTTACAAATGAAAAAACTCAGGGCAGAAGTATCAATTAGTTGTTCAATGCTACACAAACTGCATAGGACAGAGTTAGTATTTACCAAGGTACACTAACTCCATGGTAAGACAACAAGCATAGTTGGAGACACAATTTAAAGTAAAGGAATAATTCAAATTCAAGTTATCTATCCTGTGCTGTTTTGTTACCTGTTATCCCTTTTGAACTTATGTTTATTTTCTGGGGGGAAACGCATATATATATATATACATACATACATGTGTATATACCTCAAACCAATGAAGTGGGTAGTATCTGGACAATTCTGCTTTTGGTAAATATGAGCCTTTACCTACCACTTTTTATGAATCCTCAGCTTAGAGGCATCTTAATTACTTTGGGCATTTAAAACTAGAAATATAATCATTAATAATATAGTCTGAGCTTCAGGATCTGTACAGGAAAGTAGCATAAAAGCAAAAGTGTAATGCTTAATTCCCCTCATAGATCACTGCCTTGTTATGGAGGAGGAGCTTGTATAGCTCAATGAAACCGAGCTTTGCTGTGCAGTTACCTAAGATGGAAAGTTCATAATAAAGCATTCTAGCAAAAGATGATTTGCTGGAGAAGGAAATGCCAAAATACTTCAGTATCTTTGCCAAGAAAATTCCACAGACAGTATTAAAATTGTAAAGGAGATGGCACCAGAAGACAAGCCCCTGATGTAAGAAGGTGTCCAACATAGTACTGGGGAAGAGAGGACAGCCTGACATAACTCCAGTAATAATGAAGCTACTAGGTTAAAGCTGAAAAGAAGTTCAGCTGTAGATGTGTCTGGTCAAAAAAAGGCAAGTCTGATGTTGTAAAAATCAATATTGCATAGGAATCCAGAATATAAGGCCTAGGAACCAATATAAGTTGGAAGTAAAGAATAAAATGGCTAACCATGGCTAACTACTCCTGTATCTTTGCCAAGAAAACCCTAAATGGACATAACTGATAGGATGGAACAATAACAACAAGGTGGATGTGTTCAAACAGAAGACAAAAAATTTAAACATCAAAATATTGGGTGTCATTGAACTTAAACAGACAGGAATGAATCAAATTGAATTGAATTTAGAGATGTATTTATAGTAAGCAAGTGACCAAGTGAAGAATCTTGTGCAATCTTAATTCTATCGGTTAATCATCATATTTATGGAACATTTATGTGAGGACTTGGAAAAGATTACATAGGATGAAAAGTTCTGTTTTATTAGTTGTTATCTACACCAAGAATTATCCACATGTGATGAGATTATGAATCTATAAAATATATTCATTTAAAAATGTTTGTATTAATAAATGTTTTGAACTCATATGTTGCTTTTGGAATAGATTCTTATGTATTCCTTCCTCCCCTCCCCTCCCCTCCCTTCACTCCTTTTCCCTCCTCTTCCCTTCCCTTCCTTTTCTTTTGTTCTTCTCTTATCTCTCTTTGCTTCCTTTCAATATTTTCCCCACAATACCAAATTGGTCACACTCTCTACTCTATTTACAATTGGTTGGTGAATAGACATTAACTCCATTGGCACTGGCTAAAATAGATTAATGTTCTGGTTTCATTTTCTTCCCTCCAATCTGGAGAAGGTACTAGGAACTGATATTGCCCTAAACAGCTGCAAAGTAAGAAGCTTCCCTGTCAATCTCTACCTGTAAAAACCCTACTCATCCTTCTAGGCCCATCTCTCCTATCATCTCTTCCATGAAATCTTTATTTGACCTTTTGAATTAAATATGATACTTTTTCCAACATATGTCTTTAAGCACCAAACCTATCTTAAGGCACTTAGTACATATTGTCTTGTGTTTCCATTTTGTTTATTTTTTTATCCTTTCTACAAAATCTTAAGCTCATTTGTGTTAGACTATGACTCAAAAATAACTTATCTTCCATAGTACTTTGCATGTAGCAGGCCTTTAATAAATATTTGTCGAAATGCCACTTTTTAAAAAAATGTCTCATGTGTCATCACAAAACATAAATAAATTCATCTTTCCATCCACTTCCTTTTTCCTAGTTCAAGAGATTATGGGTAGTTTTCTGACATTAATTTGAATGGATTTTCATCTGCAAATCCATGACCGATCTTTCCTCCCTTACTTAGAATGATAAGCATAATCATAATTTAACTATTTTGAAACTTTGGAAGCTAACAATGAATTAGTCATTTTATTCTGCATAGTTAAGCCTGATGAGCTCCCTGGTAGCCAAATAAATCTTCACATGGGAAGGATATATATTTTTGTAGGTGGTGATAAAAAAAAAAACCTGTCAATATATTCTATAAACATTCCAAGTTTAAATTTACTCTTTGAACAGAAGTTGGATTTGTTGAAAATGTTGGAAAGATGATAAGTTAGTTAATAAGAAAAGGCATACTTACCTTGTTCAAAATAGGTCATCTTAAAATAATCCCAGTCCTGAAGGGCATTGGTATGGGTTCTTTAATTATTGTTGGGGGTTTATGCCCTGTCCTTTGTCAGGGCAGGGTGAATTTGTAGAGAGCTAGAGAGCTTCTATTTTCATCAAATCTTTATGCTTCATATCATTTTTGGTGTTGTTGGCTTCCAACATTGAGAGGGAAGATAGAAGAGACCAGCCACACTTCAGTTTTCTTAAGGAAAAGACCTTGGCAAAGGATATGAACAGGCAGTTTTCAGAAAAAGAAATCAAAGCTATCTAAAAATCATACAAAAAATGCTCTAGGTCATTATTTATCAGATAAATGCAAATTAAAACAACTCTGAGATATCACCTCTCACCTATTAGTGAGGCAGATATAACAAAAAAGAAAAGTATTGGATGTTGGAGGGAATGTGGGGAAACTGGGATGCCAATTCACTGTTGGTGGAGTTGTGAAAAGATCCAGCCTTTCTGGAGAGCAATTTGGAATTATGCCCAAAGGGCTATAAAACTATGCATACCCTTTGATCCAGAAATACCACTTTTATGTTTATATCACAAAGACATCTCAAAAAAAGAGAAAAAAGGAACTATTTGTACAAAATATTTATAGCAGCTCTTTTTTATTGGATAAAAATTGGAAACCAAAGGAATGCCTGTCAATTGGGGAATGGCTAAACAAACTGTGGTATATGATAGTGATGATATATTATTGTGCTATAAGAAATAACAAACAGATAGGAAATGACAAGCAGGATGACTTCAGAAAGGCCTGGAAATACATGTATGAAATGATGTATAGTGAAGTGAGTAGAACCAAGAGAACATTGTGCTTAGAGACAGCAATTTTATTTGATGAAGAACTGTGAATGACTTGACTATTCTCAACAATACAATGATCCAAGGTAATCCCAAAGAACTAATGATGAAGCATACTATCCACCTCCAAAGAAAGAACTGACATTCATAGAACAGACTGAAGCATGCTATTTTTCACCTTCATTAATTTTTTTTCTTTTAATCGAGTTTTCTTATACAAAATGACAAATATGGTAATGTTTTACATAATCATTAAAAAAAATGGCAAGCCAGATGATTTTAAAAAGGCCTGGAAAGACCCGTATGAACTGATTCACAGAGAATTGAGGAGAACAAAGAGCACATTGTGTACACAGCAATATTGTTTGATGAAATGTAGATGACTTAACTATTCTCAGAAATACAATGATCCAATACAATCCCAAAGGAATAATTTATGAAGCATACTATCCACCTCCAAAGAAAGAATTGATATTGAGTGAACACAGGCTAAAGTATGCTATTTTTCACTTTTTTTTTCATTTTTTCTTTTTTTCAACTTTTATTGTACATATTTTATAATAATGCAATGTTTTACATAATTGCAGATGTATAACCTATATCCAATTACTGACTGCCTCAGGGAGTGGAGAGGGGAGGGAGGGAAGAAGGAATTAAATTTGGAATGCAAAACTTTAAATAAAATGTTTATTATTTTTTAAAAAAGGAAAAGATCTTGGGAAGAAATTAGAAAATCTGGCAGTCTCAATCATGTCCCTATTCCAAGCTTGTTGCATGAGATATTCAGGGAGTTTCTCCTTGGGTATGATTCTAGGACTTTCTGTCTTGGTTTGAGTAACCTCATTCACAATGGGAAAGCTTGGAGCAGCTAGGTGGCACAGTGGATAAAACACGGGCCCTGGATTCAGGAGGACCTAAGGTCAAATTCCACGTCATACAGTTGACACTTACTAGCTGTGTGACCCTGGGCAAGTCACTTAATCCTCATTGCCCCACCAAAAAACGAAACAAACAGAAAAAAAAATACAATGGGAGAACGCCTTCATCCTATATTGTCTGGTATATATTCTTTTATCATTTTAGTCCAGTACAGCCTCTCTCTGAGGAGAGGAGAATGGCCTCCAACATTTACCTGCTTCCCTTCCTGACAGAAATCAAAGTCTCTTTTGGAGAAGAATGAGGGAAGAAAAGGCTAGAGGTATCTATTCTGCTTTTCTTCAAGCCAAGCAAAGACATTTCTATCCTATACATGAGTTATGAGGGTGACAGGGCTTTCCACATGTGAGACCTCTCATTACATTAGAAAGACGAGAGCAGGAAGAAGGCTAGCCTTAAAGTTAATAATTGTTTTCAAGTCCCACCCAGTACCCAACCTATATTGACTGTGTCACCATTGCAAAGCACATAACCTCTTGGTATCCTATTTCTTTCTTTTTCTTTTTCTTTTTTTTTTTTTTTTGGTGAGGCAATTGAGGTTAAATGACTTGACGAGGGTCACACAGCTAGTAAGTGTCAAGTGTCTGAGGTCAGATTTGAACTCAGTTCCTCCTGAATCCAGCGCTAGTGCTTTACCCACTGCACCACCTAGCTGCCCATAACCTCTTGGTATCCTATGCAACTAAGAATGAATGTTTTAGAATTGTTTAGAATATTTAGGATTTAGAATTGTTTACAAAGATACATTCCTAGAGGAAGTTCCCTTATAGTTTCCTACACCAATTGATTCATAGGTCTAGATTGAGAGAGGAGAAGACTTTCAAGAAGACTACAAGAATAAGGAAATATTCATTAAAATAAAATCTTCATTAAGACAGTGTGAAAGGAGAGTATTCCAAGTGATTCAAATTAGTTCCTAGTAACATTAGATATGTTGAACTAGAATGCTATTATAATACTTACTTATGAAATTTGAGTACTTTGGACTCAGGATTAAATAAACCACACTCCCACTCCCCCCAAAAATAGCTAGTTCTTTGATTTCTCTCAAAAATAGGATTTTTTGCTATTATTTGTATTAACACAGACTTTCATATAATAATTGAAAGAGTTTACATAGATTTAGATGTAAGAGGTGAAGACATAGCTTGCTTTTCCTGCCCTTCTTTCCCAATGTGTATCATATATGTAGAGACTGAGAGAAGACATGAGCTCTGTACCTCATCATTCTTGGTGACAGTTTTTTGTTTTGTTTTGTTTTGTTTTTCTGAAAGAAAGAAAAATTCGGATCTAACCCATAAGAATCCGGGTGGGAGAAAGTAAAAAGAGGACAGAAGGGATCCTATTTGTACCCCAACAGTTAGTGAAAAATCATAAATAAATGGAATCTACCCTACTTAAGAGCCAGAGAGCAAGGGGCATAGTTGGGAATACTCATTCTAAATCAGGAGGGAGTGAAGAATGGAGACTAGTTCAAGTAGTGAAAGTAGGAGCTGGTTTCTATAGCATCTGAAGAGGTCCTTTAATTCCGTCCTTTGGTAAAAAAAATAGTCATGAAAGAAATGCAGCATTCTGAGCACTGAAAAACCAGTCTAATCCTCTGTATATCGGGCATTATCCATTGGAAGAGAAGGAGCAAATACTGAGTAGAGTTAGAGTACTAAACACAATTGAGGACAGTATTAGTGATGAATAAGGTCTTGAAAACCAGGCCCAGTTTTCCAGGAGATGGAATCAAGGCAGCCAAAGCCCATCTTGACCTGCATTTACTGTATATGTATGTCTTTATTTCAGTTTAAGATGGAAGAAGAAAATGAAAAGGAGACAAAAGAGGGAAGGAAGGAAAGAAGGAGGGAAGGAAGAAAAGAAGAGAAAAGAAAAAAGGGGGAGAAAGCAAAGGAGGAAGGGAAAAAGGAATGAAGGAAGAAAGGGATGAAGGAGGGAGAAATGAAGGAAAAGAAGAAAAGAGGAAATAACTTAAAATTTCCCAAAGTAAAGAGAGTAAAGGATAATTTGACTTATGAAATGCTTAGATGGGCTATAGGAAGAAGTCACCATTTTCTTCCTTCCTTCCTTCCTTCCTTCCTTCCTTCCTTCCTTCCTTCCTTCCTTCCTTCCTTCCTTTCTTTTTTGTTGTGAGGCAATTGAGGTTGAGTGACTTGCCCAGGGTCACACAGCTAGTAAGCATTAAGTGTCTGAGGTCACATTTGAACTCAGGTCCTCCTGAATACATGGCCAGTGCTCTATCCACTGTGCTACCTAGCTGCCTTGAAATTGACATTTTCTGTAGAAAAGTTGTAAGGAAAAATCCCACCAATGGGAAAAATTAAAAAGGTAGGTTTTTTTTTTTTCTGAAAGAAACCACTTCTTTCAACTTCATTGATTCTTAAAAGTTATTTTGTAATGGCTATTCATTAATTTCACAAATGTATGCTTTACAAGCTTCAGAAATACAATGGCCTCTGTCTTCCACTTGCTTTAAGTCTATGAATTGATGTTTAATAACATTTCAGTGAATAAATAAAGAGATGGGAATAGTTGACTCTGTTTTGAAAAGAATAGAGTGAATTTGTGATATTTCTGAGTTCCTAAGGCTTTTCTCCCCCTCACAATAAGAACTTAACTTTGCCTACCCATTTACATTTTCACCTTTAGCTGCATTTGTGGTGTGTTTGGGTTGAGGCAATCCCTCACCTGCATTTGTATAATGTATAGATATAATGTGTCCAATTTATTAGCCAAGTGGTAAAGAAAATATTGATCAACCATGCCAAGAACTGTATACAAAATACTACAATAGAGCAACTTTGTATTTTTCCCCTAGTGGTAAGAAAGACAAGCTACTCTTCTGGGAAAAGAGTCTTAGGACTTTCTTACTTGAAGCTCCCATGAGCCAAGAATACCTGACCTTGCTGTTGCTGAGAAGTAGGATCAGTTGCTTTGTTTTTCTCTTGCTGGCTTCCTCTTTTCCCACACAGATAAACATTTGTATTATAAATATGTGACTGTTCTTTGCCTTTTACATATGTACCTTCTTGATCTTAGATAAATGAGTATAGTCAATTAATAAACATTTATTAAGTGCCTACTATGTGCCAAGAACTGAACTAAGTACTGGAGATACAAAGAAAATTAAAAAAAAAAACAACGCTGCCCTACCCTCAATTTTTTCACAATCTAATGACAGGAGATAATTAACAAAAAGAAACTGAAAAGCCAGGGCATACAAAGAGAAAATCAAGAAAGTGTCTGTGCTTAATGAACTCCCGTATCCATTTCTTTCATTGAAGAATTTCATAGTGACAAGAACTGTTCTATCCCTTTGGGTGAGAAGACCGTACCACATGCCAAGACTATTACCAGACCATCTACACACAAGAGTTGTTTTCCTGGATAACATCAAAGGGCTAGATTGGTGTTTTAGGGAGAGCTGATATGGGAAATGGTCAATATTTTACAAGTTTTTTTTTTCTGCTTGTTTTCTTTGCTTCCCAGGAATGCTTGGGGTTTTATTGGTAGAAAAGAATGCCATTTAGCCAATTCTCAATCTGTCTAACACTCCTATTTCCTATACCCTTTTCATTTATCTTTTTGAGAATAATATGCGATAGTCTATAAAATACCTTCCTGAAATTCAAGTATACTCTCTATAGTATGAGTGTATCTACCAGCTCAGAGATTCTGTATAAAATGAAGAAATAAGGTTGTCTTGCTTTCATTTTTTCTCAATAAAACTATGCTTAATCTTGGGGTTTTTTGTGATCACTTCTTCCCCTTTTAAAATTCTCCCATATCATTTCTTCAATAATTCAATGTTTTTTTTGCATTTGAAATTACAAAAATATTATAAAAGATCCATTTTACACAATTTTGATCATATTTTCTCTTTTCTATACTTTTATACCTTCTTGCTACCTCTGATTTTGTAAAAGATCATTGACAGGGACAGCTAGATGGCGCAGTGGTTAAAGCACTGGCCCTGGACTCAGGAGTACCTGAGTTCAAATCCGGCCTCAGACAATTAACACTTACTAGCTGTGTGACCCTGGGCAAGTCACTTAACCCCCATTGCCCCGCAAAAAAAAAAAAAAAAAAAAAAAAAAGATCATTGACAGAAATATAACAATTACACCAACATTTCCTTCAGAATCCTAGGATATGGTTACTTTGTCTGCACCTGGGGGGTGACTAAAACTCTTTCAGGGTGGATAATTGCTCTCTTGCTTTCTCCTTAGTAACATTGGATTTCAATTTCCTGTTCAAAATTTTTATCTACACTTCCTATTCTGAGGATCTCTTTTCCATGGTAGAGAAAAGAAGAAGCAAAGTAAAAGTTGAACAACTATACTTTCACTCTTTGCTGCCTAAAAGACAGGAATGTTGGTCACTTAGCCAATGATGCAGTATACCTGATGAGAAATGGGTCAAGCATTTTGGCCTTGGGTCTTGTCAATCTAATTAAATATATTTTCAAGATAAACCATAAGAGCACAGGATAAAACAGTGTAAAGCCACATAAGAAAGAGATATACAGATGCAATGGAGAAATTATCAGTAGAGATATAACAGGAGAAAATAAATAAGAAGCAAGCCAACAATAGCATGAAGAACCTTAGCTATGTGAAAGTATAAATTATTATAACTAAGTGAAATGTTCTTGGCACATTAACTCAGAGAAAAAAATGAACTTGAGTACCTGGTAAGACAGATGGATGGCTAGAGTATGTTCATGGAAAGATATTCTCTATCCAAATGAAGAGAACAATCTAAAAGTGATAGTGACGTGGATTGCTATTAGGAAAATATACTCATGTAAGGCTATTCACAAAATTAAGGAGTAAGGAAATGGCTGATAGTAGTTGGAGAAACATACAAAATTCAGATAGCTATATATGAGACACCAGATGGATGAAAGTTACCTTTTAGAATGGTGTAATTTATTCTAAAGAAGTGTGCATGAAGGTGGAAGGAGATGGGAGCAATTTCAAGAATATATGCTCAACTAGGGAAATCAAAGATCCAAGAAAGGGATGTAGGGATCAGTTGAAATTCTCTCTCTTGCTCTCTTTCTCTCTCCACTCTTCAGCCCCCTTCTCTCCAACCAAAAGTAGAAATATGCAATAACTAATGATTTCTTGTATTTCATTAATAATAAACACTATTCTAAAGGTGGACAAAACAATGACATGACCTGATATTCTGGATTTAAGTTTGAGCAACTGGTTGTTAAAATATAAATGATGACAACCTTAAGGGAGAGGAGAATTTTTGCACTCAGGACAGAAAAAATGGATAATGATGTAAGAAAGGAGATAATGAGAACATCTAAAGAATTTTGAAGAGTTCCTATCACTAGACCTAGATGAACTGTATCAGTGAACTGAACAAAACTGGTATATGGTGGTTTTTTTTAATTTTTGTTGGTTGGTTTTTTTGATGAGCTATTGTCAATAAAATTTAGGGACTATGGAGAATGAAATAGATGTTGCAGGCTGGGGAAAGGAAAGCTGTTCTGATAAAAAAATTTAAAAAAAGATGACTGAGGACATGATACTATATAACAGTGAGTTTGGATAAATCTATGACCCTATGATTATATGTCATTTAAAGTATATTGAGCTTCAAGAGGATGATCTAGATGCTGAAGAGCCTCCAAATAAAACTATATGAGGATAGATTGAAAGAACTGGGGATTTTTAGCATTAGAGAAGACTTAGGCATTATATGCTAGATTTCCTCCAGTGTCTAACAGGTTATCATATGGAAGAGGAATTAGAATTCTGCTCATCCCCAGATGTCAGAAGTTGAAACATTGATTTTAAATTGCAGAAGGACAAATTCATATGGCCACAAAATGAATGGAAAAAGAAAACAGCAACAACTTCTGAACAATTAGTTTGGGATCTAGAAAACTGAAAAAGGATTGTTGGCAAGTTCAAGCAAAGGCTTGAATGTTATTCATCAGGATTGTTGTTTGGGGGATTCTTGGTATGATATGGGTTATATTACTTGATCTCTGAAATTCCTTTCAACTCTAAGAATGCATGATTCTGTGGGAAAAAATGTGATTATTTTCTAACTAATACTAATATATGACTTTAAGACAAATTAAAACCTTCAACTAAAAGTTATTTTAATATGATGCTAGGTATTCATTTTATTTATTTATTTTTGACCCTGAATCCTTATCTCTAGATTTAAATACATGTCAAATGATAATTATCTGTAGGTAGTAGGTTTGGAAGATTATTTTATAAGTAATGCATTCAGAAAGCAAAGAGTGTTTTAACACAGGTGTCATGATTCTTTAGGTAATAGCAAGATAGAAGTTATTCTTGTCAAGAACTAAATCTATCCTATTTTATACTCTCCTAGATTTTATGAGTCCTAGATGTAGAAGGAATATTCAAAGTTCAAGCAGGCCAATCCTTGTCCCCAGGCAGATCTTCCTTAAGCCAGACAAGCAGATGTTTCCTACATATTGTTATAGATCTACAGGGATGGCAATCCCATAGTCCTCCTCAGTAGCCTGTTGTAATCTTTAATCATCATTATCATCAAGCAGTTCTTTGTCATGTTTAACATAAATCCCTCCAACTGAAATTTAAATTCATTTCTTCAAGATCTGCCCTCCATAGAGATGGAGAAGAATTCTCCCTAGCCATTTCTTCAAGGCACAATGCTATGGGGGGAATTTTCTACTTTGAATTTCATATTAACCATACTATTTGATTGACTGTACCTATTATAAAAGAATACCCTACCTATCTAGTTGATTGGGGAATATCATTTTGCTTTGATTTAGAAAACTGAATGAATAAACTTTAAATGAAAAAAGTTCTATTGCAATAATTTATTCTTTGACCTTATTTTTTGAGAGATCATTTCTTTTTCCCCCCATGCTTTATATTGTCTATCATTTTTATATACTGTGATTTTCTCAGATTCTATTCAGTTTCTTTAATTCCCTTATTACTGATAACTCCACGTTGACTATCCATATGCCTGTAGCAAGTATCCATAGTATATATGCATTATGTATGTATAAATAGATTTTACATATTTTTTTTCTAAAAGAGCAATGTAAAGGAGTATTAGAAGTTATGTTTTATTTTCTTTTGTGTCTTTGATATTGTGGGAACAAATTTACTTTTCTGATTATATTAGATTTAGATTTCTTAAGCCCCCTAATTGCTTGTTTATTCTAGATTTTTTTTTTCAGGTCAGTGAGGGTGAAGTGACTTGCCCAGGGTTACACAGCTAGTAAATGTCAAGTGTCTGAGACCGGATTTGAACTCAGGTCCTCCTGAATCCAGGGCCGGTGCTTTATCCATTATGTCATCCAGCTGCCCCTAGAATTGTTTTGATAAAACCTTCAAAACTAACTTTGTGTGTGTTAACAAAACAAGAATAAATGAACTATGAGCTTTTTAAAAGAAATGGAATATACCTGTTCCAAATTATGACTAACATTGCCAAAATTACTTTATAAGTACAAACTAATTTATAGAAAAACAAATGAATATCTCAATAAAAGGTGAAGAGGCCAAGCCTAAGCAAAGGATATAGAAGTATTTATATGCATTTATGTCAACTGTTATGCCATGATAAAGATGAATTACAGCTATAATGGAAAGGTAGTCGCTCTCTCTCTTTTTTCAATTATGTTACTCTTACAGAGTTTTGTTTTGTTTTTTGTCAACACCTCAGCACAGATCAATAGGAATTTTAGTAGAACTTATTGAACCCCCCAATATTTGAGGTTCATTGTATTAACAGATATGAGGAAAGAGAGAATTATTCATTTGTGATGATTATATTTACATAATTTCTATATTTTATAGCTTAATTAATATAATTAGTGTTTTCTAAATTCCAAAGTCTACTTTTGTTATCATCTTCACTTATTCAAAAACAAATGTCAATTTATTTACATGGTCCCCAAAAAGTAATGAAAATAGCTTTTGCGTTTGTTTTTATTTTTGCTTGCTTTGGCTTTAAGGAAGCATTAAATATCTTGGTTATATAACTATAATGTAGAAACAACCTAAGTCTTAAATCTGTTTATTTAACAAAATTGTGGTCTGGGAATGGACTGTACAACAGAGTTCATTCATTATTATAAATGGGAACCACCCTGACTGTGCAATAATCTGTTGACCTATGTACCATTTCTTCTGTAATTGTAATTTTAAACAAGGCTTTCAACTTGTGTGGGAACTACAGTCTCATGGAATGCTAGTGTGCATTACAAATCTGCTATTTTATTTTATTCAGCATTAATGATTTTCATTATCTCCTTAGTTGATAGAATCCATTTCAAAAACCAATAATCTCTTGAAATCCACTGAGCCACAAATTACTCATTAGAGAAAATTTTCAAAGATCATTACCTTTACCATAGATTTTTAGCTTTTCATTTCCTGCATACTCCTTTGTAATGCTCTTCATAATAAAGGGAGGGGAGATTATACAGTGACAAAAAAAATGGCTCTAATAAAATGCAAGCCAGTGAGTTGTTTACTATTAGAGCCATTGCATTTTTATTAAAGGTCAGTATCACATCATGTTTAACCTTGATTTTATGACTGTAGATCCAATCTCTTTTAGTGAAATTATAAATACAATCTTAATTATAATATTTTGATCATCTATGAAATATTTTATTAGTCAGATTTTCCCCTTGAAAAACTCTTCATATAAGTACATGAACCTTTCTTAAGATAGGTATCTTAGAAAGGGGGAAAAAAAAGTTATTACTGTGAAGTGTGCCACCTCAAATTCAGCATAAAGTTGTAGAATCATTCTATTCATATAATTTTACAACTGGAAGGGATATTATATTTTAGCCCAAATCTGGTTCCATTGATAATTTTTCTAATATTTTTAAGGATACCACCATTTTTGAGATATTATTGATCCCTAGAATCATCTTTGATTCCTTCTTACTCCACATCCTATCAAGTCTACCTCTAAATCTCTTGCTGCTTCCCTCTTTCTTTTCCATTCACAGGTACCACTCTAGTCCTAGGTTTCAATATCTCTTTCAAAGGTGACTAGAATAACTATCAAATCCTTCTAATCACTCATATAAATTACTATCAGATGTATTTACTTAATATGTTGTTCATATGGTGTTATTTCCTATTCAGAAAAAAAAAATCAAAGGATCTCCATTTTCTATAGAATAAAACTCTGATTCTTGAGACTCCCCGCAATAAATCCACAGATATATAATTTGATAAAGTGATGCTAAATCTCTAGTTTCATTAATACAGAAAGTACTTTCACAGATCTGTGCTTTTTAAAATATTTGTGCTACACTACGTTCTCTAAATTAGTTGCTACTTATATATTAATCACTATTGCACCAATTTTGACAGTAAGCATTATTATTAATTAATTAATATTGTATATGCCAGTAAAGATGTGACCATGCAGTTAGCACAAGCAGTAGAAAAAGTCCGAGAATACCCATGCTGTCTCTCAGATAGACAGTATGTGGTCTCAAGCAGAGTTCAGAAGTCCTACAAAACCCATATTGACCTAAGAGGGAGAGCACTTAACAAGCAATTACATTCTGATCTGAGAGCATGAGCCAGGATTTTGCCAAGATCCAGCCAAGATAGAGACCCTCGAGGGATCAAGGCTTTTTATCCTCTTTTGATAGTGGTGGGTCATTATACATTGATCAAAGCTAATTGGTTAGCATCATTCAATTCCATTGGTTGGCATGACTCCAAATTAAAATGGTCCAAATTAAAATGAATTCTACTGGGTGACATAAGGGAGAGCTGTATAAAAAAGACTCTTCCCTAAATTGCTCAAAGTAAAGTCCATTATCTAGGTGTGGTTTAATCCCATCAGTCCTCCAATGAACTAGACAAAAGAATCAATCTACATTCCTTTTGTTCACCTGGGCTTGTCCCAGGCAGGGGCTCAATTTTCTGCCATGAGGGAAGAAAGGCACTGAAACTGATCTGGGTTCCCCCCAAGAAACTCATTATTAATAATTCTTTTCTCACCTATCCATATTATACCATTATATACCACATGATTTGCAGCCATGGATTTTTATCAGTATCCTAGAGAATGATGTAATGTGATAAAGGCCTCCCTGATTTACTTAAAACCTTAGGCTGCTAATGTAGTACCCACCACTTCTGGAATCCTCCCCCTGTAAAAGTCATTCATTGTCCACCACTCCCCCATGAGTTATCTCTCCTTGTTATGATGTAAGCTTTTTGAATTAAGGGACTATCTTTAGATTTGTATTTTTATCCCTAGCATTGATATTCTCAAATATAACTATAAATAGATATATTTGTATATACATTTGTATCTATATGTGTCTATATATCGTCTGTATCATTATGAGTGACAGAGACAGAGGCAGAATGAGACAGGCAGGGTAAAAGGGAGATGGAGATGTAGAGCAAGAGCAAGAGGGAGAGGGAGATGGAGAGGGTAAGGGACATCCACACACTGGACATGCCTCTCTGTCCCATTGTCTGCAAAAGGGTAGGAAATGGTGATGGAGGAGGCTAAAAGGGTTAACAGATAACCTACCAATAGCACCTAAAAGGGTTAACAGAGAAATTAAGGTTTGTGTTCTTATAGTAACCAAGAGGGTTTGTCTCTATTAACTCCCACTATCAACAGAGATAGTAACCAGGGACCATTAAGCATTAATATTCCTCGATGACAGGATACCTAGAATCCAGATCTTAAGAGACATCATAAACAAAGAGATTCTCTGGGTCTGACAAGTTTAAGCATGTCTTTATGATCATGCACAGAAAGGACCAAATGTGTCCTTAGGTTCACCTTATGATGTATAAACCCCCAAAAGAAACCTTCAAGGAAAAACGTACCCACCTCATGGGTTGTCTTAGGACCCCAGGAAGTCCAAATTAGGATAAGACCTGCCATGAACCACCCACAAGGAGGAGATTAAGATAAAGAGGAGATAACCTACTTTTTCTCACTATAAATATAACTATTCTTCATCCCCCATTCAAGACACATCCATGGTGGTCTGCCTGTGGTCACTCACAGTATTGCAATAAAACTTGGGAAACTGAGTCATTGAGTCTTGTAATTCTTTGGGACAACTCACAATCAGTCTGATCAATTAAACCCACCCCCCACATCAATTAAATCCATCCCACATCAATGATATCTTCTCATCTATCTTATTTGGGGGGCACTTTTTAATTTATAATTTTGTAGCAAACATTTTTAGCTATTTGATGGTTGCACTTTACATTTACATTCATATAGCGTGTGTATATGCATGTGTATGTATATACATGTATACATACATAAATGTGTTTGTGTATGTGTACATACACATATATGCATATATATGCATACACACATACACATATATGCATATACTTGCATATATGCATATATACATTATACATACACACATAATTTTCTTTGTGCTTTTTCACTTTAAACATGGCAGGTATTTAAAAGTACCTAAAGAAATGTTATCTGTAATAGGCTCTAGAGATTAGAACAACAAAAAAAAAAGGGTTACAGTTGCAAAAAGACAAACTAACATTTGATTCAAGATGAAATAAAAACATTTCTTCTAAATTTTCAAGCTCACCCCCCCCCCAAAAAAAGAATAGGTTTCTTTTAGAGGTGATAGATTCCCTCTTTATATATTTCTAAACAAAAGATAAGTGACCATTGGTTAGGAATATTGTAGAGGGATTCTACCTCCCTCTCTCACTATGACCCTCAAATATCGAATGGACTAGATACACACTGAGATCCTTCCAAGTCTAAAGTTCTATCATCCTGTCATTAGGAAGAGCTATATTTCACCAATGTCTTGACCAGCTTCCTTTTCCCTCTGTTTTTCCCTCTCTTGTAAAGAAATACTTCACAGTCTTTCATTCTCCACTGTAATGTTTTGAAAATAAGCTTTTACACTAAACTAGCATGATTCTTGGCATCCATATCCCTTTACTTGGCAAGGGGAGTGAGTGTTTACTTGCTCAAATATTTTTCTGGGCCTTTTTAGCCTCCTTGAATGGTTACTATTTAGTGTTGGTTAAATTTCACTTAGACTTTCTTTAAAAAAAAGTCAACATATACTGTATTTATTTTCCCCATGCCTTTTTAAGGTTTTATTACTGCCTTTGGATTTACAATACTGTTATTTTCATTTTCATATTTCTCACCTCCACCAGAATTGTTTGTAAAAACAAAATTACAAAAAAACCAGACAAACAAATGAAAAAAAAAACAGACAAACAAAACTAACAGACTTGTGCGGTATGTTCCATATCAATTCTTCAAGTGGTCATTACAATTTATAGAATTGGACTTCCTTTTATTGTTTTCATTCCCATTATTATAGCAATTGTAAATGCTGCTCTCTTGTTTCAGTTTAATTCACTCTGCCTCAATTCATACAATTCTTCCCATGTTTCCCTGAATGTCTTAATTATGTCACTTCTCATAGTATAGTAACATTCCATTACAATAATACACCAAAATTTGTTAGCTCTTATAGCAACTGAGGGGAAACTACCTGTTTCCATTTTTTTCTAATCTACCAAACATATACACACATAATATTATTACAAATGTTTTGTTATGTATGAGACATTTCTTCTTTTTTCTTTTTTAAGTCACAGAGATCTCCTTGGGGCATATAACCAACCAGTAATGGGATCCCTGGGTCAAATGGTATGAGGCATTTAGTCACTTTCTTTATATGATTCCTTTTTTAAAAAAAATGATTGAATCAATTCACACTTCCAACAGCACTATATCAGTATGCCTATCTTCTTCTAGCATTTCAAAAATAGACAAGTATAATAATTAAAAAATATATACTACTTATGACTTACAAATAATTATACATGTATATTTATACATATTTTTATATATATAATTTTATCCTTATAACATCTCTGTAAGGTTATTATTATTTGCTCCTCAAAAAAAAAAAAAGGTGATTTTGGATTCTTCTATATAGTTCAAAATACACTATATTTCTTTTTCTTTGAAAATCATTTGCTTTCCACTTACCTATTGAAGAATTGCTCTATGTCTTATATGTTTATGTAATTTCCCTTTGTACTTGAGGGCTCTGGGAATAGACATTGGCAGCTGGGAGGAGATGGTCAAGGACGGCGCCCAATGGAATTCAGTACTCAGGAGCAGCTTGTGCACAGCTGAGATGGACCTTCAAGCTGGGGAGGAAGAAAAACGAATGAGACTCAGGAACTGACGGGCAGCAGAGAGCGCAGTTTTCTGATTTCCTCGTTTGGGCAGGAGCTGCAGCTCTCGTATTGGACTACACAGCCACACTGTGGCCTGTGGCTCTTCAAGGTGCTGATCCATGGTCGTCCTCGACTGGTGGAAGCCTACTACTACTACCTTGGATAGCCACTTTTCTAAAAAGAAATAGGTCAGGTTAGACTTTATGTAGTTGCACTGACTTTTTATCTTTGATTCTTTCTCTAATTTGGCATTGATTTTGACCCTTGCTGTAACCCTTGAATATCTGAGTACATAAAGACATTAAATTAGGAAAATAAACTGTTAAAATGGTAATCAGTCATGCAATCCGTGGAGATATGGTCAATTTTATTTATTCATTCACTTATTAGCCTATCTATTGTCCATCTCATTTATTACTGTGTTCTTAACTATTAACCAAGTACAAGACTTTCTAATCCAGTTTTGAAAGAAAACATTTATGATTTACAAGGGTGAGACCAAGGATCTAACAACAAAAGTGTCTAATTACAAATTTCTAATGTACTTACTCAACACCTGATGCAACATAGATCACCTTACTCTGGCAAGGCTTCGCAAACAGTCCAGTGGGTTTATAACAAAAGTCAATAGTGTTCTCATCCCTGAATTATGAAAAACAAAGAAACCAGCAAAAAAGTTTAAATGTTTTTTAAGACAGCTCAACCAGAATATTAACAAGAGAGTGAATGGATGCTGGATACCTGCATATGTTTTGTAAGATACCAGGAATAAAAGAAAAGGGACAAACATCCAGCTGAAGACAGTTCTGTCCCCTCAGAAGTCTGTTGGGGAAGAGAATAAGGCCAGTGAAAAGGGAATTTCCAGAGTGGGAGGAAGCCTGGCAAGTTTGAGACTGAGCCTATAGGGAAATCACTAGGGTCACATTGCTAGAAAGTATCTGAGATTAGATTTAGACTTGGCCTTTCCTTACTCCAAGGTCACTGTGTACTCTAGCTTGCTTGTTAAGAAACTTGAATAGCATAATTTGAGAGGGAAAAATAAGGAAACTGTCCAGAACTCCTGAACACAGAACAAATTACCAACTGAAACAATCCATTGATGACCTTCAGGCAAAAACAAACAGAATGACAACAAATAAATAAATAGACAGCTAAATAAATAAATAGATTGATAAATAAAGAAATGAATGAATGAATAGATAGATGAATGAATGAATAAGCAAATAAATGAATAGATAAATACATGAGAAAGATAAACAAGCAGATTATTTGCTTGTTTATTTGTTCATTTATTTATTTATTTTATAAAAGCCCTTCATGTTGCAAACTGTTAAATACATGGTGGTTCAATTTAACAATGACAATGCCATCAATTTTTTAAGTGACCAGGAGAAAGGCCTTGAAAAATAAAGAAAAGGAAATTAAAATGTTGTAAGACTATTCTATACTCAGCAGAATCCATAGGAACAAATGTAATAAGGCAAAGGAATTCAAGATGCAATTAACAAAAAAGAATTAAAGACAAAGAAATTTTACTTGATTGCTTAATTGAAAAGAAAAAGTTAAATAATTAGAAAAGTATAGAAAAGGAAGAAAGGCAAAAAGATTTAATAAATTTAAAAAAACCTCCAAAACTAGACAAAGGGGTAACATATAGGCTAGAGAGGGTTTTGCGAATGAGTGAAAGTGGGCCTTGGATTGTTTTACAATAAATTAAACTAACCAAAGAGACAGAAGTCTATCTTTACAAAAGAAGAAGTTTATATTCATTTGTTTTTTTAAACAGAGAGGCAAATGGAGGAAAATACAAACCCAAATGTGAGAAAATAATGGGTTGTGGAATACCCAAAGGCCCCAGCTCAGAGGGGATTGATTGGATTAAAATTGATTGGGTTGACTGACTTTGCTGATTAACTCACTTAAAGTTAATTCAGTTAAAACTACACCTGCCTGGCCTTCAAGAGGGTGTGAACTCTTACATCAACGGACCACTCTCAAGTGCAGAGAACCAATTGATTTGGGTGATGCTACCCAATTAGCTTGAAGCAGTGTGTAAAGACACAGAAAAATCATCCACTCTCGGTTTGGCGCTCACACAGGCTCATGGTGGAGGACTTGGAGGAAGAACCAGGCCAGGCTGGGGTTCTAGGCTAGATAGGCCTTTTCTTTTTTTTTCTTTTTCTTTTTTAGTGAGACAATTGGGGTTAAGTGACTTGCCCAGGGTCACACAGCTACTAAGTATTAAGTGTCTGAGGCCGGATTTGAACTCAGGTACTCCTGACTCCAGGGCTGGTGCTCCATCCACTGTATCACCTAGCAGATAGGCCTTTTCTTAATGTTCTAAACCAGGTTTTCACTTTGTACTAATACTTGGTATGCTTTAATAAATGCTTAATACCCCAAAACTTGTGCAAAAGCTTCTAACTTTTAATAACAAATATATTAGAAACCCCAGCTAATTTTCCCCAAACTTGGGACAGAAATAAGGCAACCACACATTTAATTTTACATGTCACACAATTCATAACTTTAAATGTGAATGGAATAAACAATCCAATAAAAAAGCAGGGAGGAATACATTGGATAGGGGAAAAAACCCTACAATTTGATGCCTATAATAATATTACATTTTTAAAAACATATACATAGAAAAAATGTGAGACTACGAGAAATTTACTATAGTAATGGGTATTGAGGGGAAAAAAATCATAGATTGGTATCAAGTTTCCTTATATGAAGCATGGCTGGTCATTAAGCAATAGAACTGACCCATATGCAAAACTTCATACCCTATACTCTTTTTTGTTTGTTTGTTTTTGTGCTTTTTGGGTTTTTTTGTGGGGCAATGGGGGTTAAGTGACTTTCCCAGGGTCACACAGCTAGTGTCAAGTGTCCGAGGCCAGATTTGAACTCAGGTACTCCTGAATCCAGGGCTGGTGCTTTATCCACTGTGCTATCTAGCCGCCCCCCCCCCCCCATACTCTTTTAACATTAATTTCAAGAACCAGAGATATTGCAGCAATGAGGCTTTGACAGAGGACTTTTGTGAATTGACCATTTTAATATTACTACTTTTACTCATTCTATACTTCAGACAAACTTGAGCACTAGTTCTATATTATCATACATCTCTACCATTGTCTCTCCTGTTTCCTGATCTTAGAATACTCTCTATTTCTACCTTCTGAAAACTACTCTGTCTCCTAGATCAAATTCTAATTTGTACAATTCAGCTAAACCTCTCTGTTCAACCCTTCTTCATTTGACCAGAAATAAGCTACACTTTCCTGAATTTGAATGGTACTTGATGTGTTACTCATTTGTATTTATATTGTATTTTATTATTATGTTAGATTTATTTATTATTATGTATTATTGTTTTTATTATTTCCTATCCTATCTTCTCTACTATATTGTAAATTCCATTCCATAAGTGAATTTATCTTATTCCTCTTATTTTTTACATTTAGAAGTTAAGATAATGTTTTATACATAGTAAGCACACGATACATGTTTGTTTAATTAAATTCAAAGATTATAAACTACAATGATATTACATCAATAGCAATGATAACAATAGTAATTTAGATTTAAGTGAATCTCTGATTAGGGTTGGGCAGTACATCTTTATTTTAATTATTCTGAGAAGGGGTCTATTGACTTCTTTAATTTGCCAAAAAGATCCATGTTGAAAACAAAAAGGTTATAACCATGTGCACTAACTATATTATTATCTCTATTTTATACATTTTAGAAGACTTTGCCTGAGAGATTAAATAACCAGCAACTAGGAATAGTGGATAGTGTACTGGATGCAGAGTCAAAAAAGACCTGAGTTCAAATTTGTCTTAAAATACTTAGCTGTGTGATCTTCAGCATGCCATTTAACCTCTATTTGTCTCAGTTTCTTCAGCTTCAAGATGAGGATAATAATAGCACCTCCCTTCCAGAATTAATTATAAAGTGTTTTGTGTGGTTCCTGGCATATAGTAGGTGCTATATAAATATTAGCTATTATTATTAGCTATTACTTGTCCAGGTTCACACAGTTGCTAAATGTCTGAAGTAGGAATCAAATATTTGTAAATCACTGAGCATCTGTACATAAAACACACAGATGGCTACAGTAATGGGGTAAATGAGAGAAGACCTAAGTTCAGCCTGTACATCAGACATTTAATCATTTTGTAACCTTGCAGTGGTCATTTAATTACTCTTAAACGTACTGGATTTCATGGACTCTAATTTCTCTCCTAGTTATAAATCCATGAAACTAATTAAAAACCAAACAAACTGTTTCTCATGTGAGAGAAAATAGAGGATTGAGAGGATTGAGAAAATACCAGCTTTTCAAAAATAGATTTTCAGGATAGATATAAAATAAAATATGTTCACAGTAATTTTTGCCCTTGATTTTGTAGCCCATATCCTGACTCCTCTCCACTCTTTGTGTATTGTTCTTGTTCAGTTTTTTTAGTCAAGCTGATTCTTCATGACACCATTTAGAATTTTTTTTTTTTTACAAAGATACTAGAGTGGTTTGCCATTTCCTATACCAACTCATTTTACAAATGAGGAAATTGAGGTAAACAGAGTTAAGTGATTTGCTTCAGGATCACACAGTTACTAAACATCTGAGGCTACATTTGAACTCAGTTTTCCTCACTCCAGGCCCGGTGCTCTATCCACCCTGCCACCAACTGCCTACTTTGTGCACACTGGAATCCAAATGGTCTTTATGTAATTTTTTTTTTTTTTTTAGTGAAGCGATTGGGGTTAAGTGACTTGCCCAGGGTCACCCAGCTAGTAAGTGTGTGTTAAGTGTCTGAGGCCGGATTTGAACTCAGGTACTCCTGACTCCAGGGCCGGTGCTCTATCCACTGGGCCACCTAGCTGCCCCTTTTTATGTAACTTTTAATCCTGTAGAGAAACATAAAATTAAAACAATTAATCTAATTGATTATCAAAAAAATACAAATCACTATTCTTGAAAAGTATGTGGAACTTTCATATTTATTAAAGAATGGGTAAGTTGGATAGGGTATTTAACTCGTTTAATTTGTCACAATCTTTTTACATCTCACTTTATATTTAAAATGGAATAAACATTATTTAAGATCACTTTCAGTTCTGAAATTTTATGATATTTCTCCATAAAGCTTGGAAATAATAGTCTTGTTATATGTCTCTGGCTCATTAAAAAAACACAAAACAAAACAAAACAAAAAACAAAAATAACCCTCAGGCATCCTAGTGTTCTGTTCCTGTGACTGAGAGTCACAATGCTAGAGACTAATAAATGTGGTATAATCAAAAGAACATTGAAGTTATAGTCAGTAGGTCCCAGGGTTCAAGTCCCAGTTCTTCTTCCTAATATTTGTGTGAAATTCGCCTATGCCTTACCTTTTCTGGGTTTCAGCTTCCTCATTCTTAAAATAGAGATGATACTTAAACTACCTCCTTAACTGTATCTCAAGGAGGATCAAATAAGGTAATGTCTATATTATTTTTTAACTCTAATCTACTCTAGCAATGTCAATCATCATCATCATCATCATCATGTAGAAGTGGGAAGTACTTCAGTCGTCATTCTCTCCAGTGAGGAATATTGTAAATAAGCCCAATGCCTTTATGTATTCAGTGCAGTCCCATAGCTAATTAAGGAGAGAAAAATAGAATCATCAAAATAAAATCATTTTCAAATGAGGAGCAAGCAACAAAACTACTATTTATGTAGAGATTTTCAGCAAAGACTTTTATAGATGTTAGCTCAAATGATATCTTTTCATTTTGTTTTATTTTCCTTCACTTTATTTTTTTTTAATTTTTTAATTTTTTTTATTTTTTAAGTGAGGCAATTGGGGTTAAGTGACTTGTCCAGGGTCACACAGCTAGTAAGTGTTAAGTGTCTGAGGCCGGATTTGAGCTCAGGTACTCCTGACTCCAGGGCCTGTGCTCTATCCACTGTGCCACCTAGCCGCCCCTTCCTTCACTTTAAATAGGAGAAAACTGAACCTCAAAGTTGTTAGGTGACTTGACCAAGATTATATAGATAGTAAATTTTGGAGCTGATACTCAAATAAACTCAAATCTCCTGATACTTAGACCAGTGGTCTTTCTATTGCAGCATGTTACAAAAAGTATAGAATGAGTTAATGGTGCCTTACAAGTAGAAACTACCATCTCCTCCAAAAGTGATAGAGATTGTGTTTGGCAGTATTCAAGAAATGGCTTTCTTCAATTACTGGATGTCATGATTCCTTATGCTAGGTAAAATTGCTTGGTTCAATGCAGCATTGCTATGTAGCCTGGGCGCTAATTAATCTAGCCATACAATGGAAATAATGAACATTAGAAAGAAATAAAAAATAATTGACCTCCCTTAGGCACATTTTTTGACTTTTACTGTTACAATGTGAATGCATTAAAGGGCTTATGTTTTCTTCTCTCTATTAGAAGAAGAATCAATCTCTCTTTTTTTTATCATCTAAAAGCAGTGCTCAAACTGTTACCTGTTGCTATTATTTCCATAACTTTTCATTTGATTGTTGTGTTTACTTCCCCCCTCATCCCCCAAGCATGTTGGGAGGATTTGTTCTGCAGAATGTAAGCAGATAAGAATCTCTCCTTTGATTCTGTCACAAAGCCAAGGAAAAGTCATGTTAGCTCCTCTGATCTTTTGGTACCTAGAGTTGGGAACCTTCAGGCTTCAAGTTGCTGCGATCGCATGAGCTCCTGAATATGCCCCAGAAGATTCAATAGGCTACAGACTGTTTGGTTGATTTAAGTATCCACATTTTTGCCTAGTAGATAAACAGATCAGTGCTGAGGTTCAGAGATTTCTAGTTAAGGAGTAAAGCAAGGAATATTATAAGGATACACAGGAACAGATGGTCAATGTCCTGACCAATGAATACAGAAACTCCTTGCCCAGATAACAGTCACATCAGTCATATTGATATCTGAGAACCAGATTCCTAATTAATGGGGAACATGGCAAGCCCTATGCTATCAAATAGGAATTAATGGTGATAATTAGGAAGGATTCCCTAACGTGTAACCTAAAGTCTCCCAATCCCATTTCCACCAAGAAGAGAGTCATATATTCTCCAAGGACTTGGTAGAAAAACACTGAACAGCTGTTCCTTCCCCTGCCAACCCCTCACTTTTTCCCTAACTAAGGCTTATATGGGGATATTCCTATAGGATGGAAAAATAGTATCCAGCATCCTCACCCTTAGGCATTCTTATCAATGTCTTTGTTGATATATTAGATTCTCCTAAACTTAGCCTAGAACCTTTTATGTTTAATTTGGTTGTGAAGGGTTGAGGAGAGTAATAACAGTGAGAAGGTGGAGGCAAGAACACAGGAATACTAGTGTGACTCTGCCCTATTGCTTAAGACATGTAGGACATACAGATAACCAGCCATGGTGTCAGCGCAGGGCTTAGGCTATTTAAGCTGATTTATGGGTCAATATTTCAGCCCATAATGCTCATGATGATGCCATATGATAAGCAAGAAATTTTAAAATTATCTTAAATGTTCTCTATCAGTAAGGTAGGGCAGTACACAGTATGTTTAATAAAACTTTCATTCAAAGTAATTGATATTTTAAAAATATTTATATGTTTAAAGGGGCTAAACATAAGGTACCTGTAAAATTCCCTTAGTTACAACAACTCATCCCAAAAGAATATTGTGTAAAGGTGGAGGTTCCTGTTATAAATAATATTTGTTATGGTTTGTTTTGTTTGTATGCCCACCCTTTCATCCTTGGGAATTTGAAGTGTTGGAGCATTTTTTTTTCTTTCAATATAGCTAGAACAGTACAGTGGTTCTGTTTTTAGCACTGCTAACAGTTTGCAATATACATTTGCATGTTGAGTTCAAGAAGCTCTAACTTTCAAAGATGAAAAATAAAATGAATTATTTTTAGAGTGATTTGTTTTGCTTTGCTTTGCTCTACTTCATGGCAGTTTACAGCATTCGAGATGGTAACAGATTTTTAACCCAATAATTGAATATATGCTGGCTTAACTACAGCTAGAAATTCTAAAGTGTGTGGAAGCAGGAGAGGACAATTGACTACAAGGCAGCATCTGTTGCAGGGTGCATGGTGCCAAGCATGGGCATTTTGAGCCAGGTTGGGTTAAGCAGATAATTGCTCAAGCATCTGAAGGAATGAAACCTTCTCTCGCTGATAGAATGAGTGACAAGACACCACCTTAATGACTTCTGGCCTACTGCTGTTCTGCCTTCATTTTATTGTGGACTGTGGCATTCTTTCATCAGAGTTAATGGCACTTTTCTTGCTCCTACTCACTCCAGCTATTTCTCAATTATACATGGGAATGGCATTGTGCATACTTGCAATTCACTGATTAGTTGAGTTAAAATAGGTTACTAAGAAGCTATTGCTATAGTACTATTTTACTAAATCCTGGGAAAGATGGAAGGAGCATATGAGGCTATCTAATCCCTATCCTAGAATATTTTAAAAGAGTGGCTAGACTCCAGCCTTAATTTTAAATAGCAATAACAATATCCCCTTCTAATTCTTTTATATACTAAAACACTATTAAAATTTTTTTTTTCAGCTCCTTACTATATAGAGAGAAGAAGCATGGAATAGGGCATAGAATATTGGGCTCAGATTCAGCAAGACCTTGTTTAATTCCCATAACTGAATTATGTTGACAGTGTGACTCTAAGAATGCCATTTACTTCTGAGTGCTCTGGGAAGTTCTCTTAACACTATACATTATAACAGAGGTCCTAATATTCATTAAGTAGAAAGGGAGTTTCCTTATCCAGCAATTCCTTTTACTAATGAAATCACAGATCCACTCCCTATCCCCATCACTTAGAAATAAAGAAATTGAATTTAAATACTGAATATGTTATTTCCATAGGGAATCATGTGATATATTAGCAAGAAAACTAGATGTAAAGTCAGAGCACCTGAGTTCAAGTCTCAACACTGAAATTTATTATCTTTGTGACTTTTAACATGTGCCAACCTCCCTGAGTTCACCTATAAATTGTTGAAGTAGATGACCTCTAACATCCATTCTAGGTCTCAATCTTTGATAGTATATATGGCAAAACAAATCATCTCAAAGTATTGTTTTCCTCGACCTAAAACTGTTCATATTTTAGCTTTCTGTCCTAGAAAGACAGTTTTAAATGTTTTTTGATAGTGGTTTAGTGGTATTCAGTTATTTATGACTTTTGTGGTTGTCTAACTGAGGATTCTAGTCATCATTTATAATATTGATTCTCTGAAGAAATGAAAGGTAAAACAGCTGTGTGTGTGTGTGTGTGTGTGTGTGTGTGTGTGTGTTGGTATAGAATATTGAACCTAGAGTAAGAGATATGGGTTCATTTCCCAGTTGTAGGACTTGGGGCAGCTTTGTGTCAGTTGCTTAAGAACTCTGAACATCAATTCATTCATCTGTAAGAGGAGGCAGTCGATTTAGATAAATTCCAAGGTCTTATACAATCATAGTGGTTAGGAGTTAGTATTTTGGGGCTTGCTTCTGTGGTGTTAATAAGATGGTATTATACTATTATGGTACATCACAACACAGTACTGTGAAAAAAATACTTTCTAGAGATTGAGGACCTGGATTCAAATTCCAACTCAGGAAATTATTACCTGTTGTGAAAATTGTTAAACTGTGGGCTTTTTCATCTTTAAATTGTAGAACCAATAATAAAATCCCTTCCTCCTCGATTATCCTATGATCATGTTCTATAGCTCCATAAATTTTTAGCAACTAGTTTTCTGGAGTGGAAATGTAATCATGACAAACTTTTAAAATTTAATCTGCAATATTAACATTTTCTCCACCACTTTCTTAAATATGGACTCTTAACAAAATAAATTAAACACCAATTTGTGAAATTTGCAGAAGTATAAATATTAATGCAAAAAAATTAATGATCATTCCCTGTTCTCTCCATTTCACTGTGATTTGCCAAAGCCCTCTGCTTTCCTGACCTTCTTAGTCTAACTCATGTCACAAGAGTGCTTGGTACCGACTACTACTATGGAAATGACAAGAAGGAAAGATGATAAGATCATCAATTTAAAGCTGGAAGGGATTTTAGTGACCATCAAATCCAATCCCCTCATTTTAGAAGGGAGAAAACTGAATCTGAGAAAGTGTGTCTAACAGCTAGTAATTGCCTGAGTATTTGAACCTACTCTGGTCCCACTCTTTTCCTGTTTCCAAATCTGGTATGAGATCACTAGATATTTTTTTTTTTAAGTGAAAACATGCCTTGTTCTTTAAAGGCAGACAGATCCCATTCTCAGAACACTTACCTGGGTATTCATCTTTTATAGAATATGTGCATATAGTTAGGTTAAATGCACATTTTGTGAGGCCAGAGAAATTTTTTAGGAAAAACCTTTTATAATGTTGTTGTAGGTATTCAATTATCATCCAATGAAGATTGAATTGTATTTATGATATAGGCTTACTGTCTTGAGAAGAATCATCCCAGAGCTCCCAGGTACTTATTTTGAAAAACAACCTTGAGGAAAATGCGCAGTACATGTCTTCAATTTAGAGCTACAGATTTTAGTTTGAAGTATTATGTAATTATTTTCTTTGCTTTCCAACCCATTTTCTTCCTCAATTTCTCCTAACAGAAATTATATAGTGGTAGACAGAATGCGATATAGATAACACTCCAGTGTGAGAAAAAAGAAAAGTTGCTCAATAGACAAATATTCTGCAGAAAAATTACATTCACTTACATTTATATTCCATTAAGTGTAATGGAGAGATAATAGAGGAGTTATGCCTGTCTTGGATTTTAAATACAAATATTAAAACAAATATCTGTAATGAATATACATATAAAATGATTGAAAAAAGAAGCCCTTAGTCAATTAAATTCATATGTACATCTACATTGGATTAATTTAAGGTAGAAAAATTGAAATTAAAAGCAAAAGGAGGGTGTGAAATGGGAAAAAGAATTCCTGAGCACTTGGTGATTTCACAAAATGTAAAGGATAAAGCTTTTATGGGTACAGATGGGTCCTTTCAAAATAGTCCCACAGTAGTCTGCATACCTTAATGGCATACTTTAAAAGTATCATGTTTATTATGGCATCATGAAAAAGAGGCATTATGATGTTTCACTTCCAAATACCTTCTTCAAGTGTCTTCTCTATCTAATAGCAGTTGGCCTGCCCATGGCTTACATTTTTCTATAATTGATGAAGTGTGTTGGCATTTATTGAGTGGTTTTTGCATGCAAAAAGGAAAGTATTGAAGGTAAATTTCCATAAATACATTTAACTAAGGAAGCTTTTAACATAATTCCTCTTATTTAGGAGAGAAAGATGACTACCACATTATACAGAACTCAATGGCTTTGAAATATATATATACACACATACATATACATATGTGTATGTGTGTGTATACAGTAATCAATTACTTTATCCTTTAAATATCTAGGTCACAATTAAGATTAAGCAAAAGTTATTATCTTCAATGAGAAATTTCTATTGTTCAAGCTATCAAATTTTGCTTAGTTTCCAAGTAGGATGTTTTGTTTTTATTAAAGTCATGTCAAGATTACCTGGAAATATGTTTGAATTTCAATAGGCCTTGTATTACAATATAGGGACCCACATCTAGGTCATATTTCATTTCATTTTGCTTAAAATGAAAACAGTATAAACTGAAAGAAAAAAGGAGTCTCTGTTCTCAGTGAGCTTATTGTCTATTTGAACACAAATGACAAAAGGACATATTGGAAATACAGGGCTCGTAAAGATAAGATCTATACATGGATTCTGGCTCTCACATTTCTAGTTATGTGACCTCAGATATTTCTTTGAGCTGCAAATGGGAAGGAGAAAGAAAATTAGGCATTTATGTAGTGCCTACTATCTGCCAGGCACTGTGCTAAGTACTTTACAAATATCTCATTTGATCCTCACATCAACCCTGCAACAGGTGAAATTCTTATTCCCATTTTATAGTTGAGGAAATTGAGAAAAAGAGGGGTTAAATAACTTGCTAGTAAGTTTCTAAGGCCAAGTTCAAACTCAGGTCATCCTAATTCCATGCCCAGCACCTTGTCCACTGGATCAGCTATCTATATTTTTCTCATTAATAAAACAAGGGCAAAAACACTTCTAATACCTGTGTCCTTGGGTTTTTGTAAGAAAATTACCAAATCTGGATTGTTCTCATTTTTTATTAACATATAAGCTATTATTAATATTAAGCTAAACAAATAAAAAGTTTATTAGACCAAATAAGATGTAACAGTCTAAGCAACATGAGATAAGTCTAGAGTGGCCTGGTAAAGATTAAGAAAGAAGGATGAAGGGGGTAGCTAGGTGGCACAGTGGATAAAGCACCGGCCCTGGATTCAGAAGTACCTGAGTTCAAATCCGGCCTCAGACACTTGACACTTACTAACTGTGTGACCTTAGGCAAATCACTTAACACCCATCACCCCACCAAAAAACAAAACAAAACAAAACATAATAATAAAATCAACAAGTCATTAGTTAACTTAAAAAAAAAAAGAAAGAAGGATGAGGGGCAGCTTGGTGGCACAGTGGATAAAACACCAGGCTTGGATTCAGGAGGACCTGAGTTTGAATCTGACCTCAGACACTTTACACTTACTAGCTGTGTGACTCTGGGTAAGTCACTTAACCCTCTTTGCCATGAAAAAAAAAGGATGAGTTGGATAAGGATAATTCAAATTAATGAGAGATGAGGAGGGATTTTTAAGTAGAGGGAGAGAATAAGCAAAATCACAGAGGTAAGGGAGCAAAAGGTGTACCCATTAATATGTTTTTGGTGCTTATGAAATGATCAAAAGCTCAGTAACTGTTTTTGTGTTTATTTTTTCATATTCTCGAGAACATTTGCTAGACCAGATTAGCTGAAGTGGAGGATACAGAACAATATCTGAGGTCTCAAAAAGTATTATGTTTCCCCCAAATGTGTTGACAATAGCACAAGCAAAATAATAATATTAGGGCTTGCTGGGTATCTGACTTATGAAAAGACACTTAGATGTAAAAGTTCCATGGATAAATAATTGAATCAGACTAAAATAGATTATAAAATGTTAAGTAGAAAGGCAAGATAGGTATGAGACTGTACCAATGATGGATTAGTTTGGATGCTGGAAGTCTAAAAGACAGAGATATAAAATAAATACACCCTAAGTACGGGGCATACTTGAACTTATTGCAATGGAGAGATTAGGGTGTTAGAATAACCACAAGATAGAACATTTTTTTCATTAGATTTTATAATAAAAATGATATTTTCACATCTAATGATGTGAAAAAGAAGAAAAATAAGTTACCTTGGTTATGTTATAGCATTATGAATATTTAATAGTATTTTATTTTATATCAGTCACCATAACTTAGACATCCAAAAAATCTGGAAACTGCTCAAAGCAACACAATCTTGCTGTCCTTGAAAAGCAGAAATATATAGAAGCCCAAACCAATATAATTTGAGATTATAAACTTCTTTTTAAGAAATCATTGATGACAGTTAAATAATGAATATCATTGCCTCATAAAACAGCCACAACAATTGAGAAAAAAAATTGTAGAACACTTGTTAAGAGCCCATGGTATGGGAAATTATGCTAAAAACAAATTAAAATGAAACTGGAAGGATTAAAAAGAAAAGAAAAATAGAAATAATCTGTAAAAAGTTTTATAACTTTTTAAAATGTTATTTACAATGGAACCACCACAATTACTTAGTGATGTTATATGAAAAAGTAGAAATTGCACTAAAACAAAGAACTAACCAAAGGAAGAATGTTTGGACTGGACCACAGAAGAGGTCCTTACGAAAGACAGGACAATTCTGAAGAAATTGAAAGACCATTTTTCAAAGTACTGGGGAGAAAGGATAATAAAAACAGAGAAATTTTAGATCATTTTATTACTATATGTATATTATATTTAATACTATTATACATATACCATTTTACCTATATCTATACTCTATGTGTGTGTCTAAAATTTATTTGAAAACTGATAACGACATTAGTTTATTGAAAAAGGATACAATAGAAGTCAACCCTGGTCCGTTGAGCTTCATTCAGTTTAGGTGACCCAAATATGTTTCATATTAAGGGGCATTTCCCATATTAAGGAAGGGGAGCAGATGTGATTCCCCAATAAGTCATATAAGGTGGAATCAAGGAAAGACTTTCTACTTTGTGTGTGTGCGCATGTGTGTGTGTAGCACAATGAAGGTTAAGTGACTTGCCCAGGGTCACACAGCTAGTAAGTGTTAAGTGTCTGAGGCCACATTTGAACTCAGGTCCTCCTGAATCCAGGGCTGGTGCTTTATCCACTATGCCACCTAACTGCCCCCAACTTTCAATTTCTTAATGGGTTAAAATCTCTTTGATTAACAACATTAGCTCAGACATCAAACAACTTAAAACTGGACAACAAATGTAGCAATGAAAATTACCCTGTCATGATTCATCCATAATTGTATATTTCCTGACTTTATGAACTTCAGTGTGAGGGAAATTTTATTACTATGAGTACTTCACTCAAAAAATGCAGAATGCAAACCATCTTTCTCTTCTTATCCTGTGCAATTCTTCATTTCCTCTTATAAAATCTCCCCAGAAGTTCATCTAAAGTACTAGGGGTCCTCCCCTAGCTCTCTTGATATTTTATGAATATTAAAGAAGCACACCAGCTGTCTATCAATTTGTTATCCCTCATTCACTCCACATGATTAATACATCCTTTCTAATCATGCATCTCTCTAATAATATAGAGTACTCTAAGTGTATTGTACAATTCTTGGTTTGTGATCAGTTGTAGCTTACTTATGCCCACTGTGCACCTATTTATTCCATTATCCTTGAAAATTTAATTCTCTGGAGCTATTCAATGATTCTCAGTCATATAATATGAATAGAAAAATTGGATTTGTGATTGGAAATGGACTTCTGATTTTATTGGAGGAATTCCTTATTATAGTCTTTCTACCGATGAAGTGTTACAGAGATTCATAAAAGAATACTGTTTTAAGGAGAAGCTTCAGAGTAATCAAAAGCACTTCCTATTTTCCTAAAGCAAGACTGAGCTTAATACCAGATGCAAATGTGTGTATATATGTGTGCATATACACACATATAGTATATGTGTGTATATGTGCATGTATTTATATATGTATGTACATGTATAAAATATGCATGTATGTATATATAATGTGTGTGCACATATATACATGCATATAGGTGTGTGGGGATTATGAATATAATTTGTTTCATGGATCACAAGGAAAGGCCAGTAAAGTACTATTTATCTCAGGCAATTCTTGTATGTTGCTAAAAGGTACTAGCTATTAAGGTGAGGAAACAACTGAATAATTGTTCATGAAAGAAGGGATTATAATTATGGTCAATTACTGAGGATAATGCCAAATTACCATGTATTTTTAAAATTCAGACATGATTCCCTTGATGTAGAGAATTCCTAGTGTAAAATTTCTTCTACCACTGAAAATGTGCGCCTTTTCTGAAAATAATGGTTCAGAGAGATACCTGTGGGGTAAGGAATTTTACAATGATCATATAATTGAAATGGTACTTGAATATAAGTTTTCCTAACTCTAAGGTCACATCTCACTATTTCTCATATGCTTCTTTAAAAAGGGATTAATTTGGGGGCTGTCACCAACAAGAATAGTCTTAAGTAAGTCATGTACAATGTAGCGAACGGGTCCTATATTGACAAACCTTCAGCTTACCCATAGATACATGTACTCACCCTGGGAACAGAAAAGAGGTTTTGAGTCTCTGCAGCTACAGTGCCCTGGTATCAACCAAAACGTTCCCAAACTTTGTGTATAGATATGGATATATGTCTGTATGTATGGGCATGTATACCTCACATATACTCAATAGTGTATACTTATATATACATGTCCCTGCAATTATTTGTATTAATATACATTTGCTACAAGTTATTTTCCCCAATTCATATAGAATTTGTGTATATAAATATTAACCCACTCAATGGACTTGTCCATTAGGGAATTACTTAGAGTGGATCAAAATCAATTGAAGCATCATACATTTGGATAAAGGTAAAAGGTAATGAAAATGGTAAGTTGCTTTTGAGCTTTCCAGGGATGGAAGTGAAATCATCAACAGGCACATCTGAGATACTTCCAGCTTGGAGAAATTTGCTTTCATGACTCTGAAATACAGTTGAACTATTCCTCACTTGGGCAAAGTTTTATTTATTTTTCTGCTTAGATCAATTCAGAATTAATTACTCTAATAGTTTGAATGGTTCTAAATGGTCCTCTGAATTTAGACAGGACATATCTGCAAATTAACTATTTTAATGAGGTAATTTCTGCAAATGGGCTATAACTAACACCTAGGGTTATATTTTAACTCAAGAGAATTATCTATTGGTCAGAAAAGGCTTTAAAAAAATAAATCTGGCCAACTGGATAGAAGCAAACAAAATATCATATTGTTTAGCTATTGCTATTGAAAATAAATATTTGTAAATTCCCCCTAAATGAGTACAACACAGTAATTAAATGTTCACGAGCTCAGTAGGCATAATTTTTTTTAACGTACTATAATCTTTTCAAAAATGTGAAACACGGACATACAATAAACTATAACACATTGATTTATAACTTCTATCTATCTGTATGAGATGTCATTAATCATTTTTCTGTATTTTTAAATGGCTTTGAGCATATTCCTACTGCTTTTCACCTCGTAAGAACTCTCTCTGAGACACACAGGGGTCTCAAATTCTCTCCAGTGATTGTGTGTGATTCTTCTTCCCCTACTCTCCCCTCACCCTGATTCCTCACTCTTGTTGTAATTCTAGAAATAAATATAGAGAGGATCTGGACACAATTCTGAGCACACTACCATAACTACATCAACAAGTACTTATTAATTACCACATACCCACCATTATTACCACAATCCCCAACCTCCATCCCCAGAAGCCTAACATCTTGCCTCTGTTTGAGTTTCCTGATGATTATTATTTGCTTTCATTGTCATCAGCCTTGCCTCCATTCCCATTCATTCCTCCTGGATATCTTCTCATGATAATGACCTGACTCTGAACTATAATGAGTCCCTCTGTGACTCAGCAACCCCATCTGTGGTTAATCACTGCTGTCTACCACATTAATCCATGTTGCTATCAGATATACCAGTGATCTTTGTGAAAAAGAAAAAAATTGAGAACCCATAATGTTTTGTAAATTTAGAGGCCCTAATGCAATTACCATCTGACCTTTTACTAGCCACCATGGACTTCATAATAATAACAGGCATTTATCAGAATGCTTAAAAGTTTACAAAATGTTTTACACACATATTTTCCCATATATACTTCAAAAACTTTTATTTTCCTAATTTTACAAATTAGGAAAATAAGCCCTGAAGATATTAACAGACTTCTGCAGGCTCACACTAGTAGTGTCCGCATAGGACTCAAACTCAGGTCATCTTGACAACTCAGTTCAATATGTTATTTGCTATCCCAGACTGCCTTTTCTTGAATTAGTTGGGTCATGCCCTTGCCTTAACAAAGATAGTTTGGAAGATGTGTATAACTTGATACATATCTTCAAAGGGCAATGATGGAAAATAATCTTTATATGGTATACATAAAACCTATGTTGGGATGTCTGTAGAGTCTAGTAATTATTAGACTCTCATCAGTAGAATGTAATATTCTTGATAGGTTTTGTTTCGTTTTTTTTTCTTTATAGTCCTAAGATCTAGCCCATGGCATAGTATATATTAGATGCCTAAAAAATACTGATTGATGCTAAAACATCTGCCAACTTCATTTTTTTTCTTTTTTTTCCTTGCTTGCAAATATTTTTATTCAAATGCAATTTTAGAGTAGAATTTAGATCTTATTGAAGGCAGCAGCATCCATAGATTGCACATAATCTTCAAAGGCAGTTATCTCTTCCTCTAGCATATCTGTCCCGATGTTATCTTCTTCCACTACACACTGTTTTTGTAGCTTCTTGATGCCTTATCCCACTAGAACTTGTTTAGAAGATCTGCAGACCAAGCCATCTGCCTGAATGCTTCTGACACATTTCTCCAATTTTGCCATATGCTTCATCATCCCAAGATTTTACATCCAGTAAGAGGGAAGACTTGGAAAAAGTTGCAGGCTTTTTGATTTCTTTGATGCATACGGAGCAAGGTGTTCTTCTCTCGGCATCTTTGCTTCCTCACTTGCCTCCGCATCGTAAGACCCAACGAGATCAATGTCATCATCACCTTTGCTGTCTGCAGCTCCACCACTTCCTGTGGTATCTTCTACATCAGCAGGCCCATCTTTGCCCAAAGCCTTCTTTATTCCTGGCAAGCTCTCCTTGTACTTCTCCTAGGATTTAATGTGGTTAGACCAGTGGAGGGCATGGTACAAGTCTGCAGGTGTCAGGCCCGAGACAGCTTCCAATACTGCAGTGTCAGCCTGGGACAGTACATACCTCTCAATGTAGCTCTTGTCTGCCAAGAATTCATTGAGGTGTTGCAGGCCGGGGGGTGTCTTGGGATCTCCAAAAACCATGGTGGTGGTGGGAGGGACCCGGAAGAGGCGGAATCAGAGGAACTGAGCCCAGGGTAGGGAAGGGGCACAGCGTGCAAACACGCTGCTGCCAACAGCCAACTGAAAAAGAAAAAAAAAAGCCATCTGCCAACTTTCAATAGTTTTTGAAGTCATATTTTTGGAATTGTTTAACTAGATTGCCTTAAAATTATATTTAACTTTGTCCCACAAACAACATATAACCCATTCAATTGATATTAGCAGTTGTTAAGGCTAAAATTCTAGCTAGTCTGTCTAAAATATCTAATGAGTGGTCACCAATAAATTATAAGCTTTAGCAAGAGTTAGACTTGTAAGCCTTTATTAAGGAGAATAAGAATTGGGTGAAGAGAATGAGAATGGCCTAGATTCATCTATCTATTAAAGGTAGAGAGTATTCCTAGCTCCACTCTCCACCAGAGTCCACACTAAAAGAGAGTGAGTCAGAGAGCCATGCTCCCTCTTCTTCTTCCCACAAGCAAACGTCACTTCCTGACACCAAAGAAAAGACGCATGGTCTTGCCCTCAGAGACCTTCACCTCATGGCGGAGCTTTTCTACAGTAAGTCTCCAGCAGGTGGCATCATTCCAATTGTTACACAGTGCTAACTCATTTCATTCATCTTCATTTATATCAAAATTTATAAAAATGTCAGTTTATCTGATTAAGGAGTTCTTCTGTATGTGATTGTAGGTTGCCAAGTAGAAAGGTTAAATTCTAAGATAGAAGATAGCATCTACAAGATGACTGACCGTATCTTCATGTTTTTGAAGTTCACCAGGTGGTGTTATTAAATAATGTGGAATTATTTGTAAACTAATTATTCTCTGCATTGTTTTGAAATCACCCTGACCTCCCTATTTCTTCTTGGAACAGAGAAGGCATTAAAGGAACTCAAGATGTACTTCTTCACCAATGACATTCCCTTCTATTTCCCAGTCCCCACCAAATCCAAGAGGCTCCAGTTATCTTTTTTGGAGGGAATACATTTCTGACAGGGTTTTACATATGAATTTGTACCATTATGCATATCTTAGAGAAGAAAAGATGGAAGTACTGTGATTCTACCAAAATGGGAGCAATGAAAGACCCTTTATTTGATTGCCCAGTAGTTTTCATTACTCTAGGTCTCATACATTGTGTTACTTCTGATAATATGAATATATTTTCCATGGTATAAAGATATTTGTTCAAGGAAATTCTGTGTTCCTGGTAAGAGCCAAAGACGGCTATAGTGCCAAGGAGTCGCACATTGCTATGCGCCAGAAGATCATATACAGGACACTAAAATTTCTATGCTCTGGAATTTATTTCTACTTATGATATCCATACATACTCAAACCTGATTGCTACTAAGGAGGTACATTATAAAGAGTAGATGGAAAATAATCTCTCCAACGCCATAGTTGCAGCCTATTTCAAGTTATATGGGCAGGAATAGGTGCCACAGGTAGATAAGAGTAAGTTCAATTAATTAATGAATAGCTGCTACATTTTGATCACAAATGTCTGCCATATTCTCTCCCTAATTGTTGATTCCTCAGCATTTAGTATGCAATATTGGCAACCCTGGTGACAATTGTAAGACTTTTCTTGCCAATGACCACCTTGTTCCCTGAAATCAAAAGTAATCATTCTGCTACAAAGTAGAATGAGCCTCAATGTGGCTGGTGTTCCAGTTCACAACTTCTGAATATATTGGTACCTCCATTCTCTTTTAGCCAGCATATAATATCACTGATCTAATTTCAATTCCAGAAACATAATTTTACAACTCTGGCTAACAGCTATTCTACTGCTACTCCTGACACTTTTCTACATTTCTCTTCAAAAAGACAGTAAGCACTAGACTTTAAGAATCGTTTTATCAGTCACATGATAAAGCACTGGTCTATTCAACAGTTTTGATGGCTATGTGAACAAATTATAATCAATCATGATATTCCTAAATCCTATTCTGCATGTAACTAGATGATGCTATGGATAATATTTAATAATACCAAGATTTTGTTTTCAAAATTAAGCATGTGTTTTTTGGGGTGTAGTTTGCTACCAGTGGGGGAAAAAAATACTTTTCCTAACACATATCAACACCTTCTCTGACATTTGCAGTTTCAGTTTCCTATGGCATTGAACGGTTAACTGACTTGCCAAGGAAAATACAATGACTGTTTGGCTAAGGCAATATTGAAATTCTCTATTCCAAATTCAGAGGTCATTTCTATGCCAGGCCATTGCTGTAGGATGGTGATTGTAAAATATTCATCTCCCACAAAAATCTTTGGAAAGTACAGTAAATTACCTATTTTAGTATGTGAAAACAGTTACTGCTTCTGCTTCCTGTATTTTTTCTGACTTAATTACCAAATCTAATTACTGTTTTCTCAGTGTTCAGCCTACTTGACCTCCCTAATGTATTTGGCAATATTGCATGATTACTTGTTCCTGATATTCTCTTTCCTTGGCTTGTATAATAAAAGCATTTCTACCCTTCAATTTCTATCACTATTTCTGTTATCGGCTTTGCTATTTTTTTCTTTCTTGACCTACTCTCTAAATTTGAATAGTTCTTAAGGTTTATTCATACCTCCTTTATTATCTTCAATCTCTAACATGCTGTGCTTAGAGAGAGGAGACTTGGGTTTGAATCCTGGATCAGCAATTTACTAGCTATGTGATCAGAGCACACTACCATAACTTCATCAGCAATTTACTAGCCCTCTCTGGGTTCTGATTTCCTTATCTAAAGTTCAATGGGGTTGAACTAAATGGCCTTTCCTTCCAACACTAAATCTATGATTCCATTTCAAATGTTGCCTAAATGTGAATGACTCCAAAAAGAAAAGGATGTGGCTGAGAAAATAAGTTAATTCTTTAATCATTCTATGATAAAGAATCATAGTGTATGTTTCCACTTGAAAATTATTCTTGAGATGGACAGGTTGGAGGCAGTATCATTTTACATTCAGGACTTAACCTAAGCTTTAAAAACTGGATTTCATTTGGATTTGGAGGTGTCCATTCTCAATATGACACCTAATATATATATATATATATATATATATATATATATATATATATATATATATATATATATATATATATATATTTCTTTCCATTCAAATTTGCCTCTACTTTCTGCAAGATAAATGTTTCTCATCATGAACAAGATTGGTCCTTCCAGTAATATTGAAATAACTTGAGCTTCTGTTTACATGCTTCATTTCTGAGTACAGTTTATTTGTATTCTCTATATTCACTGAGAGTTGATAAATAGAATCAAGTTTCAGAGTACTCTCATCTCACCTAGCAAGTATCTCTTTCACTAAGATTATAAAAGTGCCTGTCTCTTATCTTTTAAAATTTGCATGCATTACATTTACATGATAAGCTGTGTTCAACTGATAAGTCAACAGCCCTCTAGAATTTCTAAATCTTATCAAAGTGCCTTCAGAAACTGAATCTCATAACTGCTAGGGGAAAATCAGAGAAGCTGCCATGATGGGACCAGTGTTATATATCATCTGAAAGATTTCTAATTCAGGCATTTTATTTTTAAATAGACCTTTTTATCATGTTTTCTTCCCACTAGTAATCTCAGACTGGTATCTTCATCTGCCATAGGAAAGAGTGCTATTACTTGCTAGCAGATCATTAATGTCCAGCTAGAGTATAATAAATTGTGCCTTTTCTCTGCAATTTCATCCATGCACCATTTCTTGTTGAAATGTATAAAACTGCAACCAATTTGGGTTTTCCCTTGACACCAGAGCACAATGATGTCTTATAGCTGTCCGGGTGATTAACGTGTTTACAGCCTATCATATCAAATGGATTTTGGTCAAAGGGTAGGGCAGTCTAAGGTTCGAACCTTCTTATTCTCCTCTTATAGAAGAGAATCAGAAACTAAGAGTGTGTCTGTGGTGCTATGCCACCTTATAGATCGACTAAATATTTTGTGGTGCTAGACTGTGCCAATCATTAGGTATTGGAACCCAATATATTTTTTTTTTAAATAATTTACCCTCTCCCATTCAAATACTAATAAGTTTTTTTTTTAAAAGTGGGTAGGTAAGCTCATTTTTGTTTCACAACTATGCTGTCAACAAGATAGTAAAAGCATGATCCTCATTTTGCATTTTAAGATATTGAAGCTCAGAGAAGGAAAGAGCATTGAATTTAGATTCAGTGGACCAAGGACCAAATTCTGAGTCAGTCACCTATGTGAACGACTCATTTTATCACTCTTGGTTGCAATTTCCTTATCTATAAAATGAGGGTGTTGGGCCAGATGACATACAAGGTCACATAAGTCTAAAATCTTATGTTCTTAAATCATATTTAGTAATTTTTCTAAGGTCACAAAGCAAGTGAGAGCCAAGACTTTACCCCAGTTTTTTCTTCACAAACCAGCAGTATTCTATTCTACCTCACTATGCATCTAGGCTTTAATTACCTATACTGATGCCAAAGTTAACTCGAAGAAAACAGCTGCTATGTGATGATCAAATAGGCTCTCAGTGTATTTTATCTAATCTTGTTTCTGAATTTTTGCGTTATTTTATTTACAAAGAGTAGCATCATTTATAGGAAATATTTCATGAGTTTGAAGTCAGATTATTCATTGAATTATTTTACTTAATAACTATTATTGCTTGGGAGTGGGTGATCTTTCAGAAACCAATATATACCTTTTTATCCATTAAATGTTAGCATTTTACCACATACCCCACATATCAAGATGAACCATCTGCTAGTGTACTTTTTGGCAAAAGAAATATGTCTTAATGCTCATTGTGTTTATTGATCTGTACTAATATTTTGTTCATATTGCTTACCACAGAGGGCCAAAGTACATGTTTCAATTCTTTTGATTAGATTGCTATTTCTATGCATTGAAGGTATTGAACTTCCTCTTTTTCTTTTTCCTTTTCCTGCCAGCATCTATGTTCACTTCAGTAACTAATTTTAAGTCATCATTGCTGTAGTTAGAGAAATTCCTTGAAATCCAATGTATGGTTTCATTTCTAAAACAACAACAAATCAATATTATTTATTTAATTTTGTTTGAAAAGAAACATAAATCAAAGGAAATCTAATGTGAATCAAAATACTGAGTTGGACTGATGAGCAATTGTGGTTCTAAGTGTGAGTGACATTTTCCCTATGCCGTAGATATAAGTGATCTAACTATGGTAATGATCAGGTTATAGACTAGAAACTGTGATTTAACATGTTTAGGTAGTAAGGAAGACAGATATTGGTAGAGCTAATACAAATGCTCTATTTGTAACCTGGTCTGGAAACCCCATAACTGATATGTCAACTCAATTCTTGGTTAGGTGTCTACCAATCAGCTTAAAGGTCAAATACCAAAAATAGCAATTTCTGAGCTGAGAGGGACCAATCAGAGTTAGAGAAGAATTAGAACATTAGTATGGTGGACAGCTAGACAGCCAGGTATTGGCAATCAACTTGGTGGAATGCCATCAGATCATCATCGTTTATGGAGGAAAAACCACATCCACTTGCCTAGACAACTGGATGATGAAAAACTCATGGTTTCTTTCTCTCTAATTCATATTTATTGTACATGTACCACTTGGATTATATTAAAATTGTGGGAGGACCTTATTGTTTATAAATACCTTTAGATCCTGAGGCTTTGGGTCTTTGGGTCCTAGACCTGAGACCAGCTTTATTGTGAGACAGGATCCCTCTATCAATAAACCTATATTTTTTTACTTGGAGACTTTGATTTTTCTTCATCTAACACTGCACCTTACAAATTTTTGCCACATGAGCCAATAGATTACCTGACATAACATAGCCTATCAGTGCAATAAAACATGCTTGTACAGTACATATATACACACAAATATACTTAAATATGCATACAAATATATATATCACATATGTTCTTAGAATAAAGATTATCTTACTGCTTTACCATATGTAGATTAATTTTACATTAAATATAGAGTATATTTAACAAATATAATGTAACAATTAATATAATATAATATAATATGATATGATTTGATATTTTATTATATAATGTAAGATAATGTAACATAACATAATAGAATATTAATACTGGACTTTGAGGCAAGAAGTCCTGGGTTCAACTTCTGTATTTGGCACTTACTAGCCCTTGGTCCATGCACAACTCACTTAAGCTCTATATTCCTTAGGCAACTCTCTAGGATGTATCTAATAAATAATAAATGGATTATGAAATATAGTGATAAAAGAAGTTCTCACACCAGAACTTCCTCCAGGCTACCAAAATCATAGATCTTACTATTGTTTTCATGATAAACTATAATCTTCTGAATAGGATAAGATGATATACCAACAACCTCATGAGTATTATTTCTATACTAGTATACTTTACCTATTCATCCTGTAGAATTCTTGCATATTTCTTTCACAAATCTTCCATGGGTAAAGTGATGCACCACAGGCCTTTCTTGGGTTCTATTAATATTTAATGGCTACGGCTATAGTATGCAGGCTATGTGTTTTTTATCCTTTTCACCAACTTCATGACCAGTTCATCTGTCTTTGATGATTTATTTTATATCCCTTCAAGTGTGAATGTTCCCTTTAGTAGTATGCTTCTGCCTTCTTAATGCAACCAATTAACTTTTTATTTCCTGTATGGGAATTGTAGTATAGCATAGAGGATAGGGTGCATACGTTGGAATGAGGAAGACCTGAGTTCAAATCCTTCTTCTGACATATGCATATCAGCTATGTCACTATGAGCAACTCGTTTAACCTTGCAGTATCCCAGAAAGCCACCAATCTGTATCAATGGGGAGGATTTCCATATTAATTCCCTATGGCAATAAAATGCCAGATCTAAATAAAACTCATATGGACTTTAAGCATAATCTCTTTATATTGCTTGAGTGATTCATTTGAAAATGTGCATGTTTATACACACATGTACATATATGTATATGTCTGTATATATAAAGAGATACACACACAGAGCAAGAGTGAGTGTGAGCTTTAGAGTGTGAGCACTAGTTAGAGCGAGTGCTTTCTATATTCTAGGCACTGTACACAGAAAAAAGACTTCTTTGTTGAAGTGTGCTAGCAAATGAAGTTAAATGTTAGGACTGGGATATTTATAGCAATTTGAAAATTGATGGGGCTGATTCTCAGACAAAGATAAAGCCCCAGGCTGTCTCATGAAGGTTTTATTACCACAGGCTATAATGATATTTACAGAAACATCAGTGTTCAAAGGTAGCATGGTGTCCACTAAGGCATGTCAGGGGCTTCAAACAATCCTTAGTCAAATAAGAGCTTAGTGAAATAAAGGATCAATCTAGTGGTGGAAGAGCTCAGGCATACATGACCTCTCTTGTTGGACAGAAAAAAGAGTTTCTCTTTTTCTTACCTTCCCCTCTCCCCAGAGACATTCCATTTCAGGGGCTTACCTCCAACAGAAATCCTCCAAACTGGAACTCTTCTTCCACCTGATGGATTCAATCCTTAAATAGACTTATTGCTGGACTGAGTTTTAAAGATCTTTTCAAACATAGACACAGAGATGTGTCTGATTTTTTTCATCCAATCACATGATGTTTTCTGTGCAGCCATCATCTGTTTTCATCCAAAAATCAAAACATGTTAATACTCCCAAATTAAGGACTTGTTTACTCTAAATTACACTTTGACTCAATACTGAGCCTTCTCTGATTAATTGGGTTTGGCAGGACTCTATGCATGTATGCATATATGGATGTATGTACATGTATAAAAATACATATATAAACACACAAACATCCACATATACATACACCAACACTATATATATCCATATAGATATGCATATATGTAAACATATATTTGTAAATATATACTAGCAAGCACATATAAGTATATCTATACATAGATGCATGTGTATATGTATATTTATATTTAGAGGTCATCTATTATTTCTAGTATCAAATGCAAAGTACTTTGACAGCTATATGAAGGGCATGTTAGAGAGAGGGGATAATAGAGACCTATTATAAGACTATCCAAATAGTATAGAGGTAATGAAGGTCTGACCTTAGGTCATGTGACAGATTAAGTGGATGGAAAATGAATATGAAAGATGACAAAAAGATAGTAAAAATCCTTAGCACTTTGCAAATGATTTTGTGCAAGGAGCTGCAATTAAGAGGAAGGTTAAAGTTGACTCCAAGTTTTTATGTCTGGATGACTGGAAAGATTTTAATACTATCAATAAATATAGAGAAGTTGCTACAAATGAAATTATGTAAGTAAGAGGTTTAGGTAGGTTTAGACATGTGAATTGGTAGATCTGGTTGGGCATCCAAGTAGAGGGACCCATCTATTAAATCATTGACATTTGCATTAAAAATCAGTAGACCTGGCTATAAACATTAGTTCTGATACCTACTAGTTCTTCCACTTCGAATGAGTCATTTACTTCTCTGACCCTCTGTTTCCTCTTCTGTAAAAATGATAGAGTAAACGGCAGCCAGGTGGCACAATGGATAAAGCACTAGTCCTGGATTCAGGAGGAGCTGAGTTAAAATCTGGCCTCTGATGCTTGACATTTACTAGCTGGACAAGTCACTTAACCCTCATTGCCCTACCAATATGTATATAGGGTGACCTAAAAGGTCTCCAGTGTTCAGCACTATCTGGGAGAGAAAAAAGAAGACAGAAAAAAGGAGTTTCTTGTTCAGAAAGCTTGTTTACATGTTTTCAGGAAAGATCTAACACAAAGACACACATATATACTCACACAAATATATTTACATGTATATATCAACATATATGTATACATATGTATTTGTATATATACACATATAATACATTTTACAAAATATTGGGAAAACTTAAAAAGAAATTAGCAGTAAGTATAAATAAATGTAATATAAATTAGGTTGATCTTGGGAGAGATTTTATAGAATATTTTAAAATTACAGTATGTGTGCCTAAATACATAGCTACATGAAATTTTAAAAGGAAATATATGCATATTTTAAATATACATACATTTTTTTTAAAAAAGGAAATATACACACAAGGAAAAGAGAAGTCACAGATAGACATTCAAAAAGGAAACAAAAAGAAGGGAAATAAGGCAAGGATAAATGGAAATAAATCGGAGACAGCCCAGTGAGTATCATTCAGATATACTTGATTGGTGGTGATTGCTGGACTGTGGGGGTGGCATAATAGCCACTTTGCTTTCCATTTCCTTCTTCCTTTATTCCTTTTTTCTCATATCTGTGTATAAATACTGTGATGTTTAAAAAGTGCTGATATGCAATAACCCAGCAATCCACCTCTAAATACCGAAATTAATGTGATTTGTCTCCAAATAGATCAGCCACACTGGGGCAGTGATTTGCTAAATGTTACTATCTCAATGGTCAGAAAAGCTTAACACAGCTGTCCTAAAGTACCTGCTTTGCTCAAAGACAGAAAAACCTGTCTCACCAAGATTGTGGGAGAGCTGATTGTAGCACTCACTGCCTCTGCTTTTGCATCACTGATGGCATCACAAACCATCTTGAACTCTGCTGGCTGTTTATAAGGTATAGCATGAAAAAGCAAAGTGAGTCACTGGTACCTTACTGATTGCTGCTCAGTGCTATTTCTTCTGTGGCCTAGATTTCATTACACCCAGTAGCCTGACCTGCCCCAGACATGCCCTGTATTCTCAGATGAAATGAAGTGCAAATGCAAATAGCTGACATTTATGTAGTGATTATAGTTACATAGCAGTTTTTATTTTATTATCAAAACAATACTGTTATGTAGAGCAGAGCTTTCTATCACAATTTTTGCTGCTGGGAAACAAAAAAGGCACGGAGGTTAATTGACTTGCTCAGTGTCAGACAGCTAAGAAATAAGCAGTTGTGCCTAGATTTGGATGTAGAACTAGAAGATAAATTCTAGGCATCAGGTTGTAGTATTTTAGTTTTTAATCTGGAAGATTTCTTATTGTACATTGATTCTAGTTCCTTAATTTTTTATTTTTATTTTTTTAGGTGAGGCAATTGGGGTTAAGTGACTTGCCCAGGGTCACACCTCTAGTAAGTATCAAGGGTCTGAGGCCATATTTGAACTCAGGTCCTCCTGAATCCAGGGTCGGTGCTCTATCCATTGTGCCACCTAGCTGCCCCCCTTAATTTTTTCAATGGAGTAAACTGAGGCACATAAAGGTTAAGTGCCTTATCTAGGGTCACACAGACAGTAAGTGCCTGAAGTAGAATTTGAACTGAGGTCTTGTTGACACCAAGTCTAATAGAGTAGATAATTATATCACTATATCATAGTAAGAGAATATGAATCAAAGGGAACTAAAGTGACTTTTAAATGGTACCAAAGTCAGAAATGAAACAAGTCCACTTAGTCCAAATCTAGTGTTCTTTACACTATAATATACAGTTAAATTCAGATGACAGTGCTTGACTCTTAATATATGTCTAATAAATGCTTTCTATACTCAACATATGATGCCATGGTCAATTTATTTTTACTGCAACAATCTATGTAATACATTTTTTAGGGGGCATCTAGGTGGTACAATGGATAAAGTACTGGCCCTGGATTCAGGAGGACCTGAGTTGAAATCCGGCCTTGGACACTTGATACATTTGCAAAAAAAACCAAAAAAAACAAAAATGAAAACAAAACAAACAAAAAAAATACATTTTTAATTAGAATATTTAATATTTGTCATATCTTGCTTCCCCAATGAAAATATCAGATCCTTGTGGGCAGCATCCATATTTTATATTGTAAGAGCTAAACTTCTAGCTATACTGTCTAAAATATCTAATGAGTGGTCACCAATAAATTATAAGCTTTAGCAAGAGTTAGACTTTTAAGCATTTATTAAGAAGAATAAGAATTTGGTAAAGAGAGAGAGAGAGAGAAAGGCCTAGATTCATCTATCTATTAAAGGGAGAGCACATTTCTAGCTCCCTTCTCCACCAGAGTCCTCAGGAAAGACAGTGAGTCAGAGAGCCAGGCTCCCCCTTCTTCTTCCCACAAGCAAATGTCACTTCCTGATGCCAAAGAAAAGACACATGGTCCAGCCCTCAGAGGCCCTCTCTTCATGTTGGAGCTTTCCTACAGTAAATTTCTAGCAGGTGGCATCATTCCAATACTCCAATGTAATGCCTAGAATAGTGTCAAATATATGATTGATGCTCCATAAACACATGTTGATTGATATCAATAGACCTCTTCTCAACTGTTTAAACTGCTTGAAATTTGACTATAAATTGATATTCTTCCTGGTCCATCTTTCAATAAGTGTTATGTCCTTCCAGAATCATTAACTCATAATTCTAGGAAAATTATAATAGCTAAGTTCCAAAAATTCCCTGGAGAATTTGAAACTTCACAAAAAAAGAAGCTGTTCTACCTTCATAGTGAACTATAAAGTTTTGTTTTTGTTTTGTTTTGTTTTATTTTTTTCTGGAGATGGTACAATAAGTTATAGTTATTTTACAAATTCTGTCTCAGGTTCCAGAATTTAACCATTTATCTTTGGTGGAACCAGGTCTGTAATATTTCTGAGTAGCCAAAGAATGTCCCACAATATACACATAAAATGACAGTGGTCAGGTTTCTCCTAAACCTTGCACACTTTTGGGTGGCTTCAATTTTGTCAAGATACTATCCCATCTCCTATCCCCAAAGTCCTGACTATTGTAATATTTCTCATTAAAAACTTCTCAACAAAATTATGAACTTCATGCCATGACTTGGATTGAGTAGAATAATTTTCAGAGAGACTATGATATGACCTACAGAACAGGTAGAATAGCCTGAGGGAAGGACAGGAAGTTACTTGTACCAAGTAGGTCAAACCAGCATACCATCACCTCCTCTTAGACTCTAATGAAGATACCCTAACACCATGCATCGAAGAACCTTGAGAGTAACAGTTCCCTCCACACCACCTGTCTTGCTTCCAGCCTGGGACCAGGGGCCTTCACTGAGGGGGAAATCACTATGGAAAATGGTCCCATTAATCTTTCTCAGCAACACCAAATGATCAGCAACTTCCACTGACAGGCAGCCTACTCAAGAGCCCTGGGAGTAGAAGCACCTTCCAGATCATGGATCCTCCTCCCAGCCCTGTCCTTAAAGCCATCCTCCTGAAAATCAAACTCCTAGGAAATGTACTAGCAATTGCTTCTCTGTGTGCTGCAGCCAAAGCTATTGAAAAGCCAGAAGAGCAAATTCTTAGCAACAAAGTCCTTCACACTGTCAAGTGATGCAACATCAGAAACTGATAGTATTTTTATCAGTAGAAATGGCACTGAAAGTGATCCATTATCATCTACTTTTCCACAGTTTCCTTAGCACTAAGGGAACTTTCTATCTTATGGGCAACTGAAGCAATCCGAATGTGGTGTCATTCTCATTGGGATGTTAGGTCACTGAGAGCAAGGAGTTTGTTACTTTTCTATTTGTATCCCCAGCAATTAGTTATTGTTTTGCACATACCTATTTAAATGATTTTTGATTCATTCATGGAGAATGAAGTAGGTGTCATGAAATAAAAGGAGATAGCCCACAGACATAGAGTTGGGAAAGCTATTACTTTTCCAACTGGCAAATTACTTTATAGTTAATATAGATTCTTTATAAGATATTATTATTATTATTATTATTATTATTTGCTAAAGAGATTGAAATTTGTTCATGGGAACATATGACTGGAAAGTTATTTCTTGTGGGTGGGTTTTAAAATAATAATATTAATAACAATATATGTACCCATACATACATACATACATGCATTTTCTCTAACATAATTGCGCTATTTTATTTTATTTGGCTGTAACATTTAGTTTTAAGTTATTGAAACAACAGTTGAATCCAATAGGAAAAATTCCCAGTAGAATGGAAGTATAGCCAGCAACTGAAAAGTAACTGTAGCAAAGTGACAGATAACTCACAGTGCCAGGATATTGACAGTCCATCTATAGGATATTCCCCTTGAACATGGCATTCTGCATGTGGTCACATCCTGGCAATACATACTTCTGACTATATCACTTTATATTTAAGAGTTTAAGGAAAAACGTAACACTATTCAAGGCTAACAAACATTTATTGCTCACTTGCCCTATGCAGAGCTGAGTCTTGGAGGAGATATAAAGTTAGGTAATACAAAGTTTCTTCTTGAGTTTACTCTATGTGGGAGGGAGATTAAGATGTATGCACTTAGAACTCTAATAGACAATAGTTGTATTTGAGAGTTACTCGAGACAAGTACAATGTGAGGCCTTCGTGAAAAGGTGATTATTGGCTCAGGATGGAGCAAGGGCCTGGATGTTCACAATTTTCATGATATATTCACCAGTTTGTTACTGTGCTCCTGAGTTTATACTGGTATTCCACGTTCTTTCTACAATAGCATAGTCCTGGAAATGAGCACACAGGGAAGCTCCTTTGAGAATCCATGAAGCCATGGAGAGACTGGAAAAGGAATGGACAGTAGCAGAGGGATTTTTGTTTGTAAAACTCTATGCAAATCTGCTTTTCCCTATACAGATCAAAAAAAGTTGGATTTACTCGAATGCCTCTTTGGATTTTTTCATTGCAGACAGCTAATCTATCGGCATGCTTTCATGGGAACCTATCACTGGAATATCCAAGAGAGGGAACTGACTAGAGTTGAATTAAAATGAGGAAAAAAGAAGAAAAAAAGTTGATTTTGTGATTCACATATTCTATTAATTTTTGAAACAGGTTGCGTCTGAGGGAGTTATATATTACAACAAAAGTAAAAATCAATTGAAATGGCAAGTTATTTCTAGGACTGTACTTTTTACAGACATATCAAGCTGACAGTGTATTAAATGCAAAGACAATGAGACCTCACATTTGCATTTTAAATTCATGGCTACTAGATAAATTCCATCTGACGACTGATGAGCTCTCTGGAGAAAAAGGCCGAGACTAGATTAAAAATGAATAAAAGGATTTTATCCTCTTACAATAGCTCAGTAAGAATCCCACTCTGTGTACATGGCAAATTCTTGCCATGTCTAGAAGCCAACTTGGTGGTTCTTCACTGATTAGCTTCACTGATGAAGTTTCTCTGACTGATTAGCTTTGCAGAGCTAAATGTAGGTCAAACCTGCACCAGTCAGACTTGTAGCATTTAACTATTTCTCTAATGCAATTAGTCTACAGGGTATTATTTTATGTTTCAGAGCATGAATAACCTGAAATTAGCAGATGTAGCCATGGTTACGAACTAGTGATTAATGACAGATATTCCAATTGCCATGACAACAAGGCCCAAACAAACAAATCTCCTACTTCCCTAACTCTCAAAGTCAAATATAGTTCAGTAGATAACCCTGTCAAAGAATGATTTCTTATGGTGGAACTATGATAGTCTCTGGTGTTATTTTCAGAAATAATTTTAATTTTTTTGCTTATTATTGAAATTCCTTTTCTACAATTCAGGGTTAGTTTTTTTGACATTAAATATTACTTTATCTAATAAGTTAAAACATTTTAGTCTCCAAAAGAAATAAACATGGAACAATCTCTTATGTGGAAAATAGTTTGAATATCTTTTTTTACATTGCATATTTTGCTATGTTCCCAGGTTGTGGCTAGAGTAAAAGAAAAATAGAGATTCTTAGTGGACTAAACAAAATAGATGCTATTTTGCTATCTTAGGAATAGGTGTAAGAAAGCATCTTCTCTCAAATACTTTGTATGTTAGAAATGCAGCCTGAAGGATGCATTATTTATTTATCATCACTTCATCAGGGATAGGTCATATTGGACTAACTTCATTTCTTTTTTTCCTTTTACCTTTTTTAAAATTTTTTGACAAGACTACTGAAGTAGTCAGCAAGGGAAAGCAGTGGTTGTACTTTACCAGGATTTTCCCAAGGTTCCCATGTTTTGATGTGGTAGGTCATATTATTCCTGTAGAGATGATGAAGAGATGTGAACTAGAAAATGATACAATTAGATGGATTCTAAACTTGTTGAATGGAATTGAGAAATAGTTCTGAGTAGTTTAATATCAACATGGCAGATGGTTTCCAGTGTACTAACACAGAAAACCGCTCGGCCTAATACTGTTTAACATTTTTATCAATGACTAACAGGCACGAACAACATATTCATCAGATTTGCATATGACAAAATGAGGAATAATTAACTCTTTTGTTTTCTTTTTTTTTTTTTAGCAACACATTTATTTTATTTTTTCCAGTTACATGTAAGGGTCGTTTTCAAAATTCATTTTCATAAGATTTAGAGTTCCAAATTTTTCTCCCTCCCTCCCTCCCTTTCCTTCCCCCTCCATACGACAGCAACCAGGTTATATATGTACAATCCACAAGTGCTCTTTTTATCAGTTCTTTCTATGTGGGTGGATAGTAATCTTCATCATTAGTCCCTTGGGATTGTCTTAGATCATTGGATTGCTGAGAGTAGTTAAGTCATTCACAAGTGCTCATTGAACAATACTGCTATCACTGTGCACAATGTTCTCCCAGCTCTGCTCACTTCACTAAACATCAGTTCGTGAGTCTTTCCAAGTTTTTCTGGGATCATCCTATTTGTCATTTCCTATAGCACAAGACCATTCCACCACAATCATATACCACAGCTTCTTCTGTCATTCTTTAGTTGATGGACATTCCCTTGGTTCTCAATTCTTAGCCACCACAAAGAGTTGCTATAAATATTTTTTGTACAATTTTCTCCCCTTTTCTGTTTTTCATGCATACTATTGTTAACTGTTTCCGTTCCATCCTATTCCCTTCCCCATGATATTTATTCTATTATCCATCTTATTTCATCCTATCCATCTTCAAAAGTGATTTGCATCTGTCTGTTCCCTCCCCCAATCTGCCCTTGCTTCTTTTGCCCCTCTCTCTTTATCCCCTTCTGCTCCTATTTTCATGCAGGGTTAGAGACATTAATCCACCCAATTGAGTGTGTATTTTATTCCCTCCTTGAGCCAATTCTTATGAGATTGAGGTCTTTGAGCCAGTTCTGATAAGTGTTAGGCTCATTTACTGCCCAGAATAAATAGATTACTCCACCCAGTTGGGTGTGTATGTTAATCCCTATTTGAGGCAACTCTGAAGAATTTAAGTTCTTTGAGCCTTTTCTGATGAGTGAAAAATTCATTACTGCCCTGCTCCTCCCCCATCTCTTCCCCTACTGCATAAGCCATTTCCTATTTCTTTCATGTAGGATTTCACCTCTGCCCTTCCCCCTCTCACAGTGCATTCCCCTCACCTCTTGATTTAACACTAAAGATGTTATCATGGGGAAGCTAGGTGACAGAGTGGACAAAGCATCCACCCTGTACCCAGGGAAAACCCCAGGTATGTCCCCCAACTCCAATTTTTTTATGGTTCTCTAGAGTCTTGTATTTGAAAGTCAAATTTGCCATTCAGTTCAAGTCTTTTCATCATGAATACCTGAAAGTCCTCTTTTTCATTAAACTCCCGTGTTTTCCTCTGAAAGATTATGATGAGTTTTGCTGCATTCATGATTCTTGGTTGTAATTGCAATTCCTTTGCCCTCTGTAATATCATATTCCATGCCATCCACTCCTTTAATGTAGAAGTTGCTAGATCTTGTGCTATCCTGACTGGGGCTCCACAGTACTTGAATTCTTTCTTTTTGGCAGCTGGCAATATTTTCTCCTTGATCTGAGAACTCTGGAATTTGGCTATAATATTCCTAGGAGTTTTCCTTTTGGGATCTCTTTCTGGAGGTGATTGGTGGAGTCTTTCAATTTCTATTTTATCTTTTGCTTCTAGAATATCAGGGCAATTTTCCCTAAGAATATCTTGGAAGATGATGTCTAAGCTCTTTCTTTGATCATGGTTTTCAGGTAGACCAATAATTTTCAAATTATCTCTCCTGGACCTATTTTCCAGGTCAGCATTTTTCCCAGAAGATATTTCCCATTGGCCTCTATTTTTTTTTATTCATTTGGATTTGCTTTAATGTGTCCTGGTTTCTCATAAAGTCACTAGCTTTCATTTGTTCAATCCTAATTCTTAGGCAATTATTTTCATCAGAGAGCTTTTCCATTTGACTTTTCAAGCTATTGACTTTTTTCTCATGTCTTTCCTGCATCACGGTCATTTCTCTTTCCATTTTTTTCTACCTCTCTACCTTTATTTTCAAAGTCCTTTTTGAGCACCTCTATAGTCTGAGACCAATTCATATTTTTCTTGGAAGCTTTAGATATAGGAGCTCTGACATTGACATCTTCCTTTGAGGGTGCACCTCAATCTTCCTTGTCACTGAAGAAACTTTCTGTGGTCCTCACCTTTCTCTGTCTGCTCATCTTGCCTTTCTTTTACTTGACTTTTAGGTCCTTAAAGTGGGGTACTGTTTCCAGGCTCCACTATACCAAGCTTCAAAAGTCCCAGGTGGTATGATTTAAGGAGGATCAGGTGGTTCACTTCCCTGGCCTATTCTCTCGTCCATAGATGACCCCAGAACAACTTGCTAATTAACCAGCTTTGTGTGTTCTGTTTGTCAAGTCTGAGGAGCCTGTGCCTCTCCCCAACCTGGGCCACTGCTACTCAAGCCTACCTCCTGGTTCCCAGCAGGGGCAAAAATTCCAAATTCTGCCTTAGCACCAGCAGAGACCCCAGTAATCTCCCCCCTGCCAAGGGCTCAGCTCTCTCACCAGACTGTGACCTTAGTTCCAGATGACAATAGTGTTTCAGCTGATTCAGTGGCTCTGGGGGTCTCCTTTTCTGGTGAGGCCTTCCTGGGACTGGATCTGTGTCAGGGTTACTGTGGGTTTGGGCTCCACTTCTATCTCAGCACAGCAGCTCCCTCCTTCTGATATTCCAAGCCATTGTAGGGTAGAAAATGATTTCAGCACATTCTTCTGTGGGTTTTGCTGCTCCAGGCATTGTCCTATGGCATCATTTGGATGTTTTTTGGAGTGATAGTGTCATGAGTTTGAGAGCTCACTGCCTTTCCTCTGCCATCTTGGCTCTGTCCCGGAAGTCACCTGGGGTCCGTAGTTTTAATGGGAGTCAACTGTGCAGTTCCTCTCTGGTACGCTCCTGAAGCTCACCAAAGGGAAAGAGAATAATTAACTCTTGGTCAGCATAATCAGGAACCCTCTGTTATCAGCCCTCAACAACAACAACAAAAAAAGCAGGCTAGAAAATTGGACGGAATCTAAAATCAACTTTTTCATAGGTACAAGATGAGGGAAGTAAGGTTCAGTAAGCAGTTCAAAGAAGGGGTCAAGGAAATATCAGGTGAAGGATGTTACCTAGTTGAAAGAGCTAGCCATATGGTCAAAGCTGTGAAAGAAAGAAAGTTAAATCATAAAGGGAGGTGATAGGGAGAATAGGAAGTAATCTAGGTAGGATAATTATGTATTCTTGATGTTTTTATTCCTTTATTGTTTCAGATGGCTTTGTCTTTAATATTTAGAAAATCAAACTCCCAAACATATTGTTTCTCTCTTTAAAGCCCTATATCTATACCTTTGTCATACAGTTGTTGTTTAGTTCTGCCTAACTCTTTGTGACCCCATTTGGGGTTTTATTGATAAAGATACTAGAATGGCTTTGCCATTTCCTTCTTCAGCTCATTTCCCAGATGAGAAAACTGAAGCAAATAAGGTTAAGTGACTTACTCAAGGTCACAAAGCTAGTAAGTGTCCAAAATCCAGATTTCAACTCAGGTCTTCCTGAACCTGGCCCAGACTCTAGCCATTATGCCACCCAGATGTCCATTTAGACAGTAAGCATATCCAGAGATCCCCTGATCACAGGGACATATCCACATTTAACTGACAACATGAAGAGGTTCATCCACTTCCTTTTTCTTTTTTTTTCACATTTTGAAATTTCCAGTTACTTCTTAAGTGTAATACTCAATAGAGAAATCTAGATGTCACTACACATTTGTTCACAATGTTAAAGTTTGGCTTTTGAGAGGAAAAAGAGTTCTCTGTGTTCCTCGCTCCTGGACACTGGCAGATGAAGGCTGGAAACAAAGCAAACAACAGAACTGTGATTACTTCTCCTGTGGCTAAAAGATAGAAGCTGAGCTACTGAGCTGAAAACTACAAAGAGAATCTGTATAAGCCATGCTTTTGAAACACCTACTTATATCATTGAGTAAGATGAAGAAAACATTCTTTTAAATTTCTATTCGAGCACGAAACCTGAGCTGGAACTCAGGAAGAAGTCAGTGAAGACCTCAGGGGTCCTAGGAGCTATGTCTGTATACCTTACTGTGATTTTCTTCATTTTATCTTATTTTTGACTTGAACAATCACAGTAAGGCAGGTTCCCTGGGTTGTCTGACCAAGCAATGAACTGTAACATTCAAATAAATTTCTGTATTAATCAGCTACCTGCCTCAGCCTCTAGTATGAGACACAATCACTTTTCCCTGAAATGTTCCTTGTTCACTCTTTCCACTTTGGGGGTTGGAAGGAGGGAGGTTCCCTGTGGAGGTCCAGTCAACAGCATTTCACCTCCCCCAAAATAAGAAAGCCAAAGTGAGAAGCTTACCTAGGGGAGTAGTACAGATTAGCAGTTAAAAGTAGAGACTGGCAGGATTCCAGCTGGTTTCAAACACTTCTCTTTGCTCAATTTTAGTTTCCTGCACCTGAAGACAAAGTAAGATGGGGGCAGTAAATTCAAGTAAAGAGTTTGCCAGTGGTGATCACAAGTCCTATAAAATCCAGTCTAAGGTGATTTGGACATTAGATTTAGAGTACTTATATTTGACCCTACCTCTGGGAATTTGCCATTTCATCACTTTGCAGTTACTGTTTGCCTCTTAAACGTCATTTCATTCCACGACATATCAATCAGAATATGTGGTTAGATTGAATTTCAGAAGGTTCTTTATCTAATCTGTTGAACTGTCATAGTTATGAGGTTGGCTCTGCCTGGATTGCCTTATTTAATTACTAGATGATGCTTCCTTTGTTATGTGGTTTTGAAGACTCACCGGAGAAAATGTCTCCTAATATCTTTCATAGCCTTTAATCCCTGTCATCTGTATTTCATGCTAATTGAAAAGTATAATCTTCACTTAAAGCTCAGAAAAGCAATATTGATTTTATCTACATGGTCCTGTGATACCTCTCATAATGATCGCTTTTCTATTCTTACTGTCCCCAGCTTAATTCAAGCCCTTGTTTGAATATTGGGAGCATATTTGACTTCCTCCAGACTCTCCTACTTCAGTATACTCCTTCCTGAATGCCAGAGTCATCTTCCTAAGGCACACATCTAACCCTGTATTCCTCCATTCCCTAACAATTAAGTAGTCACTTTAATCAGAGGCCTCCACAATCTGGATTCACTCTATTTCAAGTCTTAGTTCTCACTAATCTTCTTTCTGCATTTTAAGTTGTAGCCCAAATTGATTTCTTACTGTTCCCCAAACAAAACCAGTCTTTGATTATTTTTCTTCTGCCAGAATTGAACTTTCCCCTGTCATTTCCTGTTGATATAGTTTTTCTCTTCATATAGGCATACATAAAATAAATGCTAACTCTTCTATGAAGTTTTAACTTTCGTCTTCTTTTCTTAATTGGAACTTTAGTACAATTTTCTAGCACTTACAGTATTATGTTTTTATTTTATTAACAATATGTCATTGGTTCATTTAATAAATGTGTAGAAGCTATTATATTAATATAGGTGTTTCAAAACATCAAAGAACCATGACTTCATTTGAGTAGATCCACCCTAAACTGAAGCACGTTTCAATTTTTACACTTCTCTAGATAATATCTGTGAGTAACTGTGGCTGAAAAATATCATCACTTAGTGGTTAACCCTCTGGTGTTTGTTGTTGTTGATGAGTTGTTCAGTCATGTCCAAATCTTTTTGACCCTGTGGACCATATGGTCCTTTGGATTTTCCTGGCAAAGATACTGGATTAGTTTACCATTTCTTTCTCTACTGAATTAAGTTTAAGAGGTTAAGTGATTTGTCAAGGGTCACAAAGTTAATAACTGTCTGTTCCTGGATTTAAACTCAGGTATTCCTGAATCCAGGCCCAGCTTCCTACCCACTGATCCAAGTAACTACCTCCTAAACTAGGATTTCCCCTGAAGGAGGTTATAATCTAATGGGGGAATCAATATTCAAATAACTCCAGTTACATCTGACTCTTTGTGTCCCAAAGGACCATACTTTTCATGGTGTTTTCTTGGCAATGATTCTGGAATGGTTTGCCATTTCCTTCTCTGATAGATTAAGGCAAAGAGAGGTTAAGTGACTTGCCCAGTGTCACATAGCTAGTAAGTCTCCAAGGCTGTATTTGAATTCAGGTCTTTCTGACTCCAGTCCCAGCACTCTTTAGACTGAGCCACCTAGCTACTCTGGTATTTACCTTTTGCAAATACAGACTAAATGGTAAAAGATAAAAAGAAAACAAAGTAAAATACTGGGCCTATAATCAGGAAATCCAGGGTTTAAATCCCACTTCTAATACTTACTAGCTATTTGGCCTCGAGTAGGTCTTTTAAACTCTCCTGACTTATTTCCTCATAAGTAAAATGGAGGTAATAATAATTGTATTATCTATGTCATGGGATTGTTATGATAATATTATCCAAATAAGGTACTCTGTAAATTTTATAGCATTATATGTGTATCAGTTATAAAAAGCAGAATCATAATCTACATTCAAATTCTGTTGACCTCACTACTTAACAATAAGTAGCTAAATTTGTCATGGTTTAGTTTATTCAGAGTAGAGAATTCAGTTTAATTTAAAAAAAAAAAACTGGAAACTAGAGAGGATATTTGAGAAGAAGCCAGTTTCTTGTTTTGATTTGCATATGAAAAATTTGGTTTAATGGGAATTAAGATGGATGCATTAGCAACATATTATATTGGTAAACACTTTTCTGACCAGAACAACACTTCTAGATTATTCCACTTTACACAAGGTAATTAAAATCCTTCATCAGTGCTCTCTCCCCTTTATTCAGGCCCTTTTGATTTCACAGACCATTTCCTCATCTTCATGCTGTTTTTGATCTGGTGGTTTATAACAAATCCCAGAAATAAATTTGGATCCATTGCAACATCCAATTTCTTGCCAGAGTGATTCTGACCTATCCTACTTTCATTTGTGTTTAGTTCCATTATTTGTAGTCTTTCTTCTGATGTCAAGAAAGGTACATAGGGGAGACTGTCCCATTAATGTTGTGCTAAGAAAGAGGCAAAAAGTAAAGAAATATCAGGTTGCAAAGCTAAAGGGATATGGGTGAAATGTGATCTGAAAAATCCAAGGAAAGTGCAAGGAAATAAAGAAAACAATATTTGCAGCCATACATGCATCCTGCTTTCTTACTTCTCTCCCTATCAGTCAGTCATCATTTTCTTTACATATGCCATTGATCACTTCATGATGAAGCCCCTGTGTGTACTTCCCTTGACTCCCAGAGTTTTCTTGTGAATTAGTATTTTTGCAATCGGCAAATACACTGTTCTGTTGTTTCAGTCTTGTCTGATCCTTTGTGATCCCATTTGGGTTGTTTTTTTTTTTTGGGCAAAAATACTGGAGTGGTTTGCCATTTCCTTTTCCAGTTAATTTTACAAATAAGGAAGGTGAGTCAAATAGGGTTAACTGATTTGCCCAGGGACTCACAACTAGTAAATGTCTGAGGCAAGATATGAACTCACAAAGATGAGTCTTCCTGACTCCAAGCCTGGAACTCTAACTACTGCACTACCTAGGTTCTCACAACAGACAATGATAATCTCTCTCTGTTCAGGTTTGTCTTGTATGCTGGGCCATTAATATCTGTGTAGGTTTTCAAATATGCCAAAATATAGTGAGGATGAATTCTCAGTTTTCAGATTGGATCCTTCCTTCAATACTTCAAACCTCACTGATTTTCTTATGATGGGTACTGGCTCCACAAAAGCAGGTTATAATCAATCAAGTGCCAACTACATGCTAGTTACTGTGCTAGGCAGTGGGATTGCTAATACATAGAATGGGCCAACTAAATCTCAGGGCGCTTGAAATCTAATGGGGGAGATAACAAATATACACATACACATATGCATACACATGTATGCACACGTACATACATACATATACACATGAACTCACACACAAATACACAGAAATACAGAAAACCGCATACAAAATAATCAATCTGTATCTGATTTGGTTGTCTTTCTAAGTTGCTGAAGAATATGCATATACATACAAGTATATATACATATATGTATATGTATATGCATATATTAAATACACACATATGCATATCAAAACATCCCTTTTTCAACTATAACCTATTTGCTTTTTACTTCTCAGTCTTCTCTCACAAAGCCTTATTCATCATAGGCACTCTGATCTCCAATCCTTTGATCTCTCACCTGTGTCCCAGTCTATTTCCCCTCTACTAGTGACCCTCTTCTCTTTTTCCAGTCTTGACTCTTTGTTGAACCAATTCAAATCTACATTGTACTCCTCTAGGCCCTTACACTCTGCTGATTATACTCTGATAAGTTCTCTGCCTTGGATCACTCCCACTTTTGCCTTTACTTCTACACATGAGCTGCTGAATGAAGGTGGAGAAAAGCATATGAACATTCTGATCTAGTTCCACTACAGATTTCTGTTATACAACCTGGACTAGGATCTCACTGCTGCTCAGAAATGTTATCAGATCTCCCTTATTAACTCACTCTTACACTCTCCATAGCAGCAAACGTTTTCATGCCCCATCAAACCTCCCATCATTCCCTCCCATAACCATTTGAGTGAAATCCTTGCCTCCTATTTGACAGAAGAACAATTATCCCAAATGCTATGAGCACCCTCTTTATATCCTATAACTCACTTGTCTTCTGCTAGCTACCATATCCTCCTTCACTTCTGTGTCATATGATGAAGTGGCCTTATCCCTTACCACCAGAGCTAACCCCTCTACCTATTCAAGTGGTCCCATTCCATCTTGTCTCTTCCAACAGATTGCTCCCTTTGTAATCCTCACTCTATCCATTTTATTAATCTCCCCCCACTTTACTGACTCATTCCCTATTGCCTTCAAACATGCCTACGTCTCTCCCATCATGAAAACCCCTTTACTTGATTCTTTCATGCCTCAGTATTATCCTATATATCTTCTGCCCTTTTAACGAAATTCCTCAAAAAGGCCATCTATAATAGGTGCCTCTACTCTCCTCTCACCCTCTTCTTAACCCTTTACATTCTGACCCTGAACCATACCATTCCATTGAAACTACTCTCTCCTAACTTGTCAATGATCTCATCATCAGCTCCAAAGACCTTTTCATAATCTTCATTTTCCTTGACTTCTTTGCATGCAGCCTTTGACACTACTGATCAATCTTTCTTCCTTGGTACCCTCTCCTCTCTGGATTTTCAGGACACCACTCTTTCCGGTTTCCTCATCTACCCATCTGGAAGTTTCTTGTCAGTATACTTTCCTGGACTGTCATGCAGATTGCTCCCTCTAAATATAGCTGTGCCTCAGGGTTCTGTGTAGGGTTCTCTTTTTCTATACTAGCTCACCTGGTGATATCATCATATCCTGTGGATTTCATCTCTATATCTATGCTGATGTTTCAAATCTCTCTATCCTGCCCCAACCTCTCTACCGACTTCTAATCTCACATCTCTAATTGCCTTTCAGTTACCTCAAACTAAATGTCCAGTACATATTTTAAAGTAAAATTATACAAAACATACTCATTTTCCTTCTCCCCAAATCCTGTCCCTCTTTTACCTTCCCTCTTACTGTAAAGTATATCATCATCCTCCCAGTCCCTCAGGCTCACTACCCAGGAATTGTCCTGGATTTCTCATTCTCTCAATATTTACCATTTCCAAGCCATTGCTAATGCCTGATGATTTTGCCTCTGCAACATCTCTTGAATACATCTCATTACCTCCTCTGACACTTCCACTATCCATGTGCAGGCCCTCATAACCTTACCCTTCAACTACTGTAACAGCCTGCTAGTGGGTCTTCCTGCCTCATGTCTCTTCCCCTTTCAATCTATCCTCCAGTCATCCAAAGTGATTTTCCCAAGGTCAGCTCTATCTATGTCAATCCTCCACTTAATAAACTTCAGGGACTCCCTATTACTGCTAGAATCAAATATAAAATATTCTGTGATTCAAAATCCTTCATAATCTAGCTTCCTCCTACCTTTTTAGTCTTCTTACACTTTACTTCTTGATACATATTCTTCAAACCAGTGGCACTGATTTCCTGACTGGTCTGTAAACAAGACATTACATCCCTTGGCTCCAGGCATTTTGTCTTACTGTGTATCATGGCTGGGATGCTCTCCCTCCTCAACTCTACCTATTGACATGCCTATTGTCATTTAGAGCAGCAAGGTATTACAGTGGCTGCTTTGACTGGGCTTGAAATCAGAAAGACTCATTCATCATCATGAGTGCAAATCCATTCATGACACTCAGACACTTATCAGCTGTGTGACACTGGTCAATTCACTTAACCCTATTTGCCCCAGTTTCCTCATTTGTAAAATGAGCTGGAGAAGGAAATGGTAAATCACTCCATTATCTTTTCCAAGAAAACCCCAAATGTGGTCAGCAATAGTCAGACACTACTAAAACAATTCAACAACAACAAAAAGTTTTATTTAATTGCCAGCTAAAATCCAAACTTTTACTAGAAGCCTTCCCCAACTCCTCTAAATTCCAGTGCCTTCCCTTCATTAATTATATCCTATTTATACTGTGTATAATTTAATATGCATATATGTGTTTGTGCATTATCTCCATCATTAGCTTGTAAGGTCTTTGAGACAGGAGCTGTTTTTTCTCTATTTTTGTATCCCAGTGTTTAGCATAATGCCTGACACATAATAAACACATAATAAATGTTTATTGAATTATATATATGCAAATATTGTTTTTGATCAACTCTGTGATAAGGAATTTGTCCAAATCTAGTATTTGAATTTTAAAATAACTCAATTATTCCAAAGGAATTTTTACATAATAGAAGGTGGGAAATGGGGATGTATCTATGTATGTCCATATACATACATATACATATATACTATTGCATGCAAGTATATATATATATATATATAAACACATCTGTTCATATACATACAATTGACATACACATATAAACCCATATATAAACAAAATGCATGTTTATATATGCATGCATTTTAGCAGTGAGCCTTTCTTGTGTCTCTTGCCCTTCTTTCTGTCCCCATGGGAATGTAGTCAAAACTTTTTATGTTATCACTTAGTGGTTACTGACCCCTATTCAACATCTTTGGCTAGGGATAGCTATTGATTCCTTCTTTATGTAACTATGTTCTTTCACTAAAGGTGCTGGATTTATTGAAGCCTCTTTTGTTAATTAGTAAACTACTTTGGAGTTTGCAATTAAAATTTGAGGATGTAAAAACAATACTTAATTTTACATTGCTTTCAAAATGTTGTGTATGTAGAGTTTGGCACAGCTTAGATTGGTGCTTATCCTTGACCATATTTGAAGGATCACTTAATGCTAGAATTTAGCAATAGAAGGGATCTTGGCAGTCATTCATGTAATCCAAACCCCTGCACAGCTGAAAAAATCCCTTTCACAGCATTTATTATATATTTCAAATTCCTTTAATGATGGGGAGCTCACTATTCTGGAGTCATGTAGTTACAGAGTTGAATACTTTTCAAAAAATATTTTCAGTTTTTTCTTCCTCTTTCCAATTTAAATCCATTTTCTCTAAGTTTTGCTTTATTTGGCATCATAAAATACACTTAATTCTTAAACACAGAAAACAGAAAAAAAACAGGACTATTTGATCCTCTTGAAAATAAACTGTTTCCACATAAAATATGTACATGTTAGGTCTGACTTGTGAGATAGGAGGCCTTCAACACAGTCAATATTTATTAAGTGCCAACTATGTGTCAGACAGGGTTGGTAGGTGGCACAGTGGATATGAGTGCTGGGCATAAAATCAGGAAGACTCAACTTCCTGAGTTCAAATGTGATCTCAGACATTTACTAGTTGTGTGATCCTGGGTGAGTCACTTAACCCTGTTTGCCTCAGTTTTGTCATCTGTAAAATGAGCTGGAGAAGAAAATGTCAAACCACTCTAATATCTTTGCTAAGGAAACACCAAATGGGGTAAAAAAGACTCAGTCACAACTGAAACGCAACAAATATGCCAGGCACTGTGGCTACATCAACAAACAAAAAACCAAACAAACAAAAAAAGAGGCACAAAGTCCTTGCCCTTTGAGTATTCATGATTCAATAGGGGAGACAACAAGCAAAAGATATGTGAAAGCAATCTGAGTACAGAATAAAGAGAAAATAATTAAACAAGGGAAATATGAAGTTGGCAAAAGCTTCTGGTATAGAAAATGGGATTTTAATTGGGACATAAGTCAGTCAGAGAAAATGCCCAGAATTTCTTGATCATAGAACAGAAAAGAGGGCAGATACACTAGTTGGGAGAGTAAGTTATAATAAAGTCAAAGCCAAGTGAGAAAATCAAGGAAGACAAAGGATGAAGGTTAGAGTAGAAGGCTCAAGCTTTCCTTTTGCTATGTATGTATATTATTAACACTCAATCTCTATCATGTTCTTATTGCCATATACAGTACATTTCCAGATATTCTATACACATGGTGCCAGACAGGGTTCTCTCCAAGACTTGATCTGGGATATTTAAATAACTCTGCTCCATTTCTTAAAAGCAAGGTGAACTTAAAAACTAGTCTTATCTTTACCATGAGAATTCATACAATAAAAACATTTACACATTTTGTATGAAGAACAGAAAAAAATCCAAATAATAAGTATCTAGAATGGCACATCCTGTCATATCTTATTGTTGATCTTTCTTATTTATTTATTGGTTTGTTTTCCAATTTACTCAAGGCTTTCAGCTGCTTTGGCCTCTGGGAAATAACTTCACATTATAAAACCCATATACAATTCAACTTGATTGGCAGCTTCCAGTGAAGGGAGGACCCAAACTAGACTAGCAGGAGGTTTATAGGTCAACACTGAGCACAAGTTTATGAAAGTCCCCCATGTGACTTTTCAGCAATTTGTCTTAGTAGAGGTTCAGCTAATTTTTCATGGTTACTAAATTTATTTAATAATAAAGAGAGGAAAAATGCTAGAGATACATTTTGTGTACTAACAATAATGAATAATTAAATCAAGTTTATAGGGTATAATACACCATTTGATGCAAAGCTCCAGTTGATGCTATGAAAGACACCACATTGGCAGCAAATAAAACAACAGAAGATTCTTTCAATACTTCTCTAAAGTTAACAAGATCAATAATAGAAACCTTTAGACCACTAAGGGATAATGGAAAGAATTAAATAACACCAGAACAGGATAGAGATAAAGAATAAATAAGCTTTACTCTACAGTGATCAGGAAGGATATAGCAGCTAAGATGTCAGAAACGAAAACAAAGCTCCCTAGGAATTAGAGGAGGACTAAGGGCATGATCATTCCTCTGCAATGTTTCATATATATTTTTAACTAATAAAGATTGACAAAATAAACACTAAATGTATTATACTTTTGAATCTAATAAGAGATGAAAAAAGATCAAAGTAGTTCGGAGCCGGTAAATGGAAAAAATGAAAAAAATTGGTCACAACTCTGCTAATAGAGGAAAAAAAAATGAAACCCCATGTTTCAGAATATTTGATAGCTGGTGGAGGACTGTTGAACTGGAGGTACTTAGAATATTCAAATTGTTATATTTTCTTGCCACATTCTCAATGGCACAATTTTCTTGATGTGAGTCTTAACATTTACCCTTAGCCCCCTTTTTATCTTCTGTCTAATGACAGTTCTCTGTTGCACAGTCATGCTGTGTCCCCTTAGGTTCTTGGAATCCCAAGCCAATTAAATTATACTGTGTTTGGCTATGTCATGTGTATTACAGAACATTTTCTGAAATTCATATAAGTCTTCCCAAGTTTTGTTTTGTTTTGTTTTTCTGAAACCATTCTGCTCACCATTTCTTATAGTACACTAGTATTACATCATAATCATATACCATAACTTTTTCAGCTATTCCTGACTCTAGGCCCATCTTTCTCTACACTGCTCTATTTAGCTGCTGTTGTAGTATTCAGATAGGGTTAATCCTCTGGTGTGAGTGCTTGTCAAGACTTTTTAAAGAGTCTCATCCACCTTTGGTGTCTACCTTCATGCAACTCTCACCAGTGACTCCAAGAAGCTTTTGCATGTGTAGTGGCCACACTCCAGCAAAACCTCAACAAACAGGCTAAACCAGGTTGTGGTTAACCAATGGTTTTCAAACCTATTATTGAACTACATGAAGACTTTCACCAGTGGAATGAATGGATGAGAATAATTTGTTCCAATTGCAATTCAGGCAGCTGAAACAGTAGAGCAATTAGAGCTAGTTCAGATGTCAGACTCCAAGGTCACCTGGATCATTGCAAATCATCCTGACTTTTGTCTTGCCACTGGGTTTTGATGACTCTGGAAGAAAGTGTGAGGCTGATGACTATGCAACTCTATCTTACTAAAATCCAATTCATGGAGGAATCAAGGCATCACACTGTGACAGTGTTGATCCTTTTTGAAACAAAGGATAAATGAGATATAGGTCCTTGCCCTTTTTCTCTTAAATCTTTGGAATACCTACTTAGTAGTACTATTGCTGGGTCGAAGGGTATAAATAAGTTTTATATTTCTTTGGGCATACTTCCAAATTGTTTGCCAGAATGGCTGGATCATTTCACAATCCCACCAACTGCATTTGTGTCCCAATTTTATCACATAACCTCCAATATATTTCATTTTCCTTTTCTGCCTCATTAGCCAATCTGATGGAAATGAGGTGGCACCTCAGAGTTCTTTTGATTTGTATTGCTCTAATAAAGAGTTATTTAGAGCATTTTTTCATGTGACTAATAATAGCTTTGAATTCTTCATCTAGAAGCTACCTGTTTTCACTTGTGTTATTTCAGACAAGTCAATCACCTCCTTAGACCTCCATTTCTTTTTCTGTAAAATTAAAGGGTCCTACTACATTAGCTCTAAGTCCCCTTCCAACTCTAAAAAATCTTAGGATTGGGGGCAGCTAGGTAGTGCAGTTGATAGAGCACCGACCCTGGATTCAGGAGGACATGAATTCAAATCTGACCTCAGCAACTTGACACTTACTAGCTGTGTGAACCCGGGCAAGTCACTTAACCCTAATTCCCCTGTCCCCCCAAAAAATTTTTTTTTTGGATCCTATTTTCCCCTTCTCCTACATTTAACTCATAACACTCTCTGTTGTTACTATATGGAGATACTTAGGTCTTAACAATCATTCATTTACTTATTTTGTAATACATGAATGCTTACTTTTCCCTTTAAACAGATTAGAAAGTACTGAAATTCTACTCTTCCTGAGGGTTTACATAATGTTAAATCCAGGGCCAGTGCTTTATCCACTCACTTCACTCTTAATGGCTACAATAGCCATTAAAATGCACAACCACATGCAAGACTAAAGAGAAAAAAAGAGAAGGAACTTTATTAACTTTCCTGAACAATAGAGTAAAATGGGATTGCATAGACCTCCACAATGGGTTTGTAAGTAATTATGAAAGTCAAATAGAAGTTAAGTACATTCATAGTTTAAGATGCCATCTAGTTCAACTTATATTATAAATGAGAAAACTGAAGACGGAAAAAAGAATTGTGAATAATCCTTGAACCTGGTGGTTTTACATAAAGGAGATCATTTGAACTTTGGATACTATTCATGTAGTGAATTATTAAGTAAATATAACACAAGTATTGTATGTAGATGCAATATTGTTTAGCTTAGAATATTTATAGCTGGACTCTCACTTATGAAATATCCTAGTTGTGTGTCCCTAGATAAGTTTCTTTTTTGTTTGTTTGTTTTTGGTGAGGCAATTGGGGTTAAGTGACTTGGCCAGGGTCACACAGCCAGTGTTAAGTGTCTGAAACCAGATTTGAACTCAGGTACTCCTGACTCCAGGTCCAGCGCTCTATCCACTGTGCCACCTAGCTGCTCCAACAAGTTTCTTAACATTGAATTGTCCACTTATAGACTTTATGATCCTAAGTTATACAGCAGGTATTGTTCAGCATTGGTAAAGGTGGTTCATCACAGGAAGTTCCATGAATTAATGAAATCATAGGTCAAAAATTATTTATATACAGATCAAGAGATATTCAGAGAGGAGGCAGCTAGGTGTTGCAGTGGATAGAGCACAGGCCCTGGAGTCAGGAGGACCTGAGTTCAAATCCAGACTCAGACACTTGACACTTACTAGCTGTGTGACCCTGGGCAAGTCACTTAACCCCAATTGCCTCACCCCCTACCCCCCAAAAAAGAAATATGTAGATATATAGATAGCGATAGACATACATACATATATCTAATCTATCAGATGATATAATACTTTTATGAAGTGTTTAATAGTGCCTAGCATATAGTAGATGATACGTAAATACTTGTTCTTTTTACTCTGGTGTTCCTCTCTCTCTCTCTCTCTCTCTCTCTCTCTCTCTCTCTCTCTCTCTCTCTGTCTGTTTGCCTGCTTATCTGTCTGTCTATTTCTTGGTCTGTCTGCCTTTCTCTCTATCTCTATCTCTATCTATCTGTCTATCTATATCTCTACCTCTCTATCTGTCTATCTATCTATCTTTAGGTAATGAAGGAGAACTTTGATTAAAATGGCTGCTTTGAGAAATGGTGGCTTTCTCCAGGAATGTTGTAAAGTGGCATTTTTATGTTTGTTTTCTCTAGGGCCAGATGAGATAACGAAAATATTATACAGTGGAAAGCGCACTTTTGTTGAAGTTAGAAGAACATGGTTCAAGTCCTGCCTCTCTCATTTATTACCTGTGTGACCTTGACAATTTAAATTGATGGGCTTCCCCTAAATTTCCAATTCTTTGCCATCACCAAAATACCTGCTATAAATATTTTTGTGTATATTGGTATTTACCCCTTTTTAAAAGTTTCTTTGGGATACAGAATGAATAGTGGTATTTTTTTGGTCAAAAGGAATGCATGGTTTCATGGTCCTTTGGTCATAGTTCTAAATTGCTGTATAGAATGGTTGAATCAAAACAACACTTTACCAAAAGGGTATTTGTATCTCAATTTTCCCACATCCACTCCATCATTTGGAATTTTTCTTTTGTCATATTAACCAGCCTTACGGCTGTGTGGTGGTACCCCAAAGTTATCTTAATTTGCATTTTTCTAATCAATGGTGGGTTTAGAGAATTTTTACACATAATTATGGATAGCTTTAATTTCTTGGTTTCTAAAATGCCTGTTCATATCATTTGACCATTTATCTATTGAGCAATGGTGCTTATTTCTACAAATTCAATTCAGTTCTCTATATGTTTGATAAATGAGGTCCTTACTAGAGAAACTTGCTTTGATTTTTCACAATTGTGATTACTGTATATTTCTCTTGATCCTATTTTCCTCTCTCTCTCTCTCTCTCTCTCTCTCTCTCTCTCTCTCTCTCTCTCTCTCTCCCCCTCTCTCTCCTTTTATCCTGTCATTCCTCATTAGTATTTTGCTTCTGATCACCACCTCCCTCAATCCTTCCTCCCTTTCATCAGCTCACTCCCACCCCCATCAGCTTCCTCTCCTAGTTTTCTATATGGTAGTGTAGATTTCTATATCCAACTGAGTTATGTGTTATTCCTTCCTTCAGTCAATTCTGATTTAAGTTTCACATGCTACCCTCACTTCCCCCACTTTTGTGTATTATTCTGTCAGAGAATTTACCTCCTTCTACCTCTCCCTTTCCCTTTCTCCAAGTTCATTTCTCTTTCTCACCCCTTAATTTTGTTTTGTAGGTCATCAACCCATCCCATTTAATTCCCACCCATGCTCTCTATGTATACTTCTTGTAACTCCCCTAATAATGAGAAAGTTTTAGGGAGTTAAAAGTATTAGTTTCCCATGTAAGAATGTAACCAATTTAACTTTATTTAATTCCTTATGTTTTTCTCTTTCTGGTTTACATTTCTATGCTTCTCTTGGATATTGTATTTAAAAAATAAAAATTTCTATTTAGCTCTAGTCTTTTCATCAAGATTACTTGAAAGTCCTTTATTTCAATGAATATTCATTTTTTTTTTTACTTCTGAAGTATTATACTCAGTTTTTCTGGGTAGGTGATTCTTGATTATAATCCTAGCTCCTTTGCCTGCTAAAAATCATATTCCAATCCCTCTGATCCTTTAATGTACAAAATGCTAAATCTCATGCTATCCTGATTTATATTTGAATTGTTTCTTTTTGGCTGCTTGTAATATTTTCTCCTTGACCTGGGAAATATGTAATTAGGCTACAATATGCCTGGATATATTCATTTTGGGATCACTTTTAGGAGATGAGAGAGAGATTCTTTCCATTCTATTTTTTCCTATGCTTCTAGAATATCAGCACAATTTTCCCTGTTAGTTTCTTGAAGGATGATGGCTAGTATCTTATTTTAATCATGGCTTTCAAGTATAAAAATATTTTTAAAATTACCTCTCCTGAATCGATTTCTAGTTCAGTTTTTCTTTAAAATGAGATATTTCACATTTTCTTCTATTTTTTCATTGTTTTGATTTTGTTTTATTTTTTCTTAATTTCTTATAAAGTCATTAGCTTCCACTTGCCCAATTTTAATTCTTAAATAATAGTTTTCTTTAGTAAGCTTTTGTATCTCCTTTTCCATTTGGTCAAATATACTTTTTGAGAGGTTCTTTTCTTCAGTGAATTTTTGTATCTTTTTTTTTCCATTTGGCTGATTCTTATTTTCAAGGTATTCTTCTCTACATTGCATTTTTGTGCCTCTTTTACTATTTGTCCTATTCTGGTTTTTTTAAGGTGTGATTTTCTTCAGGATTTTTTTGGTGCCTCTATTATTAAGCTATTGAATTGTTTTTCATGATTTTCTTGCATCTCTCCCATTGCTTTTCTAATATTTTTCCTCTACCTCTGCTTTTAAAAATACCCTTTGAGGGGGGCAGCTAGGTGGTGAAGTGGATAAGCACCGGCCCTGGATTCAGGAGTACCTGAGTTCAAATCTGGCCTCAGACACTTGGCACTTATTAGCTGTGTGACCCTGGGCAAGTCACTTAACCCCCATTGCCCTGCAAAAAAAAAATACCCTTTGAGTTCTTTCATGGACCAAGACTAATTCATTTTTTTTTCTCTTGAGGCTTTGGATATAGTAGTTTTGAATTTGTTGTCTTCTGTGTTTGTGTTTTCACCTTCACTGTCACCATAGTAACTTTCTATTGTCAGGATCTTTTTGTACTGTTTACTAAAGTAGGGTTCTGCTTCAGTAGTCTGAAGTTTCAGGGTTTTTATTTTTGGTGAGTAGCTGTTTTCAGAGATAATTCTGGAGAACTATAAGATTTTGGTTCATCCAAGGTGGTATGATATTGGGAGAGGTGTGTTTAATACTCTCCTGATCTTTGCATTGATCCATGACTCAGTATAAGCACACTTTTCTGCTCAGGAATTGTGAACAGGGTCCCAACTCCACTGTAGCTACAAACTCTGCCGTGTTATTGCTCCTTGTTACCCTGGGACTGAGATACAAGACTATAACCAAGGTCCAAGTAAGGGCAATGGAACAGAGTCCTATCCCCAGTGACAGCAAAGGAACTTCTGAAATCTACTTTTGGCCAGTTGTTTAACCTCCTTATGGTCTGTGGGTTAGGGTTCCAGAAACCAACACTGCTGCCATTGATTCAATTACCCCCAAGGCATACTAGTATTTTGCAGGGACACAGCCCATATAGGACTGTGCTTCAGTCTCAACCCAATGCAGCAGACCTTTCCTGCTGACCTAAGTTTTCTTAGACTGGAAAATTGTTTCACATTTTCTTTTTGCATGTTCTACCACTCCAGAATTTGTTTTGAGACATTATTTAAGGGGTTTTTCTAGGGGTTTTGGGTAAAGCTCAGGCTTAGTCTTTGCCTTTTCTCAGCCATCTTGGTTCTGTCTCCCCTTCCAAGTTGATTTTTAAAGTACTTTTAAATAATTATTTGCAATTAAAAATAATTTCTTATTTATAATTTCATGTATATAGTATCCCTAATTAAATACCCAAAGAAAGAAAGAATGATACAAACAAAAACAGTTTATGTGCTATGTAAAAATCTAGATCTTGGTAAGGAAGAAATCTAAAGAAATTTCACACTTCTTAAATGCCTTCATCTTCTCCATTTCTACTTCCATGTAGGTCTATTCCTTTCCTTTTCTTGCATCTTTGAAGGGTGTATCACATTCTATGAACCTTGCTTGACTACTCACCTCTCATTTTGAAATCTTCCCACCTTCCTGCTTCTATTCTATGTAGCCATACATTCCTTATACATTTCAAATTATATGAGTTATCATCCATGTGATTACTTTGTTGATTAATATAGATCACCATCATGTAATTCCTTCTTGTCCTAAGCAATTTTGTTCTATGTCCTTCCATGAATCACACTTCCTTCTGTCTAGTTCTTCCTATCTCATTGGCATCTCAAAATTTATATGCCCAGAATAAAACTTATTATTTTCTTTCATAAATCTACATTTCTTTTAAACTACTCTTTTCCTGAACATCTCTTTTTGCAATTATCCAAACACACAATTTAAAGCATTCTTTATTCTTTATTTTCTCTCATGCCTTATATGTAATCAATTGATACCTGTATTGATTTTAATTCTGAAATATCTCTCACACCTATTCCATTCTCTCTACTACCCAAATTAAGACAACTATCATGTCTGACTTTGACTATAACAATTGCATTCTAATATAGTTCCCTGCTTCTATTTTGTCCCATATCAAATCCATTTTCCACACAGCAGTAAAAATGATCTTCCTAAAGCATTCTTCTCAGAAATCTTTAGTGGATCCCAATTAACTCTAGAAAAAAATCTAAACTCCACTATTTTGTATATAAAGCTCTTTGTTCTAGTCTCTTTTTCCAAATTTATTTCAGACTATTTCTCATCAAGCACTCTAGGTGCTTTGGCTAGCCTGCTCTGAAAACTCAGTATTAAATCCCCTACCTCTATGTTTTTGTAAAGATGATCCTCCTTGCCTGGAATACACTCACTCTTCACATCTGCCCCTTTGAATCCTTTGTTTTTTTTAAGTCTCAACTCAGGATCCATTTCTTAAAGGAAGAATTCCTTCCTCTTTCCTAGGTAAAAATCCTTTCCCCTTCCTTATTTCTTTTATATTTACTGATACGTTTATACATTGTGTCCTAAAGTAAATTCTATGTAATTTAAAATAAAGGACCGATTTATGCCTTTGTTTTTCCAATTCTGGCACCTACAATGGTACCTTGCAGGTAGCAGATTCTTTTAACATAATCATTTGAATTAATTTGAGTCATCTATAAAGAAATTCTATAATACTAGAGGCCTTCCACTTGTATAGTTTTCATGCACTCCTGTTGGCCATGGATTATTAAAGTCATAGACTAAATCTAAAGTAAGAAAAATAAAAAATAATGCATTTAAAATAGTACGAAACCAAATAATATCTATGACTAAGCAGTTGGCCTTGGCCTGGAAGCCAAAGAGGTCATTTACTGACCATTATGTATTCCTATAATCTGCTCATTAGAAAAGTCTATTAAAAACAATGTATCCACCTATATACAAAATACTTTCTTCTCTCCTGGTATAGAGCCAGTACTCAAACATTATGCTCCCCATTTCTTTTTATTTATTTCTTTTTTTTCCAGCCTTTCTCCTTCCTGTCCTCTGTAAAATTTCAATTATAGCATTTTATAAAATCTGTGAGCTAGAATAAGACATTCTAAAATGGAAGGGGCAGCATTAACTTTCACTGTCCTTGCTTTAGCCCATCTTTATCAGACCTTTAAAGTTATTTTTATATTGTTTTTGTACCTTTTTTTTTCTAGTATATGAAAATGCATTTGTCTGACTCTGCCTGGAGAGAATTATACAGAAGGCTGACAGATGATTCTGTCATCACTCTAAATGTCATTAGCCTGCCAGGTTTCTCTAAAGCAAACAAAAGCATTAGTCTGAAAGGAAAGAGAATTTAGTTGGCAATAGAATTATTTTAATACTGATTTAACAATGTGCTGCAGGTCTATTTGGTGTATAAATAACACTAGCTATGTACAGTGTCTTTCTACTCTATATTAAATATATATTAATACAAAAATTTTAGAGGTCATTTTAATTCTCTCCTTTCCATCATCCAAAATCCTGAATGAAGACTTAAAAAGAAGTGGCATCTTTTAGCATTTTTCAGCTCAACAGCTATGTGGTGAGCAGTATATTTTTATCACCACTGATAAACTCAGGAAGCCAAAACTGAGCTACAATGGTAGGAGCAGAGACCTAACTAGCAATCTTGGGTCCCTAGGCAAACAGCAAGGAACATGTCTGAACATCCAAAAAAATAAACAAACATTAAAAAAAATTATTCATTTGATTTTGAAATTCATAATGTGAAAAAATAGAATAATAAAAACAAAAAATAGAGGAGTAGAAGTGGGAATTTTAGTTACTATATAAACTGTTATCTTTCAACAGGAGTGTCTGTGTTAAGTTTCTGTATGTATATTTATGTATATGTATATATGTATGTGTGTGCTGTGGTGCCCTTGAGTCAAAGTTCTAGTTATCTCTACTCTCTTTTCAGCCTTATAAGGAAGAGTGCAAACAATTATTAACCACTTACTATTTACTAAGCATTGGGCCAATTACTTTACAAATATTATCTCATTTAATTCTAACAGCAGCCCTGTGAGAATGGTATTGTTATGAATTCCATTTTACAGTTGAAGAAACTGAAGTAGACAGAAGACAATTGACTTTCTCAGGGTCACACTGCCAGGAAGAATTTGATACCAGATGTAGCCAGTGCAAAGGCATCTTGTAGATAGAGTATCTTAGACACAAAATATCTGGACTTAAATGTGTGTGGAGGGTAGTAAGGTAGAATGTACCAAAAATTTTAGGGTGTTTTTAAGCTGTTGTAATTTATAAGGAGAAAATAGGAAAGGGAAAGTGGTTAGCAGAAAGCTTAAATAATAAACATAGGACTTTATGATTCTGGATGGGTGTTTATTTAGTAAGGTGACTTCCTCAAATCAATGCTTTAGGGGAAAAAAATCGTTTTCAGTTTTGTGGAAAATAGACTGGAGTGGGGAGAGACTTGATGCAGGTAGAATAATTGGAAGAACATTGAGATAGTATTTCTAAAGTAATTTTTGAAAAGTAGAAAAGGCTTGATTAGGGCTGTGGCTGTGTGAGTAGAAAGAAGGGAATGTATACAAGACATGTAAATGTAGAAACGACAAGGTTTGGCAATGATTGGATATTTTGTGTGAATGAGATGTTGAGGATTACCTCAAAGTTTAAAGCCTAGGATACTGGGAAAATAATGACACTTTAAATAGTAATAGATAAGTTTAGAAGAGGGGAAGGTTTTGTACATACTGATTTTCAGATGCCTATATGATAATGGGTACTTTTCCCAAAAGCGAGTTGGTTATGACTGGGGCTCAGGAAAGGTTGGCTCTGAGAATCACCTGCATTTGGTGATAATGGAACACATGGGACTTTATGAGATCAAATGAGAGGGTATAAAGTAAAATAGAAGAGATATTTGGTCTTTGATAGAGATACTGTATCTGACAGCCTAGAATAAGGTATCTGTTACCCAACTATAGAGACAAAGTGGGATGCTAAGGTGGCAGTTTCATTTTTTCTGTTGTATTTACAGAGCTTTGCACATACTAGTTGCTTAATAAATGTTTGGATTGAAGAAAAGGAATAAAAACAGATATTAGTTATATGTGTGCAGAATCCCCCACAGTCTTTACTTTAAGTTTATAAGTGAACGAAAGGGAGTAGCATGGCAAAAAAATCATCATTCCTTATATATATATATATATATATATATATATATATATATATATATATATATATATATATATATATATATATATATATATATATATATATATATATATATATATATATATATTAGTGGCTAGCAGAAAATGATTTCCATGCATATTTTAATATTATCTTTTTTTTTTTTTAGTGAGGCAATTGGGGTTAAGTGACTTGCCCAGGGTCACACAGCTAGTAAGTATTAAGTGTCTGAGGCCAGATTTGAACTCAGGTCCTCCTGAATCCAGGGCCGGTGCTCTATCCACTGCACCACCTAGCTGCCCCTCCCATGCATATTTTAAATAAAGAAAAACTATAGCACAGTGACACAGAACATCTTAGAAAATTGGAGACAAGTGTGTACTTTGACTCTGACTGCACCCTATCCTGTCATTTAGGGATTAGGTATATTGCCATATTATTTATGTATGCAGACTGGCAGAATTATTTTCTCATTCCCTTTGAAAATTAGTTGGTCAGATTAAAATTAACCTTTAAGTCTCATGTGGTTTTCCCATTTGTTAATTGTGATTTTTGGTTTTCCTGCAATACTATGTACAATTTTTAATAATGTCACAATTATTACCTTTTAGAAACATTTACTGAATCACTAGTATTCCAACATACAGCCTATTTTAAAAGTCAGTTTATTAATCTTAATGGGTACTTTGTCTCTTTCTATTTTCTTTCCCTTCTTTTTTACTTTATTCCTCACCACCCTCTTCCTCAACTTCTCATTTCTATTTCTTCAAAAATAGGATTTCCTAAGAATATTCAGAAATAGAAGAGACTTGAGAAGACATCAAATACAACCTCCTCACTTTACATATGAGGAAACTGAAGTTGAGATACTTCAAATGCCTTGTGAGTGTGAAACAGGTAATACATGTCTGAGTCAAGATCCAAATTGTCTTCCTGACCCAAGTCTGAGTGCTCTATTGACTGTGTTTTATCAATAACAAAGTTGAAATGCTAATAATAACTTTAGTCGTGCAATTATCAAATTTCTTGACTCATATTTGTTTCAAGCTCACAACTGATAAATTTTAACATCTTTTTTTGTCTCTTTCAGAGAGCCCATTGATAATCTGCAATTGTATCTATTCATATAATGAGCTTAAACACAGTAAAATGAAGCAATACAAGGTAAATTTGTCAATTTAAAAAATGTCTTTTATGTATTTTGGGAAATGAGCCATATTCTTTTACATTTAATGAGTTATTTTCAGAATTTCCATCCAATTATATTTTGAATGGGACAAAGAGGAGCACCTCTGCGATTCTGAGAAACAGGTAAACTTTGTCTTGCCCCTCCCTCTTGTAAGGTATTAATAATATGCTTCACCAGTCTTAATTACTTCAGTGACCTTCTTAATTTAACAAATCCAACTTCTTCCATTTGTAATTTTCCAGGAATAATTGGATAACTAGGCAATGCATGTACCTAAACAAATTAGGCCTTTTTAATAAAACTTCATTATTCACAGTTCATTAGACAAAAAGTTTCATTTTATTAATAACTACCATCACAACTATATAGTTCAGAATTAAATAATATGTTTTTCCCTTTTGGATATAAATGGTTCACAGTCTAAAAATAAAAGAGAAGCTTGAGCAGTGTTCAGCTTTTTTACATATAATATCAGATAATAGATGAAAAAATGGCCAGTAATCTGGAAGTCTACAAGGAACCAGGAAGGAGGGTAATAGGCAGCCTTTCAAATCCGCTCTAGGTCTAAATCCTATGATTCTATGATCTTAAATGCATGGTAATAACATGCAACATTTATGTGTCTCTGACCTAAGGCCGTAGGTTTAAGTTCCAGGGATAAAGGGACCACATGAAGTCAGAGATTTCCCTCCCCCTTAGACCATCCATCCTCTGCTATTCACTAGTCTATCTTAAGAATGGTAAAAAGAACTAACATTTACATTATGTTTTAAGTTTTACAAAGTGTTCTCTCTCACTCTTTCTTTATCTCTCATAAATTCATACATAATAAAACTTACACACAAAAATGTATGTATGTCTATATATATATATATGTGTGTGTGTCTATATAGCTGTCTCTATGTCTATATTTTATAGATGTACTTAGGGATAGATTATCTCTTTTTGTCCTCATTAAAAAATTGTGGGTTAGGTAAGCACACTTATCTCTTTTTCAGATGAGGAAACAGATACCAAGAGAAATTAAGTGAAAAACTCCATCTGTTGCATTGTCTCCGAATAACTTTTTCTATTGGGTCTTGGGATATACTCCAAAGAACTTTTATTTGCATCCTTCTTATCGCTCAATTATGTCTATGCATCCAAAATTTATTAAACTCATATTATATTCATACATTTCTGAAATACATGGTTTATATCAATTGTCATCTTCAGAATCATATCCTGCATATGTGATAAGAAATTGAAGGTGAGAGTGTTTAGAGATTTGCCATGAACAGACTAATATGAATGCAAGCCTTATCTTTATCCCACACCCACACTGAAAATTGTCCCAGATTTGCTAATTATCACCTATGGAAACTAGGGAGTAGGTTTTTTGCTATTGAAAATAGCTATACATGAAACAGCTAGTTGGCACAGTGGATAAAGCACTGGTCCTGGATTCAGGAGGACCTAAGTTCAAATCTGGCCTCAGACACTTGACACTTACTAGTTGTATGACCCTGGGCAAGTCACTTAACGCTCATTGCCTCACAAAAAAAAAATAGCTGACAGCAGGAATAGTTAGCTCTTACCAATACTTTTCTTGCCTTCTGCCTTAGCCCAGGATGTTTACCTGCTCATAAGGCTTGGATAAAATGAGAATCAAGTTCATTCCTTCTGATTGTATTGAAGACCATCAGGCCTTCTGTGTGTTATAGTAGGTTGGCACTGTCATCTGACCTATTAGACTTTAAATATGCCGTACAGCTAGACTGTTAGGACATTTGGACATTTCCATCGTGAAAGAAAGTGGATTTTCTTTTATGTGTTTTCTCTTCCACTTATAGTGGAAACTCCTTGAAAGCAGTAACTGTCTCTTTTCTTCTCTATTCCAAGCACATTGCTTGGCATATAATAAACATTTAAAATGCTTTTTCGCTCACTAATTTATTCATTTCTTAATCCATCAATTCATTCAGATGTGTCTCTGAGAAACATGGGCATGAAATGACTGATTTATTAAGAACTGTTCTTGAAAGTCCTGCATAGTGAAGCTTATGTGGTCAAGAGACAATGTGGGAGCACTGGGTGTCCACCTCCTTTTGAAAAAGACATCCATCCGGTGAAACAGGATGTGGAAAAATGTTTTGTGAAGGTACCAATGACAAACTTTTCTTATTTTATAATTTAGCCTAGTTATAATTTCGATGAGACTAAAGATTGCCTAGTAAGACTTATCAAGCCCCTAATAAATATTACACCCCAAAAGCTGGAATATACATTTAGTCCTATTGTCTGATAAGTGGCCTTCCCTGATGTAACAATAGAACTCTATAAACTGATTATGATCAGAGACAAGGATAAAAGCTTTTTTATAGACTATTCATCTTGGAGAGTGAAAGAGATGCACTATGTGTCATGTGGAGATAACAACAGGATATAAAGTACTAAATAGTCAAATTTGTGTTATGGTAAGCTGTTCTATAACCAGAATTTATGGATTAAAACATCTAAATAAATGTTGATTATTAAGGAAGATCATACTGTTTCTCAGTCAAATCAAATTTTGATAAAGTGTATACCACTTTATTGACTTTGTTGTGGTTCATTTGAAGGCTATGGTCTTCTCATTATTGCTTAGAGTCATCAAATTGATTGCATTCATTTAGATCCAAAGTTGCCAACATTTCCCATACACCCTTGTATGAAAGTAGAATTGAAGATATTGACAGAACATAAGAATATGCTATATTGCTATATTTTCTGAGGTAGATAAAAGAGGAGGGCCTAAATTTATTTGTATTTGGTTCTAAAAATCCTATAGCCCTAGGGGATAATAAATAAATTGAGGGAGGATACTTGATACTTTGGGAAAAAACAACCAGGGAAAGGTCATCAGTTCTGATAGGATAAATCATTTTCATTGATAATATTACCTTCATTTCCTTTAATTTTCAAGATGTCCACATAAATACATTTCTGCTCGTAAAATGCCTCATTGGTTTCTCATTATGTCAAAATCTAACAATTTCTAAGTTATATTTTTCCTTATTCTTTAACCATTAACACTGTACTGCTATTCTTTTCTTTATTTAATTTTTTTTTCCCTGAATGGTTTGGGTAGAATTTATTTTAGCTTATTACAAAGCCTCCTTATCCCCTCCATTCCACTCCATAATTGCTTTACCCATTCTCCTGCTCTGATATATTGGAATAAAGGTAATAATGGCTATATTTTCTATCTTGTGTGGATGTGCATAGGAATACAATGAAAACAAAATCACTTTGACATACCTGGAAAAGTGATTTTACTCTACTTTTAGCTGATTTGGCTTCACATTAATCCTTTTTTGTGTTATCAAAGGTCGTAATGTTTGAATCTTCTGCCAGCCTTCCCCATTTGTGACTAATTTGTTTGAACATCCTGAAGAGTGGATGCAGAAAACTACATTTGAACTTTTACCAGAAACGTTATATTCATTTTGAGAAATGAAGGAAGAATAAAGTATTTTGTTTGTTTCATAGAATGGATGAAAACATATCCCTGGATAAAACATTATAAGCAACAAAAAAGCTCATTATTATTTTTTTCTTGGTAGTATTTTATTTTATTTTCCAATTATATATAAAGATTGTTTTCAGCATAAATTTTTATAAGATTTTGAGATCCAATTTTTTACTTCCTCCCTTCCCTCCCCCTCCCCAAGACAGCAAGCAATACATAAATAGATATACACACATAGTTATATATATAGATATACACACATAGTTATATATATATATGTGTGTGTGTGTGTGTATGTATAGCATGTGTATAAATACATACATATATGTATGTGTATATATATATACATATATATATGAGTTCCAAATTTTCTCCCTGCATCTTACCCCTACCAATTGAAAAGGTAAAGAATATATTAATTATACATGTGAAGTCATGCAAAACAAATTTCCGTATTAACCATGTTGCAAAAAAATAACAAAATAAAAATCAAGAAATATAAAAAAGTGGGGAAAAGTATGCTTCAATATGTACTCAGAGCTCATTGCATCTCTCTCTGGAGGTAGATAGCATTTTTCATCATGGATCCTTTGTACTTGTTTTAGATCATCATATTAGAGTAGTTTAGTCTTTAACTGTTGATCAACATTACAAAATTGTTGTTACTTTCTACAATGTTCTCCTGGATCTGCTCACTTCATTTTGCATCAATTCATACGTCTTCCCGTTTTTTTTTTCTGAAACCATCCTGCTTCTTATTTTCTATTGCACAGTAGTATTCTATCACAATATATAGCACAAATTGTTTAGCTATACCCTAATTGATGAGAAGTATTCCCTCAACTTCTGGGTTTTTTTTTTTGCCACAGAAACCCAGTTATAAATATTTTTGCACTTATCCCATTTCATCTTTCTTTGATCTCTTTGGGATACAGACTTATAGTGTTATTTATGTGTCAAAGGGTAAGCACCATTTTATAGGTCTTTGTGCATAATTACATATTGTTCTCCAAAAGGCTTGGGCTATTTCACAACTCCAACAGCAGTACATTAGTGTCTCTATTTTTCCATATCCCTTTCAGCATTTGTCATTTTCTTTTTCTACCATGTTAGCCAATCTGATAGGTATGAAGTGGGACTTCAGAGTTTTTTTAATTTTCATTTTCCTAATGAATAGTGATTCAGAGCACCTTTTATATGATAGCTTTTGGAGCATTTTTTTTATTAATGGCTTTGATTTCTTCTTCTCAAAATTGCATGTTCATATCCTTTAAGCATTTATCAACTAAGAAAATGGCACTATTTTTTTTTACAAATTTAACTCAGTTCCCCATATATTTGAGAAATGAGGCTTTTACAAGGTTGCTATAAAATATTTCTCATTTTCCTATATTCCTTCTAATTTTGGCTTCATTTTGATGCAAAATCCTTTTGAATTTCATGTAATTAAAGTGATCAGTTTTAGTCCCCTTGATCCTCTCTGCATTTTATTTGTTCATTAACTCTATCCTTGTCTGTTGATCTTAGAGGTAGATTTTTCCATGCTCCACCAATTTATTTAAGATATCACCCTTTATGTCTAAATCTTGTACCCATTTTTACATTATTTGTTATATGGAGTAAGATACTGTTGACCATTGCTTTTGAAGCCTAATTTAGTATTTCTCCTCAATTACCTCCAAATCCCCATTAATGGTATATCTAAACCATACCATTATGGTATGTGTCTAGATATATTCTCTCTGTAGTGATTCAATCACTACAGTCTGGCTGTAATTCCTGGACCTATAGTATTAAATTAGCATAATACATTACAGAATCGTAAATCAGAATAACAAAATTTTAGAATTTGAAGTGCTACCAGAGATTTTGAAGGTCAAACTATACCTGACAAGAAACATCTCTCCAGAATTCCTAACATATGATCATCTAACTTTCATTTTATGAATTCAAGGAAGAAAGCACTTTGCTCCTAGGCTAGGCATCCTCTTACACTTTCAAACAGTTGTAGAGCTTTTTTTTTTTTCTTTTCTTTCTTTCAGAAAACTTACTTAAAAGAAGAGATCAAATCATTCTGTCATTAGAGTTTACTCACTGCTTTAGTCTTCTAGGCAAGGTAAAACAAATGTAAATGTTCCATTTGGTAGCCAAACATTTGAAGGCAATTTTCATGTCTATATTGTTGTTCTTGTTGTTTTTCTTTCTAGGCGTAGGTTGGTCTGTTTTTGTACAACTTGTGAGATTAGTATGTTTTTTGCTTGTTTATTTTACATTGTAAAATAAAGTTTTATTTTAATTAGAAATGTAAAAACTAATCCTAGCTCACAGGTTATGTAAAAACCAGCAGGAGTTATTTGGATCTTTTGATATAGTTTCATGCCCTTGTTCTAAGCAATAAAAAGTCAAGACCATCCCTATGTATAAGAGTGCATCATATCTTATTAAACAAAGCCTGGTATCTCAAATAGTTGCACATCAAACAACCTGATGAGAATGATTTGATTGTTAAAATAGTTATGTTCATGAAACACTGGGCCTGGAGTCTAGAAGACCTGAGTTCAAATCCAGCCTCAGAAAATTATTAGCTCTGTGACTCTGGACAAGTCACTTAACTACTGTTTGCCTCAATTTCCTCATTGGAGAAATTGGGGTAATATTAGCACCCACCTAACAGTACTTTTGAAAGGATCAAATGAAATAATAATTATAAAGCAATTAGCACAATGCTTAGTATGTAGTAAGTGCTCTGTTATTGTTATTATTATTATATTGCATAACAATCTTTCATAACTTCATTTTGAAGCTAGTGACACAAGCAAAAAGAAACAAATGTTGAGTACCCCAAATATGACAGAAATTCCACATGATGATCCAAGTTTTTAACATCAGACTATATTTAAAATTCCATACTCAAAGTATAAATGATAATCTTTGATAAAACATTAATAACATTTGCTCAAAATTATTCATAAACTATGAATAATATATTGACATTTAAGATCACAACAGAAAATTTTCTTTTCTTTGTGTATTAGTGTCATAAGAAAAGAAGATAGATCTAGCTTGTATTTTGGCATGCCTTTTAATTTAATTTGTGATTCAATCACTACTCTAAGTAAATATTCTCTTTTAAAACACCATGTATGTAGTAAGTTTTTCAGTAAAAACCTCATCCTTGTGCTTCCTTGATTTGGTGTTATGATATTTTTGGACTTTCTTCCCATTGTATGATTCTAAATTATCTATCAAAATAATTTTTGGTCTTGAAGGAATAAAAGGGATGGAGAAAAGGAAAATAAAATTTTCCCATCTCATCATACCCCACTACCAACTAACACTTCTTTTCTTTCACAACCTAGAATAAAGACAAAAGCAATAAAGTTAAAAATGAAAATGTTAACCACTAATATTGAATAGATTTTACTCACTCAGGGACTGAAAAGAAGAAATTCAAAAGGAGCATTACAGCCCTCTCCTCTGACCCATTTTTTTGCCCTTATTTCCACCTCAAGTCTTAGGTGGCCCTAATGAAGATCAAGGAGGAAGAAATGTATCTATAGAGTATTTTTCCCAGCCCTTTGTGGCAGTAAGTATCATGGTGTACATAGAGTACTGCACCTAAGACCTGAGTTCTATTTTACTTCAGACCCTTACCAGTCATGTGATCCTGAGCATGTCACTTAACTGCTGTCTTCCTCAGTTTTGTGAACTGTAAAATGGGAATCATAATAGCACCTACTGCCCAGGGCTGTTTTGAGGATCAAATGAGAAAATAATTATAAAGTATTTAGCATAGTACCTGAAGCACAGTGGTGGCTTAATAAATGTTTGTTTTCTTCTGTCCATTGAAATTATTTCATGCTGCTTCATATAGACTTTGTATTCATTTCTCTGAAAAGAAAAAGGCAGGGGCAGCTAGGTGGCACAGTGGATAATGTACTGGCTCTGGATTCAGGAGTATCTGAGTTCAAATCCGGACTCAGACACTTGACACTTACTAGTTGTGTGACCCTGGGGAACTCACTTAACCCCCACACCCCCCTCCCCAAAAAAAACAAAAAACAAAAGAAAAAGGCTATGTCATATAGTTCTTAAGGAGACAACATTAGAATTATGAATTTCTGGGTTAAACTATTATTTCAGGCATATGATAGATTTATGAACCAAGCTGCATCATCACATACACTAAGAAAGACTGTAAGTTGAAGAATATCTATCTATTAATCATTCTCTCTTTCTCTACTTCTATCCCAGTATTTCTATCTTTTTCTTAAATCCCCTTATAGCAGAGAATATAATCTTCTTGAGTACAGGAGCTATTCCATTTTTCTCTCTGTATATGTACAGTGCCTTAAATCTGAGAGCTGTTTAATAGTTACTTGATGAACAGAATTAAATGCAAAAGATATCTTTTTTTGTTTCCTTTTCTTTTTCTTTTGTAATGACACTAAATGAATCCAATGGGCTTTAAGATATATTTACTTTCGTATTTGGATATTTAACATCCTGTCTGTGATGTTTTAAGAGGGTAAGAAATAGTAAAATCTAAATTCAAGCGTTTAATCAGCTCTTGACTAGTTTCCATGCCTCAAGGTTGGAAGGTTAGAGTTACTTAGCTCTCTGAATCAATCTTGGAGTGCTCATTACAGCCCACTTTTCACTTGTGACAACCACAAAAAAGGCCTCAAAATAATTTTGAGTTCATTCACACAAATCATTCAAGTAGTCAAAATCCCCTTTGTGAATCTGATAGCTTTTGTCAGTGAGAATCACTTTGCAACTGTGGAAAGCATTAAGGATTCTTTGTTAATCTTTGCCTCATCTTCCCTTGACTGTTTTTGATGAGGTGAAAATTCAGCACTTTATCCTCAAATTACCCAGCCAACCTACAGCTGTAAGTTTTTAAATTAAAAGAAAAAGAGCACTCCATATTCTGCAAATCCCTCAGAATGTAAGATTTATATTAGGAAGATGGATCATGAATATTAGAATTCATTCTGTTAATTATTTAACATTGCTCAAGCTGAATAGCAAATTATAAATACAAATACTTACTTGGTTTGGGAGAAACTTTCAGAATCATTGAAGGAGGAACCTGATAGTCAGACTTTCAATGTGATCACATCATGTATAATTTTCTTGCCACACAAACAGAAAAAAAAATTTGACCACAATAAAAATCCATGACAGAGCCACCAACACATCTATCGCTAAGAATTGCAGCTCTCTCTGCCAAAGCAAAGTATTTTACTGAACACACTGACATTTGATAGGCATGATATTGCCTGAGGATGATTAAAGTTGTTGGAATCTCTTCGTATAACTTGCTCTTAAAAATATAACATGAAAACTTAAGAATATAAGAAATGTCACACTAGGTCAGAGCAATGGTCCATCTGGCCCAGTATTTTGTCTCTGATCATTCCCCCCAAGAGATGATTTGTGTTGCAGCACAGCTATCCTTCATGGCTCTCAGCTCAAGTGTTCTGTACTATCTCTTAAGGCTAATGAGTTCCAAAGGAATATTAACTGATTTATGTAGCATATTACCACAGGCCAGGAACCTCATCTCCCTGGATCCTACCAGATCTTTTATGTAACAGGCAATCAGTACATGACACTCTGTTGTGAGGTGAGGATAGACAATAATTTTGTAAAAGGACATTTAATTTCTCTAAAAACATCTCCCTTAGATAGGCAGAGTGGCATAGTTGAAAGAATATTAGAACTAGAATTAGAATATCTAGGTATTTCATTTATTAGTTATGTGTTGTTGTTCTTCTTCAATTGTATCCAACTCTTCATGATTACATTTGTGGTTTGCCATTAACTTCTCCACCTCTTTTTACAGGTGAGGAAACTGAGGAAAACAGATTTAAGTTACTTGCCCAGGGTCACACAGCTAGTAAGTGTCTGAGGATGGATTTAAACTTAGGCCTTCCTGATTCTGGCCCTGGCAATCCATTCACTGTACCACCTAGTTTCCCCATTATTCATATAACCATTGATAATTGATTGATAACTCCTCTGGGCCTCATTTTCTTCATCTGTAAAATCCGGATGTTGGATTATTTTATAATACCTAACATTTACTGTGTATACAAATCTTCAAGGTTTCCAAAGCCATTTGTACATATTCTTGACATGTCTTAAAAGTTCCCTATCTTTTGTTATCTAAATTCTTATTCTAAGTTATGACTTTTTTAATGCTTGTTCTTTCCCCAAGTAATTCTTTTTTTTTTCTCCCAAAGGACTTGTTCTATCAGCATTATGAGGATAAATATAACAGGATTAGCTTTTTTAGTACTAGACACTAGAACAGGGGTTCTTAACATTTTATGTTATAGGTTCATTTAGAAGTCTGTTGAAGCCTATGGTTCTCTTCTCAGAATAGAGTTAAAATTGAATGAAATACAACAAATAGAATTATAAAGGAAACATTATATTAACACAGGTAAAATTAATTTTCCCATCCAAGTTCAATAACTTCCTGAACTTTTTCCATGGACCACTTATTGCTGCATTAGAAAATGTTTTCCCTATTTTTGGCTAATGAATAAAACTCATAATTCTCTATATTTAATGTATATTGGAAAGTGAATTTGATGAACATCATGACTGGACAGAAAAATCCCAGTTTATTTCTGTCCCCAAATGCTTTATTTTATTTTTGCACAGACTTACACGGCAAAATAGAAACAGCAAGGAAACCCATGAATACTGAGTTAATGAAAGAAATATTTTTAGGTGGCAAAGTTGGAGCCAGTCCTATATCACTTCCTTTTATTAATCAACATGTCTGGATCTTTGGCAACTTCCCTGAAATGCTAACCTTAGTTATGTTATAACTTTGTTAGTGGAGAAAATGATATTAAAAATGGTTCAAATACTGCCTAAATTAATTTACTTATTCAGTGCCATACCAATCAGACTACCTAAAAATTATTTTATACAGCTAGAAAAAATAATAACAAAATTCATCTGGAAAAACAAAAAATCAAGAATATCCAGGGAAATAATGAAAAAAAATTCACAGGAAGGTGGGTTAGCGGTACCAAACCTGGAGCTTTACTATAAAGTGGCAGTCATCAAAACTATCTGGTACTGGCTAAAAAATAGAGTGGTAGATCAATGGAATAGGCTAGGCTCAGGAAATGCAGTAGTAAATGACACTAGTAATGTAGTGTTTGATAAACCCAAAGACTCCAGCTTCTGGGATAGGAACTCAGTATTTGACAAAAACTGCTGGGAAAACTGGAAGATAGTATGGCAGAAATTAGGCATAGACCAACATCTTACACCTTATACTAAAATAAGGTCAAAATGGATACATGATTTAGACATGAGGTGATACCATAGGTAAATTAGGAGAGAAAGGAATAGTGTACCTATCAGATCTTTGGAAAGGAAAACAGTTTTTGACCAAACAAGAGATAGAGTATATTATAAAATGCAAAATGGATGATTTTGATTATATTAAATTTAAAAAATTTTGTACAAACAGAAGCAATGCATCCAAAATTGGAAGGGAGGCAGAAAGCTGGGAAACAATTTTTGAGGCCAGTGCTTCTGATAAAGGCCTCATCTCTAAAATATATAGGGAATTAAATCAAATTTATAAGAATCCAAGTCATTCCTCAATTGAGAAATGGTCAAAGGATATGAACAGGCAGTTTTCTGATGAAGAAACCAAAGCTATCTATTCCCATATGAAAAAAATGCTCTAAATCTCTAATGATTAGAGAGATGCAAATTAAAACAACTCTGAGGTACCACCTGACACCTATCAGATTGGCTAAAATGACAAAAAAGGAAGATAATAAATGTTGGAGAGGCTGTGGGAAAATTGGAACACTAATGCATTGTTGGTGGAGCTGTGAGCTGATCCAACCATTCTGGAGAGCAATTTGGAATTATGCCCAAAGGGCGATAAAGCTGTGCATACCCTTTGACCCAGCAATCCCACTTTTAGGTCTTTTGCCCAAAGAAATCATGGAAGGGGGAAAGGGACCCACATGTACAAAAATATTTATAGCTGCTCTTTACGTGGTAGCAAGGAATTGGAAGTTGAGGGGGTGCCCATCAATTGGGGAATGGCTGGACAAGTTGTGGTATATGAATACAATGGAATACTATTGTGCTGTAAGAAATGATGAGCAGGAAGAGTTCAGAGAAACCTGGAGGGTCTTACGTGAGCTGATGATGAGTGAGATGAGCAGAACCAGAAGAACATTGTACACAGTATCATCAACATTGAGTGTTGACCTACTGTGATGGACTATATTCTTCTCACCAATGCAATGGTACAGAAGAGTTCCAGGGAACTCATGATAGAAGAGGATCTCCAAATCCAAGAAAAAAAAAGAAAGAAAGAACTGTGGAGTATAGATGCTGATTGAACCATATTATTTCTTTTGTTTTGGGTGCTGTTGTTTTTTTTTTCTTTCTATTTTGAGGTTTTGCATCACTGCTCTGATTCTTTCTCTTGTAACAGGATTAATGCAGAAATAGGATTAATGTTATTATGTGTATATATATGTGTGTGTATATATCTATATGTATATGTATAGAGATATATAGATATAACCTATATCAGATTACCTGCTGTCTAGGGGAGGGGGGAGGGAGGGGAGGGAGGGAGAAAAATCTGAAATTGTAAAGCATGTATAAACAAAAGTTGAGAACTATCTTTACATGTAATGGAAAAAATAAAATATCTCATAAAAAATGGTTCAAGACAGAAAATAAAATTTAAAATATAAATGCATACTCCTTTATCTGCTTTAGGAAAAAAAAATAATGAGGAATCTCAGATTTAACTGATCCATAATATAACTGGTGCAAGAACCCTCTTCACTAGGAAGATGAAACCCAATCTACTTTCCCATCTCTTGTCATCCTTGTCTGTGGATTTCATTTATCTATCTATCTATCTATCTATCTATCTATCTATCTATCTATCTATCTATCTATCTATTTATCTATGTATTTATTCATGCATTTATTTATTTATTTATTTATTTATTTATTTATTTAATAATTTATCTGTTTTTTATTCATTTATTTATTTACTTACTTTATTTATTTAATTAGTTAGTTATCCCCACTGGACCCTCATGCCCTAAGAACCCACTGTATAATATACTTTAATCTTGGAGGGAAGGTGGGAAAAATGGGACACTTTAAACTGATTCTTACATTTTCTCAATGTTCCCCATATTGAACTTGGGCTGTTTGTCTTTCATTCTCAATACATGCTCAGTCTATCATTTCTCTTGTTCAGCCAAGATTACTTCTTGTGCCCCTTTTCTAGTATGAACCCAGTTCAGCAACATGAGTATTAGTTAAATAAAGTAGGGCTGTTACAGTTGACTGACTAAGGATGATTTTTAAACTATTTGTTTTCAGAAACTTTCAAAAGTCTGGTGTCACATAATGATAGTGTATATTAGTTTCTAATGGGCATAATCTAATTTTTTAAATACTTATTATGCCTAGGAATACATATAGTATAAATTAACAAATCCTTGCAAAAACAACTCTAACAACAATATCATTCCTATGAAACTTTAAGGGAATTTAATTTGTAAGTTACATCCCCATTAACTTAACTTCATGTAAAATTTTGTATAATGCCCCACATTTTAGTTAATTTAGTTAATATTTAGTTAATTTAGAATCACAGAAATAAATTATAATTACTTAGCCACCTCTAATCTCACAATTCTAAATATTTCACAAAATGCAATATAATTGGTAGAATTGATTACTATGTTGTTTACCATTAGTAGCATAGTATTCAAAGCATTGCTATGTAGAAGTAATTTAAAGAAAGTATTACTTTCAGCATAAAGAAAAATGATGCTTATATAATAGAAAAAATCATGTTAAATAGATGTTTTTAGAGATAATAAGTTTCTTAAAAGCAGATTTATCTTTGTCATGCTTGGCATTTCCATGGGAAAACAAACTTAGATCTGTTTTTCCCCTTTTATATATACTAATACATCTTTCCATCTTATTACTATGCATTTTAAAATGTTTTATTAAAGAAGTTGTGGTCAGAGTCATATAGTTTTTGCCCTTAATCACCTTGCTAATAAGTAAAAATATCTAATGCATTTCTATTCCTTTTGCTCTCATTTAGAGATTAAGATAGAAAAGTGATCATTTAACTAGAATATTATACAGTTAAGCCCTTTAGGCTTACATGTTCTACCTTAGTATCTATCAGTTTTGAGCTTGAGCTCATTTTCTGATTCTCTCATCTCCCATGGGCTATAACTTCCAACCCATTATGAAGATTGCTTCTGCCCTTGCTGATCTTTTACTCATTTAGAGTTCCCATAATTCAGCATGGTTTATTTTGTTGGCGAAACACTACAAAGACAATCTTTTAAGTATGATTCAATATTTTCCTTATAAAAGGAATTAAATTATATTTTAAATAAATGTATTTCAACATTAAGAGACTAATCTACATACTAGAATAAACCACCCTGTTCATCTATGCCAATTTTTATGAGTGCTTAAATTAATTAGTTGAAAATTTTGAGACTTAGATGGTATTATTACTAATAGTAATTAATATATATATATGTGTGTGTGCATATATATACACATACACATTTATAAATAAAATAATGTGTGTATATATATGGAGAGAGAGAGAGAAAGAAAGCACTTTTCAGTTTACAAAGCACTTATAATTATGCTATGAGGTAGGTGACACAAGTATTAATTCTGTTTTACATATAAAGAAACTGAGGTCCAGAAAAGATTTTAAAGGACTATAAGTCAGCATACCTGCATTTCTTTTTTTAAGTGAATTCCTACCTCTCTAATAACATCTAAGACTGTGATACTGGAATTGTAGCCATTATCTCTCTATCAACAGACTTAAGATAGTATCACCTCTTATTGCTGTCCTGTAAATTTAGTAACTAATTGAATTTTCAGCCACTAAATTCCTTATTTTTTTCACATAAACTCTTGTTGTTAAGACACCTAAGGTTCCCTTAAGCTCTACATTTATGATCCTATGACCTAGCTATACCTCTTTTGTGTTTGTTTAGTTGATGATTTTACTTAATATCCATTTATCCATCTCAAAGATATACAAAAAATGTGTTTTTCCTTTAGTATGGGAACATCTTGGAGTGTTGTCTGTCTGCCAATTAAGATCAATAGCTTTATGAATTAGTAGGTAAATTGCCTGAGATTACCTTATTTACTTAAAATGACACTGCAAAGATGGGGCAGATAAAAATTGGTACCCAAGTCTTCCTGACTCTAAATTTAGCACTATAGCTACTACATCATAATGTTTCTATTTTCTGCTTATTTCTATTAAACTTCATTTCATTAGATTTGACTCATATTTTTTGCTTGTTCTATACAGACTCTAGTATATAACCACATTAGCCAATCTTACTAGCTTTGTATCATTTGCAATTTTGATAACTATTCAATTTATGCCTCCATTCAAGTCATTGCTAAAAAAAACTATTGAAAGGAACAGGGTAAAGGACAGATCTCTGGAGCATTTCATTAGAAATTAAAACTGCACAATGGCATTGAGAACATAAAGTAGGATCCTAATTGAGTAAAGAAGAGACAAATTCAAGAGATGTTTGGGGGTAGATATGAAAAGTCACTATAATATATATTTCTGAATCAATAGGAATAACCCTGATGACCTAAGGGATCAGTCCGTGCCCATTAACTAGAGTATTAAATAAAAATAGGAGTGTATTAATAAAGAATTTCTTGGACTGCATTAGAGAATAACAATCCTTGAGAAATTAATTTATTCATTCAATAAGTATTTATTAAGATCTCACTGAAGTATGTTCCTAGAGCTATGCTTTGTACTATAGAAAAGACAAATATTTAGTTAGATAGGACTGCTGAACTAATGGCATTTGTAGTCTACTTAGGGGAAAAGAAAACAAAATAACTTTAATATTAAATAAAATTACATCAAACAATTGCAAAACAAATTGCTATTTGGTGTCCAAAAATAATTTATTTTTAATTGGGGACACAACAAAATTGTTTTAGAGGAGGTGATATTTCAATTGTTTTTTAATAATTGTGTAGTTATTTAATAATTGCACAGTGATCACAAAGATGGGGGTAGAAGAAGAATATTCCAGTCTGGGCAATGAGTATGAAAGGGAATGAGTCCTTATTACCACCCCCCATTCACACTGATGAGGAACTTGAATAGGCATTGACTTTAACCTCTTTATAAAAAAACAAAAACAAAAACAAACATCTCTGAAATTCCATTAATACTCTCTGCTCTTTAATAATGTATGGGTTTCACATTGGTTATTTTTGTTGTTGTTGTGTCCCATTGATTATGGCTAGTTGATGTTTGAGACCTAGTTTGTGTACCCAAGTTATATTCGGACTTGTCCTAAAACAAACAAACAAACAAACAAACAAACAAAAACCCTACAAACACATTCTAAGAGCTGGAGAGAACCAGAGCTAGGGAATTGGACAGAGACACAAGCTGGACACATATGGACTTGATTCCTTGGAGAGAAGAGCTATTTGACCTGTGCAGGGATGTCAACAGATGGAACCAGTAGCTGAGAGGTAAGCATTTTCTTCCTGGGCTAAGCTGGGATGCCAGCCAATGACTGTAGCTATGTAGGCCATTCCAGAAATAGTAAATGAACTCTTATATCAAGATTCCTGAGTGTAACTGTTTCACTTAGCTTGCTATGCATTCAAAATATCAGATAATCCAATTTCAAGGTTGTAGGTGTAATCCCAATATATTAGATAATATATTATTAGATAGCCAAAAAAAATCAACCTGCCTTTTTTTTTTCTTTTTTGGTGGGGCAATGAGACTTAAGTGACTTGCCCAGGGTCACACAGCTAGTAAGTGTCAAGTGTCTGAGGCCAATTTGAACTCAGGTTCTCCTGAATCTAGGACCGGTGCTTTATCCACTGCACCACCCAGCTGCCCCTCAACCTGCTTTTAATCCTTAATTCCCTTTAACAATATTCACAAGATCTCACAACTTCATGCAGAAGTCATTTCTCTATTGTATCTCACTCAAGACTTTCTTCACCAAACAAGTCCATAAAATCATTCTCTCACCAAATATCTCTCTCATGATTATTGTTGCTTTCATTCCTTTGGCACATGTTGCCTTTGAAAAATGTAAAATCCACAAATCAAAAATTATCACCATTATCATTGTATTGCATTTCTAGAACAAGGACTACGGAAATGAAATAAGCATTTATATAGCACCTACTATATGCTAAGCACTTAAAAAAATATCTCATTTGATCCTCACAATAAACCTTCAATGTAAGTGCTATTATCCCCTTTCCAGCTATGGAAACTGAAGCAAATGGAAAATAAGTGACTTGACCAGGATTACACAGCCAACAAGTAGCTGAGGCCAAATTTGATCTCAGTTCTTCCTGCTTTTGCTCTTCCAGAGCTTTATCCAGTCCTACACCAAATTGTCTAACCACAGGATAGAGATTTCAAAGATAACAGTGGCTGGTGACCATTACCAACCTCTATCCATTACCCGCCCAGTGGTTTGCCCTGGGTTAATTGCTCTTGAGTATTCTAAATTTTCAATAGAGGAATTAGGGTCCCAGGACTTCATTCCCTTCAACACAGCCCTGAGTGAACACACCTTTTAGTCCATAAGGCAACCAGACAAAAAAAATCAAAGGCAGTCCTCAGTATATACAATAAATCCAGTAAGGAACAGGTAGGTAATCCTTACACAAGAAAGGAAATGCTAAGCAATACATAGAATGAGTAGAGTTGAATCTAGGAACTTATCACCCACTACAAATATGATGCAGTCATAGAGGAGTTACATTTTTTTTCATAAAGCTCCATTGTGTATAATTTGATCAAACTGCAAATAGAATCTTCTCACTAGTTGAAAAGGCAGAGACAAAGTAGCCAAAGATTGCTGACTAGGCCAACTAGTTAATTCTTTCTTCCACATGAGAAATACAGGTGGATTCTGGAGGGCTCTTACTAAGGTTCAGGGAAAGAGTCTTCCTTCTTCCATGCCCAATTCTTGTCATATATTGGGTTCTCTATGCCTTTTAGGAAAACAGCCAACCAGAAACTTCCTTTGCTTTGACCCCATGTGACACGCTCCATCACCAGCATTTTTTTCTGCAGCTTGGGTACTCAATGAGTCATATATTGTCAGAAGCAGGTAAAGGATGTCTATACATCATGATGTTTCCAAGAATTACCCAAAAAGAAAGCAGGGATTGCATGTATAGAGTGGAGTGAGGACTGGGGTGACTAAGAAGAGTTTTTATTTGGGGTCATCTAGATGGCACCAGCCCTGGATTCAGGAGGACCTGAATTCAAATTTGGCCTCAGATACTTGACACTTACTAGCCGTGTGACCCAGGGCAAGTCACTTACCCCTCATTGCCCTGAAAAAAATTAATTAATTAATAACTAAATAAAAATAGAAGAATATTTCACTGGAATGTGATTAACGCAATATGAGTATGGTATTCAATATAATTTTTTTTTAATTTTTTCTTATACATATAAATTATATGTGCCCAAAGTGAATGATTTTTGAAAGTAGGATTGGTAGTAGAAATCAGGAAATCAAGAAGATTCTTACTTTCATTCCTTTGGCACATACTGGTTTTAAAAACCATAAAACCTGCATCAACAGAAGTTTTTATCACTATTTTAATTGTATCGAATTTCTAGCACAAGGACTAGGAAAAAAGAAATAGCATTTATTTAGCAGAAAATATCAAAAGTGCATGGACTCAGAAATATGCATCTTTCCAAACTAGATATTTTTGTTGATTTTTCATTTTATGTGTTCATAATTATTTTCTTTTCTTAATTCTCGTTTATAGATTAGAATACTTGTACTTATTGAGAAAATTGACAACAGAGAGGTTTAGAAAGAGAGGTTGTGAGACAGAGATAGTCAGATAAAGTCAAAAAGAAACAAAGTGGAAAGGTTGATACTAAATCTAAAACATAGTGGGTTTAGTATCATCTGTTGACTTATTGTTCACTTTTTCATTACTATAAATGGACTCAATGGATAAAATTAATTGTAGATATTTAGCCTGAGAAAAATAGATTAAAGTACATTTATGTGATGATGTTTTATATTTTCATAGTACTTTAAGGTCCTTGCTAACTTTAGACTATTATCTATAAACATAATGCAAAAACCTCAAAGTAATTTACACCTCTGTGTGAAAAAAAAATAGGTAGGGGTGAGAGGGAAGACTATGGAGGAAAAAAATAGGAATAAAATCATATTTAATAATTGGGTGAAAAGAAGGGTCACCTGTAATGGCAGCAGTGGCATGGGAATCACAATGGGAAGCTGAGTTCACCAACAATTCACCTTCTTTCCCATGCTACAAAAAAAAAAAAGACAGTTATTGAATCCTATTGCTTGATCTATCAATGAACATATTGAATATTGAATCTTGCTGATTGAAGCCTTATCTCTTTTTAATAAATTGATCATCACTTTAAGTATCTGTTACTATTATACTAAAGAACTCATGTATAAGATGATGTGGTTTACTTGCTGAAAGAAGATTATGTAATAATGTCTAATATGATTAGCTATTTACATTCATTTATCATTTATATGTCATTATACTCTGGGTATGGTTTGGAATTATTGTATATATTACTAGTATATCCTCAGTTATGCAGTATAACATGAATTTTTACCATCATACTGTCTTTGATGAAATTAATATGAGATTTATGAAGTATGGAAACTTATCATTTCAGAGACATAACTGACTCTTACAGTAAGTGTGATGCAGGCGCTGGAGAGAATATATGTGCAACAAGAGGAGAGATGGGTACAAGTCCATGGTTTGCTTATGATGGCAACTATGTAGAGCACAATTGCTAGACACAGTCCAGTTCCTTCCCCTCTCCCTCCTAAAATAACCTAATTTAACTGAACTTGGTTTTTTGTATATCACTCAGTCTGTGGCCTAGCACAATCACTGACTGTCTCAAAACCTTGATATATGGTATGATAATCTTTCCATAACATTTTTCAGGTGTCATGAACACATACTAAATTTGGCATTGATCCAGACACATGGTGGTAAGAAGTGTTATAGATTGCATAACTACCTCATGTAATTGAATGTATTAATTTGATCATTGACAAGGCTATGCTAATGTTTAGTAAAAATCCAGCAATTCAAACAGTTAAAGAAGAGAATCCAGCTTTCCAGACCAGAGTCCAGAATCCAGTTTTCTGGACCAGAGTCCAGTTTCCTCCTGATGACATCTTACCTCTCCAAGAAGACAAGAGAACTCAGAGACTTTATATGAAAAGTTTTGTTTTGTTGATCTTGTTTTCTCCTTCTGTCATTATATACTTGCAGAGGCCCTCCCTCTGCAAGACCAATGTCAAAGCGTCCTCTCTATGAGGGATCGCCCCTCTGGACAAAACTTTTCTCTCTCCCTTTTCTATATTGTTATTTACATATTGTGTGTTAGCATAGGGTGTGTTTCATCAAGGAATACCCTGTTCCTAGAAGAAACAAAGCTGGGAAACTGTCAAGATAATGGAATGTGATAGATGAGATTTGGCAGATACTCAGGAGCCCACCTAAGTAGATTACTGGCTGATTTGACTGGATTAGTAGTTGACTAGATTCTAAGCATATTTGGCTGGTACTTGAGAGTACTTAAGAAAGCAAGGTTCTCAGAATCTAAAAAAACTTTGACCTTCTGGCCCAATCAACAAACCGGCTTGAAGAACCTCCCCATTCTGGGAGGGACAGGAAGGAGGAAAGGGGAGCCTGCATGAAGAGCTATGTCTTTTTGGTTCCTGACTTGGTGGTGACAGCAGAAATGACAGAGAGGAGCTTAGGAAAGATAGGATTACGAGGTTATAGGAATTCTGTTCTCAATCTTTCTCTTTCTATATTTCAATAAACCCTTAAAAATCTAAACTCGTTTTATCAGTGATTTTAGTCAGTTTCCCCCAAAACTGGGGGAACAGATTAGAACCACATTTAGAATTTTAAATTACATACTACATAAGGCTGATTTTTGGCATAAATGTACTTAAAATAATTTTTAAAGGCTTCTGAGTCCATACATCTTTTCTCACATCATTGTGAAGTATTTCACATCTTAAATGCTAACAATTGCTTTTAATTTTTTTTATGATTATGTACAATAATTGGTGTTAAATTTAATCTAGTTTACTGGTTGTTACAGTGAATAAGACCTAAATCTGCCCTTGGATACATTCAGCAATGCATGAAATCGCTGCTAATTTCAAGACTATTACAAATCATACTATATTACATATGTGTCCATCTTTGTAAAAGCAAGAATTTGGCTCTGTAATAATGGATGAAATAGAATAAAGAGAGGGTAAATGGCCTGTTACACAGCAAATCAGTGGCAGATCTATTTTACAAGAATCCTAAACTATCTCTTCAAACTAATGAACATGTAAATATTTTGGCACACATGGTTGAAGATATTAACATAGTTTATTAAGTAAGAAAAGTAGACATAAGTATTCTTCAGAGGATATAGTATTCTGTCTCTTTTCTGAATGCATAATTTTGGCAAATATTTCTTGTTATTCAGTCATATCTGACTATTCATGACCCCATAGATCATACTTTTCAGAGGGTTTTCTTGGCAAAGATACTGGAGAGTTTGCAATTTCCTTCTTCAATGGATTAAGGTAAACAAAAGTGACTTGCCCAAGGTCACAAAAGCAGGAAATGTATGAGGCTGGATTTGAACTCAAGTCTTCCTAACTCCAGGTCCAGTGTTCTATCCACTGAGTCACTTAACTTATATAATTGTGTGCATGTCTGTGTGAACAAATTATTAAGGCACAGGAAGTAATGGTTTGAGTGATTAGGTTGGAAGCAAAAATAACTGAATTCAAATCCTGTTCCTGATATTTGCTAGTTCTGGGAATCAGGACATATCAATTAAACTATTTGAGCACGTTTTCTTATCTGTAAAAACATTCCACTGGATTAAATTACTTTTAAGCTTTCCTCCATCTCTAAATATATGAGAATTTTAGTCTTAAAATCACATAGAGTTGAAGGACCTTAGAAGTCAACTAGTCCAACTTTTACCTGAACAAGCCAATATTTTCATCCAGCCTTATCCTGAACCTTATTAGGGTACTCTTCTCACCCCCACTCTCTTTGACACTCATCATATATTTACGTAGTTCTAATAATTAGGCATTTTTTCCTTTTATCAAGTCTAAATCTTCCTATTTATAGCTTACACATGCTGCTTCTAGCTCTGCCCTTTGGTACTAAATAAAATTCATCAAATTCCTCTTCCCCAGCATGGTGCTTCAAATATTTGAAGACAGCTATCACATCCCTCCATGTTTACCTTTCTCCATCTAAAAATGCCTGGTTTTTTTGAATGATCTTTATATGACAAATTCAAGCATTGTTTCCATCCATATTGTTTTTCCTGAGACACAGCCGAGCTTATAAGTATCTTTGCTACAACATATCATCCAGGACTAAAGATAAAATTCCTGATGTTGTGTGACTATGATGGAGGTAAGTGGAATTATCACATACTTAGTTCTGAATACCATGCCTCTCAATGCAAATTAAAATCTCATTAGCTTTTCTGGCTGAAATATTGCTATGTTTATTCAAAGTAGCTATCAATTCCACTAATCCCCAAATATTTTTCCTAAAGAAACTGTTACATAAATATGATTGCCTCATTTTGTACCTGCGAAGTTAATTTTTGAAATCAATTGTTTGATTTATCCCACTTTCATATTCTCGTCTCCTTAGGACCATATTCTCTCACTGTTATGGGTGTCTGTTGTCCCCAAGAGGGCTGATTCATCTTCTGAGGCAGGATGAGGGGTCTCTCTAAGCACCAAATCCCTGCAGATTTTACCTATTGTAAGATCTCTATCTCTCTTTATAGTTTTTTCTTCCATGACAATAAAAATCAATTTAGCCACTACCACCACTTAAAAATAGATTGCCCTATTTTTATCTGCCTTTTAAAATTCCTCTCCTTGACCATTTTCTTGTCCACTCTCTTTTTCCTAGGAGCCCATAGGAATTATTTTCCCATAACTGATAGCCTTTTACTTAATAAGAGTATATCACTTGTTCCCCACTATCTTCTTTTTCTCTGTTCTTTTTATTCACCTTCCAATTCTTTAATTTAGTCCTGCCTCCCCCTCAATACTTTAGAGGGGTGTTTTGAGGCCTGTTTCTTATACCATATTTATTTGACTGATGATTTTACTCTTGTCTTCTGTGAGCATTTGGAAAGAAATATCTTAATGTTTTCTCTGTTATTTATTTTTTGTTTGTTTTGTTTTATTTTCTTAGTTGCTGAAATGGTTATCTTGTTTACACAACATTTAGTAGGCAAATGTTTTCTATGGGCTTTGTTTTCTTTATAGGAATTTTTTAAATGTCTTTTTTAAATTTAAGATCTATATATTTTTTAAATGATTAGACTAAGATAGCCAGTTTAAATCACCTTGGGTTATAACTTGACCCCCTGTGCTCTTCAGAAGACATAATTCTAGTACTTTCTGGTGGATGTAGAGTAGCCTTGTTTTGTTTAAATATCTTTTCATTCATATTTGAAGGGCACTCTTCTGGTTGTTTGCAGACTATATTGTTTGTCATTGGAATTTTTCAATTTAACCACTACGTGTCTCTTAGTTTGCAGTACAGGTTTCTTTGGTGGTTGGTTGTTTTTCCTCTGAAGAGAATCTGTACATCCTTTCTATTGGCACTTAGTTTTCTGTGTTCAGGAATTATGGGTACTTGTGTTGTTTCTTGCATTATGATGCTCAAATATTTTTTTGTTGTTGTTATTGTTTTACATCCCATCTTTGAGATGAATTGTAAAGTACCAATGCCATCATGGTGTGATGAGATGACTATCTTTTGCCTGTATAAATATCATACCCCACCCTCTCAACTCCCAATTGTCCTTCACTTCTGTGTATACTTCCAGTCAGTTATTATCTCTTTGTTTTGTTACTGTTGTTGAGATTTGTCTTCAATGCTTCCCAGTTTTTTCTATTCTGCAAAATATTTCTACTATATAGGCCATGAATTTTTTTCATAACTCTCATTTCCCTTTTAAGCCTTTCTTTTGTAGATAGCATGAGCGATGGAGTTGCCTCAAGAGTGTCAAAAGCAAGATATGAACCCAAGTCTTTCTATCTTTCAGTAGCTCTCTATCCAACACACCACGTAGACACACTTGACTTGAACAACAGGAATTACATTTTGTCAATTATCTACTGTTTAGTTGTCACTCATCATGATGATTAGATGGAAAAATATCAATAGATAAAACAGCTGAAACATCAATTTGAATACTATTTAATCTGATCATGTGTACATGCTCCTTAAATATATGCATTGATAGCTAATCTAATTGAGGAATGGAATAAGCATTTATATAGCACTTAATATGTATCAGGCACTGTGATAAGTGTTTTACAAATATTTTCTCATTAGGTCTTAATTTGGAGTAAGGAAGACCTGGGTTCATCTTTGCTCTAATACTTATTAATTGTATGAGTTCATAATAAACATATAATCAAAGCACAACTTTTGAGTATGGGGTAATATTCTTAAGACTAAGGTTATAAACATATATATGTATTTTTTTTTGTTCTATCTGCATTGGTAGAGGGAGTTACCAAAATCAGACTAGTCACTCTGAAATCACAGTTAGATCTGGTCATGTGAATTCTAGTTCAATTGAATATAGAACAAAATCTGATTAATAATTCAGATTGTGACTTCCTCCTGAGAATAAATCTGAGAACAATCAATCTATAAGAACATTAAGGCACAGTCAAATCATACCTTTCCATCATCTATGCTGTTTTCATTTCTTCAGAGCTAATCACTATTGCCCCCATTGCTTCTTTACCTTAAGAGTTACAGGATACCTCTGAGTACAGAACATCAATGCATCAGTCAGGCAATACACATTTGTCATGCACCTACTATGTGCCAGGCACTATGCTAAGTACAAAGATGCAAATAAGGAATGCTATATCTGCACATCAGCTTTGTCTGTTTCATTTTCAATGCTCAGACTAAAGCATTTAAATTTTTTCCCTCCCAGCAAGTCTTTACAGCACTTCCATCTACTAAATATTCTACAAATATGCCATTGTCATGCATTTGTGCATGCCTATATTTTTGAGATTTGATGTATTATAAGTAATCAGATGCACCCAAGTACCTACCAAGTGTGTTAATATTCTTGCAGTCACAGCCCTTCATATTTATAGAAAATTCCTTAAATAAAATTCAGAGTTAGATCGAAGTTTAGCCATAATCAATAGTGTTGCATCAGAAATCATCTTGCACTGGAACATTTTGGAAATTAGACTGCTCTGAGGCAGATTGTGTAATAAAACTTTTATAGAAAGTACACCTGAAGAATGCTAAGAACCACTGGTACTGCCAATATAGATATTTTTAAATACAGAATATATGAATGTATCCAACCCATTCCATTTCTTTCAATCCATTCTATATTCTACCTTGATTATATAGGTCTGGAGGAAAGTAAAATAAAGCCATTATAATCAAAGTCATTGATTAACTCCCATTTTTTTTCTTGTTAATTCCAGAAGTTAAAATAAAAACACGCAACTTGAATATATTTCATAATATTCTATAGAAACTTAGGTACAGCTAGGTCCCAATTAGTGCAAATAATGAATCCCACAAAACAGTAACATATATTCAAGTCTGCACCATTCAAAGTAATAAATATGTAAAATACAGCATTATGTTCCAGTCAGAAAGAAGTATGCTGTCCAGATTTAAATAATGCAACTACTTCATGGAACTTATCATTTATATTAATAGGACCCTAGTTGTAGTGATGTAATTTTTAAGATAATTACAAAGTGAAAGAGTGAATAAATACTAATGTCTAGTGCCTACTCTGTGCCAAACACTGTCCTAAATAATTTTCACAAATTATCTCATTTGATCTTCACAACTACACTGTGAAGTAGGTCCTTTTACTATCCCCATTTTATAGTTGAGGAACCTGAAGCAAACATACATGACTTGCCCAGGGTCACAATCCCAGGAAGTTTATGAGGATGGATTTGAACTCAGATCTTTCTGATTCCAGGCCTGCCACTCTATCTACTGTGCTACCTACTTGCTACAAATGATCATATAAAGCTGTTGTCATTACTGAAGAATAATTTGAAAAATCTTTTTTTCTTTCTTTCTTTTTTTTTTTGTGAGGCAATTGGCTTTAAGTGACTTGCCCAGGGTCACACAGCTAGTAAGTGTTATGTGTCTGAGGCCGGATTTGAGCTCAGGTCCTCCTGACTCCAGGGCTGCAGCTCTATCCACTGCGTCATCTAGCTGCCCCTTGAAAAATCTTTAATGCTCAGGAAGATATCAAACATATAGTGAGTTTAACATGGGGAGAGATGTCACTGGGATAAACAAATACAGACTTTAAAAATTTATTTGTTGTCCGTATGAGCCCGGATTCCTCTCTGGCAAAGTATTAAATACCAATAGATTTTATTGTATTCATTTTCTTTTAAATCAAAGTCTGTTTATCTACTCTTTATTCTTTACTTAATTTTTAAAATTTAACTTGACAAGGATTTGAAAATCTATATTTAGGGGCAGCTAGGTGGCGCAGTAGATAGAGCACCGGCCCTGGAGTCAGAAGTACCTGAGTTCAAATCTGGCCTCAGACACTTAACACTTACTAGCTGTTTGACCCTGGGCAAGTCACTTAACCCCAATTGCCTCACTAAAAAAAAAAAAATCTATATTTGTTTCTGTATCTATATAAACATAACCACCTATCTTTTTTTCTAATTCTCCTCATGTATTTTAAAGATCAAGTTTGTTTTTCTTACAACATATTTTATGTTAAAGATAGCATTAAGCCTGAACTTTGAATAAAACAATGTACAATATCAAGTACAATTATACCATTTCATAATTTGTATATATAATTTTGTATTTAGGTGACTTGTCATTGAGCATTTTATTTTAGAAAACATAAACTATACAAAGAAGAGATACTTATTTTAACATATATTAGCCCTAAGAGGTCTACATTAGTTACTTAAGAAGATACTCTCTAATATTATTAATAAATTAGTAATGGGGAATTTTTCATTTGTTTTGTAGTACATATGTAGCATCAATTAACATATTCATTCAATTTCCATTTGTGGTTGTTTTATGAAGAAATGGTTAGTCAAGGTTTCTCTGAAAATGTAGACTGAACCTTTTATTGCTTCAAAATTGAAATATATTTTATTATTAACTGGAAACATCTAATTCATAGTGTGATAAATCTTAGCATCATAACTCTAGAGCTCAAAGGGAACTTAGAGTCAATCTAGACCAAGCCTCTTGTTTTACTGAATAATGGATCAGAGAAATAAAGCAGTTGGATCACACAAGGTCACACAAGTAGCAAAGGTCGAATGTGGGATTTGAACTAACCCTCTTTTGTTCCAGATCCATTGATCTCTGCAATGTAGCAATAAAGCTCAGACTACTCAGCAAAGGTGAAAATGAACAGCAGAAGTGAAACAGTTTATTAGGCTGCTAGGAGGCCCAGAGAATAAAATGTGATATTTGTGATCAGGAAGGCATGAATTTGAATCGTGTCTAAAACAATACCTGTGTGACTCTGAACATGTCACTTAATCTCTCTAGGACTATTTCTTCTTTGGTAAAATGGAAATAATGAAATCAACCAACTTCTTTGGTTGTTGGCAAGAAAAAAATAAAATGTGATAGCATGTAAAATGCTTCGTAATATCAAAGCTCTCTAAAATGGTAGCCTTAATAAGTATTACTATATTTTTTACTTAATTTACCATTATTCAGTCAGACCTTTCCATATGTTCAGATATTGATACATACAGAATGCTTCAAAGGAGATTTTTCTTAAAAGGAAAGCAATTTTAGCTGGGCAGGTAAGTGGCATAGTAGATGGAGTGCCAGGCCTAGAATCAGGAAAAGCTGAGTTCTAATTCATCCTCAGACACCTAGTACTAGCTGTGTGACCCCAGCAAACCCTGTTTGCCTCAGTTTCCTCACCTGTAAAAGAATTTGGGGAAGGAAATGACAAACTGCTCCAGGATCTTTGCCAAGAAAACCCCAAATGGGATCACAAAAATGCATACACAAATGAACAACAAAGGTTTTAGCTAGAGAAAAAAAAATGCCTGGGGGGAGGGGCAAGCTGGGTGGTGGAAGATGTTGAAAAAGAGAGAGCTTATACTTATTCACAACTTGTGAGTTTGGGAAAGAGAGGAATGAATACACATTGCTAGATTTTTGCTATTGTTGATGCTAAAGGAGAGGGGGGAAAAACCTCAATGAGTATATTTGTGAGGTTTATTCTTACAATAAGATAGCTTTTAAAAAAAGTGAGTCCTTTCTGGAAAATATTTATCAAAACATAACTTTGTCTTCTCTTAAAAGAATTGTTCTCAAAGGAGAATGTAAAATATGCTCTCAGCCAGGCTGGGGACAATCTCATTTGTCTTTTCCCATAACTTCTCTTGGGCTACTAGTTTATAACTTTTTTTTCTCTTTGGAGAAATAACTTTGGGCTTCCAGTAGGTCTCATTAATATTCCCCTCAGTGATCTGGCTAGCTATCCTGCTAGGGTGCTTTTCTTCAAAACCAGTCTTGATAAAAACTCTAGCAACTCTGAACTACAGAGAGTAAGATTTTAGCTTTCTTGTTTCAAAGCACAGTGTGGCTGCAACCCTGGAAGTAGGTGCTAAAAACACAACAGCACTCTCCTTTAAGAAGAGGTAGGAATGGAGAATAATTTTAAAGTGACACAAATAAGAGAAAGTTTTAATATTTTATTATAGAAGTCTGTGCTGAAGTTGGATATTTACATTCTATTTTAGAATATTATAGTTATTTTGACTGCTACTTTAAGTTTTCATGAGAGATTAACATTATTGCTATCAATGAATGCTATTATCCAGCCTCTGTATAAGTTTGAGGCTGATGTTGAAAAAACAACCAGGGGAAGGAATCACAGATTAATAAAGGGGTGGAGGCATTAATCTTTCATTTTGATAGAATCAATCAATGAAGGTTTTGTTTTGTATAGCTTTTACCAATTATTGACCCCTGTGGAGCTGGAACAGAAGAAATGAGGGAAACAGTAGTGCCAACTTTAGGAAAAAGAAATGGAATAAGATGAAAATGTTAAGTTGGGAACACTCTAAAGAACAAATTATGCAATTTCTGTGCATGTTTGAAAATGATTTTTAGTTAGATACTTTGGCTAGGAAATAAAGATATAGAATGTTCGAAAATAAACCATTGAATTGATTTGCCTTTTGACAAGCCTTCAATTATGTATATAAATAAAATTTTATGAAGGATGATGATAATGATGCTTCTGACAGTAATATTAATATTTTGAATTTAAATGGCACTTTGGCTTTTATCTCATTTGATTCCCATAATCATTTTTAAAAAAATATATTGTGAAAGAAAAGTTATTACAGTCATTATTATTCCCATTTAACAGAAAAGGAAACTGATGTTCAAGTTGGTTGTATTATTTTCCCAGATTCACATAACTATTGTCGGAAACTGGCTTAGAAGTCAGTTTTGTCTGATTTCAAATTGTTTTTTAGTTCTTTTAGTTGCATCCAACTCTTCATGATCCCAGTTGTAGTTTTCTCAGCAAAAATACTGGAGTGGTTTGCCATTTTCTCCTCCAGCTCATTTTACAGATGAGAAAACTGAGGCAAGCAGGGTTAAATGACTTGTCTAGGGTCACACAGCTATTAAGTGTCTGAGGCTGAATTTTGAATTCAGGAAAATAAGTCATCCTGACTTCAAACCCAGCACTCTACGTACTGTACCACCAGCTGCCTTATTGATTTCAAATGATATAGAGTTAGAGTTCATATAATAGGTATTTGCTTGATTATAGTCTGAAAAAATTCAAAGCTAATACGTTATGTTCCCTTTGAGTAGAATGATAAGTAGAATATTATCTTCAGAAGTGTTCCAATGAGTTATCAACAGTTTTTAATTTCTATATAGAAATATGAGCTGTTAATTACACAGAAACAATATCTCAAATTTATGAGCATATTCTAGCCAGCAATAATTTACCAAAAATATTGTTACGAACTCTTCCATTTACCTTTACGCTATAATAAATTAATATGGAACTGTGGGAAGCTCATACTTGTGATGTCAAGTTAATAAAGCCTGACATTTTAATAGAATAAACAAATGTTTTATTTGTACTCTGTAGACTATTTCATTTGCCATCAAATGTATATTTGTTAACTGCTTTTGCTTTATATACTGAGGTGAAATTCATGTTTGTTAAATGACATATTATTCAACTGATTCATTGGATAAATTTTATAATTTAAAGGTCAGAGCTATCCATTAAACTTATCAACATGAAACCAGATATTTAAATAAAAAATGTTCCTGCTTTGGCTCCATTAATTCTATATTATGAATGCTAAAAAAATGGTAAACTTTTAATATATTTAGAACTAAGGTGACCATGTCTTGAAATCTGTATGGGAGTTGTTAATGAGTAGGAGATCCAAGAAATACTCAGAGGCTATGGATTCTGTGACTGCCACATGGAATTTTCCCTCTTTGGCAAAGAATATCAAAGTCCCAGGAAGACATTTTGATATCTTTTTGTCCATTTTTTTTTTTGGTGGGGCAATGGGGGTTAAGTGACTTGCCCAGGGTCACACAGATAGTAAGTGTCAAGTGTCTGAGGCTGGATTTGAACTCAGGTACCCCTGAATCCAGGGCCGGTGCTTTATCCACTGCACCAACTAGCCACCCCGATATTTTGATATCTAGATGTATATTTCCTTACAACCCCATTCAGACTTCAATATTAAGATAGAAACTCTTACTCTATACAAATGTGAATGCCATTACTTTAACTTCCTGGTATGCTAAATTAGTTTCATAAATGTTGGCTTCCCTTGGCCATAATTGGTAAATGTTTCATGCACATGATTGCAATCTACCTGTTTTGGAAGAGTAGTGATTTTCTCTCATGATGTTATAAGGTATATGAAGAATAAAATAATATTGTAATTCTGTGAAGATATTGTCTCTATCATTATTATTTAATTATACATCTATTTGATGATATAATCAAGGTTTAGTGGCCAAAGTCATCTTTCCCACTGAACTACCAACCTCAATTATGTTGGAAAGAATAAACAACTAGGAATCAGGGTTTTATTTCCTGTTAGTCTATTTATTCATTGTTTTATTTCAAATAATATTCACCTCTCTGAGCCATAACTGCCTATTGCTAAAGTGGGAGAGAATATAACACACCATCTACCTTACAGTATATAGAATTAATAGTGAGAATCAAATGAGGCATTGTATATTAAAGTGCTTCCTGACTGTGAACTATAGTGTTGTGCAAATTACTGGGAACAGGTAATAATTTTGATATGATTTCATTTGGGAACGGCAATGGTCTGTTACTTCTATTGACATTAGGCTGATAGAAAAAAAATTATCTTGACCAAATGAAACCCATCAAAGTTGGTTTTATCATATTATACATAATTTGATTTTTCTCTAGTTTTTAAGAATGAATATCGCTCTTAAAGAATTTACTTCAATGACATTTTTACATGTTACAGCACCTATTAAAATGGGGAGATCATACATTTTAAGAATCATTCAAGCACAAAGTAAAAAACTATTAGTTGTATATAAACAGTAAGGCGAGTGTGGTCAGAAAAGAAAAAAAAATGCCAAGAGCTTATGAAAGGTTGTTGAAAACGGCCTAAATAATCCTCAGCACATAAGCAATGATCTTCAGAGATACTTGGAAGCTGACAAGGCTGTTGATTGATTGATCTAAGATGCAGTACAGACTTCTTGAAGTTAGAAGAACAGCAAGAAGTTCAGCAAAAAAAAATAGCTAGTAACCATTTTGGTGATGGAATAAAATGTGTATAAAGTGCAAGACGATATAGAGTACTGATGTTTAGAAAAACTCATCTTTTTAATTCAAGGCTATACCGAAATTATTGTCAAAAAGTCCAAGTTAAACTTTAAGGTTTGGCTATCTTAATTAGATTTTAAAACATTCACCCCAGAAAACAGAACAAAAGCAAACCAGAAATGATTTGGTGCAAATTCTATTTCCAGGAGTCTTGAGCACATTATCTCATTGAGCAAATAATGAATCTCATAAATATATTGAAATGCTGAACAGAATTGTTCTAGAATTACAAATTTTCCAAAAAGGAGAGAGAATAATACGATCTATCATTGCTCTATACTACATGTCATGAAAAGTTAGATTTATTTAAGAGAAAGAGACAATCATATTTAAGTGGCCTGGGAATTCTCCTGATTTAAATGCCACAGAATAACTACTGGCTATAATAAAAGTTAGACTTGGACAAATGAAACTATTCATCAATGACATGCTTAATATCTAGTGTGACAAAAGTGTGGTTTCATGGTGAAGAATTAAGGGAGCAAAATCTTGTGAACTCAACAGTAAATAGTGTAAATCATGAATTACAGGTAAGAGGTAGCATATTGCATTTTGTTGTTGTTGTTGTTGTTGTTGTTTTAATGAGGTAATTGGGGTTAAGTGACTTGCCCAGGGTCACACAGCTAGTAACTGTTAAGTGTCTGAGGCCGGATTTGAACTCAGGTACTCCTGACTCCAGGGCCGGTGCTCTATCCACTGCGCCACCTAGCTGCCCCAGAATGTTGCATTTTAAGAAATTTTAAGTCTATAAATATTGCAATGGATATTGTATGCCAAAAATTTAATTATTTTACCTTTTCCCAATTAGTTTGTACTCCAGTCTCCATTCTTTGATACACCTGCCTATGTGTGAGTAGAGCTTTTTCACTATAATTAAAGACAATTCAGGTAATATGTTTCCTCCTAGGATTGTTGATAATGAGTTGTTTTATATGCATTTTGTCATTTTAAGAAGTAGTCATTGTAAGATAAAGAAAGAAAATAGGCAGAAGAATGTGCATTAATCCCACAAATTCCTTAAACATACTCCCTTAGGTATGTTGGCTTTTTATCATAGTTATCCCTCTCCATTCTTCCTTCTGTCTCAGGTATTCCTCAGAGCTTGTCATATCAAAGGCACAGATAGACTTTGTTCACAAATGGCAAGCAATGTGACCTTGTTAAGTTATTCTTGCTTGGTGTTTTCCCCTTCTGGTAACAGCAATTCAAATCCCTCTTGATTCTAACTCTTAAGCTTTAAAATACTTTGCTAGAACTTTTAGGGGGCATTTATTTTTAAGGACTCAAAGGAGTTAACAGTGTCTCTCCTCTGTCTCACAAACTTTTGAAGAATTTGTAGAATTTACTATTTTTTTACATAGATTCTCAATAGATGCAAGCTTTCAGTTGTAATAAAGTTGCATGAGTTGACTTCTAAACGAAGATATCCACCAACACAAAGGTGGGGGAGTAGGCAAAATATTTCAGGAGTCTCTGTGGGTATTAATTAATCCATGTAGTTGAACATATATTGTTGCTAGCAGCAAATATAATGACTTAGGTAACATTATCTCTTAAATCATAGTCCCCGCTCCAGTTCTGTTCAACTCCAAGAAAATGCTTCCCAGGTTCTATTTGGTCAAATTCATTTTGTGCTCATTCTTACTTAGTCTATTTTACTTCCATATTATGAAATCTTTGTTTTGTTAAAAAGAAACCTTAACCTTTCTCGGGGAATTATCTCATACAATTTTTAAGTAATTATGCCAACTTCAAAACATTATTTTCCTTGTATTAAGTAATTTTAAATTTAATCTGTTAGTAAGTGTTTGGCCTCATGCTTTATATTTTTCTGCTGTCAGCTGCCAAAAAATTTAATAAACAATTCCATAAGCTATTTTCAGCACCTCTATTAACCTATAACTAATACAAGCTAACCCTTTAACATAAATACTTATGGTTTCTTTGTAATTATTGGGTAATGTGTCTTTAGTGAGAAGTAAAATATGAGAATTTTATTTTAATAGCAGAAAGCCTTCAGATTTAACCATGGCTAATATAAACCCAACAACATTGGTTGGGAATGACCATAGGAAAAGTTACATGGAATACCACTGAATTCTGCAAACTTTAGGCATAGCTATTTTATTTATTTATTTTACTCCTCTTCCACCCTAGAAATGACTACCATTAGACACAAATATGTATGTATGATATGTGCACATATGCATATATATGTACATATATGCACTTATGTGTGCATGTAAAATCATTCTATACATCTATTTATCATCATTTTTCCCTCTGGATGCCAGTAGTGTGTTTCTTCATAGTTTCTTTGTAGTTCATTTGGTTATTGATAATAGTCAAAATGGCTTAGTCACACAAAGTTGTTCTTAAAACATTATTGCTGGGGGCAGCTAGGTGGCACAGTGGATAAAATACTGGCCCTGGATTCAGGAAGACCTGAATTCAAACTTGGTCACAGAAACTTGACACTCACAAGCTGTGTGACCCTGGGCAAGTCACTTAACCCCCAATGCCTTGCAACAAACAAACAAAAACACCATTATTGCTATTACTGTATACAACATTCTCTTGGTTCTCTTCATTTAATTCTTCATCATTTTGTGCCAGTTTATCCATTTTTTTTTATAAAACCAATGAGCTCATCATTTCTTATAGCACAGTAGTATTTCATCAAAACCATATGCCACAACTTTTTCAGTCATTACCCCATTGACAGGCATCCCTGCAATTTCCACTTCTTTGCCATTTCAGAGAGAGCTGTTATAAATATTTAAGAAAATATAGGTTCTATTCCTTTTTGCCTAATCAACTCTAGAAATGGACTAGTAGTTGTATTGGTGGGTCAAAGGGTATAGGCAGTTTAAGAACTCTTTGGGAATAATTCCAGAATGCTCTCAATTCAAAATTCCACCAACAGTGAATTTGTGTCCCAATTTTTCCACATGCCCTCCATAATTTATGGCTTTTTCCTTCAATAATTTTGGTCAATTAGATAGTTATAAAATATGTCAAAAAAGATATCTCAATATTTTAGACTAATGGTTAATGGTTTAGAGCATATTTTCATAATATAATTTTTTTCTTCATCAGAAAACTGCCTGTTAATATCCTTTGATCAATTAGAGAATGACTCATCTTCTTAGAAATTGGATAATGTTCTTTATATATTTCAGATATGAGACCTTTATCTAAAAAAACTGTCTATAAAATTCCCCTACCCCCAATTTTCTGTTTTTTTCTGATCTTGGCTACATTTTTAAAATTTGTTCATGACCTTTAAAATTTAATGTAATCAAAATAATCCATTCTACACTCCATGATGCTTTAAATATCTTATTTATTCATTAATTGTTCACCTATTTATAAGTCTCATAGGTAATATGTTTCATGTTACTCTATGTGTAAGTCTGATAATACATTCCATGTTCTTCAAATTTTCTTGAATATCACTTTTTATATCTAGGTTATGTATCCATGTTGACCTTCTGTTGGTGAATGATGTGAGATATTGGTCTATACCCAATTTTGGCCAGACTCTTTTCTAGTTTTCCCATATGTTTTTTTAAACAAATAATGAATTCTCATCCCCCAAACTTAAGTCTTTATGTTTGTCAAATATGAGGTTTCTATGGTCACAGTTATGAATAGCATTCTGCTAAGTTTCCCCTTGGGCTTCAGCTTTCTGGTGAATGTTCTCGATATTCACTTACTAACATTAGGTTTAGCCTGGAGAAGAAGAGACATGATATGGGATGTGATACTTGTCTTTTAATATTTGAAGGACTGGCATGTGGCAGTGAGATTAGACTTACTCTCTGTTGTCCTAAAAAGAAAAAAAAAATAATAGGAGTCTGTGAAGAAAAAGGGGATAGATTTTCTGAAAATGGGTTCTTTTGTAAAGCAACAAATTTCTTATCACTTGACATGTTTAAGTAGAAGCTGTCAGGGAAATCTTAAATGGATTTCTTGTTTGGATAGGAGGTTGAAATTTATGACCCCCCTAACATCCTTTATATCTTTAAGACTGATGTCAATTAGTAGTATTTTAGTTAGTATATTTAGATAATATTCTAAGGTAGTGTTATGTGAAAAAAAAAAAAAAGAGCCAGGACTGAATTAGGAATCAGGATATCCTAGTTCTAATTCTGACTACACCACTATCCAAGTTGCTGGATGACTTCTGGTCATTCCTTTAATCTTTCTGAGTTTCAGTTTCCTTATCTGCAAAAATTAAGGGATTAAACTAAATGACCTCTAAGTTTCTTACTATATTAAAGTAAATTTGCTATGTTTGATCTATTTTGAGGAAATCAATACATGTCTATTTTTTTTTTCATTTAGAATAAGGTGGTAGTTTATTTAGAGGAAAGGGAAGGGAAGGGTGGGGGGAAGGAAACCATGAAAGAAATCCTTGGACTTCTCATGGGGAGATAGGCACAAAGCACATGGCTCAGAGGTACCAATCTCCTCGAGCAGGAAAATGGCAGGTACTTTTATAGAAGACTGAAAAGGGGAGGGGTCACCATTTGACTGTGGAAAGTTCCTTTAATGAGGGAGGACTATCCCCCACTGGTAGTGACTAGAGGAATTGGGTGAGGGGTGGCTACTAATCCCTTTTCAGGACACAAAGGCTGCAGCCACACCCAAATTTATCTCCCCAGGGTAAGGGAGACCAGAATGAAGGGTGGGAATCCAAATCTAGCTCAGTCCGATTTGGTTCTGCTTATCTTTCCCTGGCTACTGAAAGGTCCCTGTTATTAAAAATCTTAAAAGCAATATCAAGGAGTTGAGAAGATGGGATCTGGAGACCCCAGGCTAACTTCTGGAGCTCTCTCCTAATGTCAGGAGCAGACTGGCTGATAAAATGAATATTGAGGACAGTTATTCCTACATCTCTTTGGGGGTCTAGGTTAGTATATTTCTTCAGAGAGTCCACTAAGTTCATGAAGACAGCAGGATTTTCGTCAGACCCCTGTGTTATCTCCCTCACCTTTCCATAATTGACTTGTTTCTTAACCCCACTTCCCATTCCCTCAACCAGGCAGGTGACCATGTGATTTCTATGAGCTCTGTCTTCCCTGTTATCATAGTTCCATCTGGGTTCTACAACTGGGACAGCTGTAAATCCAGGGACCCCAACCCAATTTCCAAACGGCGAGTGTTGTACTTCCAGGTCCCAAATCTGTTTTTTCTCGTCAGGGGTATAACAGCTGGCAAGAATAATTTGAAAATCAGTCCAGGAAAGGTCAAACTCCAGTGTCACAGACTTAAAGCCATCTATGAACTTTGTGGAGTTCTCTGAGTAGCTCCCCAATTTCTCTTTGAGATAACCTGCTTATAGGAAAAGGAACATGCCTTAATGTTGTGCCCTTCCCAATGGGAAATCCCCTTAATGGAAGCAGGGAAGCAGCAGGAGACGCTGGTAAGGACTTGGGTGAAGCTGGTTTCGGAGATAGGCCAGGTGGAGACAGAGGATTGGGCGGAGGGCCCAGTGGGGGAGGAGTGACAGTCTTTGGCTGTAGCGTGGGTGGAGATGGGGAAAAGGAGATGGCTGTAGGTGACTGCAGATTAGGTAAAGCAGATGGGATCCGCTGCTGAATGGAAAAAACAGGAGAAATGGGAACGTATTGGAGTTCACCCAGATTGTAAATGGGGTAGAGCAGGATAGAAGGAGACTGACATCCACTCCCTGTGTGGCACAGGGAATTGGTTCTGAGATCAGCCGGTGGGCAAGAGAAGGACTCAGTCATAGAGTGATAAGACAGTGGTTGACCCATAAGTATGGAAGCAGGTGGGGAAGAAGGAGTGAAATGAGAAACAGGTAGGGAATGAGTTTGAGGAGCAGGAGGGGCTGGGTTCTCAGAGGAGGTGCCTGAAGGGTTAGCTAATTGCTTGGACTTGCAGTGATTCTCAACCAGCAAGGGGACCCCATCCTTTCCCTTTGACTTCTGGCTTAAAGTCATAAAAGCCGATATGTATGGAATCTCTGTCCATCTCCCTTCATGCTTGCAAAACTTGTCCAATTGCAAAATGGTATTATAATTAAGGGTGCCATGTACAGGCCAATTTCCTTCAGATCCTAGTGGATAATGTGGCCATAAATTGTTACAAAAATGTATCATACACCTCTTTTTCAGATTTTTAAGTCCCAGTTTAGTCCAATCTCTTAGGATGTACCCCAGAGGTGAATTTTTTGGAACACTCCCTTTCTGTCCTATAACTACTGTCTAAGGAGAATAGTATGAACCAAGAGCAGAGCACCAAGGAATAGACACATAAGCATAAGAGTTCTTACCCAGAAACGTATAGTCTAAGGGTCCGAGCATGGTTCGGACATCTAGGAGTCCCAGGCTGCTCTCTGCTGTCGTGCAGATGCTGACTGTCTCTACCCCTCTGTGACTCAAATGGGAGGTTGAGTCCAGTGGGAGAGGGAGAAGAGAAAACCAGAAGGTAGGGCCCTACCTCCAGGTTTTGTGTGCCAAGCATGGTCCAGACATCTGCTTGAGCTTTCAGTGAAGGAGAGAGACTCAGGCTGCCCTCCGCTGTCGAGTGGAAAGCTGATCCTCTCTCTACCTCTCTGTGACTTGAAAGGGAGGTTGAGTCAGGCAGGAGAGGGAGAAAGGAAACCCAGAAGGGAGGTTCCCCCCCCCAGTTTTGTGTGCTAAGAGGAAAGAGGAAATTCCTGTGTCCTTTCAGACTTCAGGCACCAAAATGTAAAGGGGGAAATGGGGTACGGGGTTGGGGTTCTTCGGAATTCCTCTTTAAAGAATTACACCCTCTTGCACACAAAAGTAGTTAGAATAAGGTGGTAGTTTATTTAGAGGCAACGGAAGGGAAGGGTGGAGGGGGGAGGGAAACCATGAAAGAAATTCTTGGACTTCTCATGGGGAGATAGGCACAAAGCATGTGGCTCAGAGGTACCAATCTCCACATGTCTAAATTTTTAAGGCATTTTTTTATTAGACAGACTCTAATTGTCTTACACCTGGATGTACTTGCTGACTTTTTAATATTCTAACAGATGACTGATACCTTTTATTTCCTGAAATTATGGTTCAATTATTTATTGGAGCAAACTCTCTTGCTTTGCTCTTAAGTCACTGCATGGTTTCTTTAATAATGCAATACTGACTCCTGACAAAATCTTTTTGGAGTTCTATTCACTATTTTTTCACAAGTATGTCTTCTTAGTTCTAATTCTCTCTCTCTCTCTCTCTCTCTCTCTCTCTCTCTCTCTCACACACACACACACACACACACACACACACACACACACACACACACACACCCATCACACACACACTGCTACCCCTCTTCCCATATCCTATTTTGTTTATGTTACATTTTAGCATTGCTTTTCTTAAATACTCCTATTGGAAATTGAGTTTTCAAATTATGAAAAGAGTGTATTTCGTCATTCTCTTTTAGAAACCAATGACTGCAGATCACTTCTGAAGGCCTAATTACAGGTGCACAAGGAAAATGCTCATAACTTCCTTTGTCATTGCCAATGAATGCAAGTATTGTGCTGCTACATAACACATCAGCACACAGACATTTAAATTTCTATCCCTTGCTTTACATGCCCAGTTGTTTAATGTAGCTTAATAATTCACTGTGCACAATGGCAATTAAGCTTCTTTCTATCTGAACATTTGTCATTAACAAATTGAAATCAGTAATAGTTTCATTTGTCATAGGCTCTTTGAGGAGAGGGTTATCCTTCAGAGCTACATTTCTATTCTTATAATATTAACTGATGGACTGCAATAGCTAGTAGTAAAAGAGTTGGGGAATATAAATTTAGATGCAAAAAAACCCAATAAATTTCATTCAATTTAAATTTCTGTTTTAAAATCTGGCATAAGAGCTTTGATACACACTGATTGGACAACTAGTTAATGTTAACGTCCTTTGAAAATGTGTTTGATAATATGCTCTGTCTCTACTTTTCTCTTTATATCTTTCTTTTTCATACACACACACACGCACACAGACTACCTTGCTTACTTCATGGATAGTGCCTCTAGTGTTTAGTGCAATGCCTGCAGTACTAAGCTTGTGTGATACTTAATTAGGTCTTTCACAAATATTTGTTGGTTAACTGATTCAGAATGTACACCTATTTACAAATCCAAGGGTCAGTATATTATAATTATATCAATGGTTTGTCAGAAGAATGGAGTTTGAATCATAGTCTGCCACTTACTACTCATGTAACTCTATCTCAATTTCTCTACCCATATAAAAGTCCTGGTAAACCCAAAATAAGATCTCAGAGAGGGGCTCAAAAAGAGGTCTTAAGCTAACTGGACAAATTCAACCTTTATCAGCTGAATAAGTCCATTGGGTGAATTGGAAAGAGGGCAACTTGATGAAATAATGATTGGCCACACCTTGAAAGACCTTAAAAAACAAGCTGGGTATAAGGGAGTGAAGAAAAACTAAATTCTTTAACTTTAGAGTAGCCTTGCTTCTTTTCATCAACCATAACACATATAAACATGACATGGATTGTAAATACTTCTTAGAATAAAAACAAAGGTTCAGGAGAAATGGAATTAGCATATCAGAAAGACCAACCCAGAGGAATTAACTGGACTTTGTACTTTTGTTTTTTTTTTTTTTAATAAATGTCTGAGCATAGGATACTGTAACAGCTAAACTTAAAGTAGACCAAGGCACCAAGTCTCAAGAATGACCAATTTATTAGTAAAGTATGAATTTACCAATAAAGCGGATTGCATCTCAGCTTAGCCAGCAAAGTTAAAACCCTAAACAATGGAGGGTAGCTCTCTGTGGCAGTTTTGGGGAGTAAAGATAGTACTTTGTAGGTGGAGAGCAAGTTATGATTGGTTAAAAGAGCTCATCACCATGAATGACAAAATCACTATGATTGGTTATATTGCTGAAGTGTAGATGGATTAGAAATTGGGAATGAGAGTCTAGCAACAACCCCTCTTTCCCTCCTGTGACTGAGCAATATTTATTGTTTGAGTCCACCTGCAAGGTTAGTGATACTAGATCAGACTTCTTTGGATAACAAACTGAACATCTTTGAAAGATATAGTGGTGGTGTAAAGATACCATATCAGACTCCCTGGTGTCCATCTGCATCCCTCAAGAATAACAGATATCCTTGAAGCAACTATAGAACAGTGAATAGGGGAAGAATTAGATTTCTAACTCATTATAGGATATCTGAATTTCTGAATTTAGTTCAGAGAAAAAGAATTATCACTTGAACAGTTATAGAACAAAGACAACTGTCAAAAGGATCAGTTAAAGAAAAAAAAAAGACACAGCATGCATCTGATAATTTAAGTACCCAACAACGTAACATGTTGTTGTCATTAAGTCTTTTCCAATTCCATGACATAGGGTCTTATGAAAATGTGCTCTGACAAGATAGGAAAACTTTGTTTAGGAGGAAGGGGAAGGGGAAAATTACCAACTATGTGCTAGATAGTTTGCTAATTTCTTTACACATATTTTCTCATTTGATTCTTCCAACAACCAAAAGTATATATGTGCTTTGATTATCCCCATTTTACAGTCAAAGTAACTGAGGCAAAAAGAGGTTAAATGACTTACAATGGTTAAACAATTAGTGTTTGAGGTTGGATTTGAACTTACATATTCTTAACTCCAAAAACAGTGCTCTATTCATTCACAACAAAAGCTCAGTGGTTAGTATATAGAAAAAGAGGGGGCAGCTAAATGGCGCAGTGGTTAAAGCACCGGCCCTGGATTCAGGAGTACCTGAGTTCAAATCCGGCCTCAGACACTTAACACTTACTAGCTGTGGGACCCTGGGCAAGTCACTTAACCCCCATTGCCTGCAAAAAAAAAAAAGAAAAAAAAAAGAAAAAGAATGGGCATCTTTCATGAGGACTTATCCTTCAATACAGACATATAATTCTTGTAGCACTAGAAAATATTTTAATCTCTTACTAGGACAATTCATTAAACCTTGCAAGGGTTCCTATATATCAGACATGTACAAGCCCTTTCACAAATTCATTAATTGTAGGTTTGTCTAGTCATTTGATATCTGGCAAGGAAATTTGCTGCCTTTCTTTAGTTACTTAAATTTGTTATCAGTGATTTAGCTGCCTACACAAAAACTCACTCTATAACAAACAGAGGACTATTGTGAAACAAGATTTTGTTATCCAGTGCCAAAAGTCATGCCAGTGGCTAGCATTCTGTCAGCTTCTGGAAATGTAGAGCAGAGGTGAAGAGCTGACAAGAAAACCAGGGTTCAGTTTCCATTTTTGACTTATATTGTCAGTGTGACCCTGTGCAAATTGAAATCTCTCAAAGTTTTAGCAACTGTTTAATACTACAAATCACAGAGACTTCATATGTTTTTTAAAAACATGATATTTCTACTTGTAAACAGTAATGCTGATAATTTCTAAGTTTTTGACAATGCTTGTTTGACATTGCGATGTTTCAAAAAGCTTCCTAAACGTTCCCTATGGCACATGATAATTTTTAAAAATTAGTGTAAATTTTATAAAAATAAGAACTATGTTCAACTTAATGATTAGCCATGATTTCAGAGTAGTGATGATAAAGAATGGTATTTATTCTCTTCCTGACAGAGAGGTGAGTGACTTGGATATAGCTAATAGGTGAATTTGTTTGCCTTGATTATGCATATTTGCTACAATAGTTTTATTTTCCTTTATTTAAAAAAATCCTAGTGTGGGGGGGTATTGGGAGGGAGAGAAAATATTTACTTGTTAATTGAAAAAATGTTAAAAAAATTTTAAAAAGCAAGGTAAATTTTAAAAATCCCCTAGGAGATTTCTTTTTATATTCTTTGGGCTAACTGAATACATTCTGGTGTATCACAAAATGAGAGGTGTTGGTAATTATTGGTCTAATGTAAGTTCTTTAGATAGAATATCAGCAATATGTATGAAGTGGTGTTAATAAAAGGGGTATGCTTTCAAATGTACATTTATTGTTGAACTCCTTATCAGTTTTGTCTAGTTATTATTCAACAAGTAAACCAATTTGTTTAAATCTGCAATTATTTTGTTTACAATGCATTAGACCTGAAAATAGAAAATTTAAAGGCTTTGGGGTGAGAAGTGGGGAAGGCAAATGTGGGAGCTATTACAGGTGTTGCAGAACCAAGAGAAATAGTGGTTCTAGGAAGCTAGGTGGTGTTTTGATTAGAGAATCTTGCCTAAGACATTTGCCATCTGGGTGATATTGGGCACATCACTTAACTTCTCTTAATTATATTTGTAAAATGGGGATAATATAAAGGTCAAATGAGATAATAGTTTACAGCTCTTCTTTTGAGAGTGGTTTGTTCATATCCATTAATCATTATTTACTGGGAAATAGCTTTTGGGGCTCAAATTGTGTGTTTTTTCATATTGACAATCCCAAGATAAGGAATGTTCGTGTATCAATTTGGAGAGACACTTTCTTTGCAACTGATAATTTTGGAGAACCTAGAACAATGAAATGCAGGATTTGTATTGATGTATTAGGGCTAGTGAAGTCATCTCTATGTCCAATATGCCACAATGTCCTATTGTACCATAAAGAATAACAAATATGAGGAATTCAAAGAAACCAGAGGAAATTTATATTGAATTATGCATACAAATACACAGAATTAAGAGGACATATAAAATTAATATGATTATTACAAGCTTGTGATTGTTGAGTCATTTCAGTCATGTCTGATTCTTTATGACCCCATTTGGGTTTTCTTGGAAAACATAATGGAGTGGTTTGATATTTCCTTCTCTAGCTCAATTAATAGAAGAGGAACTGAGGCAAACAGGCTTAACTGATTTTCTCAGGGTCACACAGCTTTTAAGTGTCTCAGGCCAGATTTGAGCTCAGGTCCTCTTGATCCCATGGCCAGTGCTCAATCCATTGTATCACCTAGTGGCACAATTGTAAACTAAAAATAACACTTAAATAAAAACAAATACTAAAACCTTGAAATGTCCAACTTTAAATCCAGTGATGAGAAAGATGAGTGAATGAATTATTCTCTTTTCAGTAAATGGCCATGTTATATAATATACCTTACTTTATTCAACAAGTCTTGTATGTTATTTAGTTTTGTTTAGCCTAGCTCTTATTCAATAGGGCATATTAGAGGGTGGAGGAGAGAATTTACCCACATATGACTATACTGTAAAAATAAAAGGTTAATTAAAATAGATTGTAACAATGAATAATTTAAAGGACTTATGGAGAGTGACTCCTGAACTGTATCTTAAACAGAGCCAGGGATTCCATGGATAAGGAATTAGTTTGCTACAAACAAAGGGGATTCCTTTGTATGGAGCTATGGCAGGAGGTGATAGAATTGTCTTTATGGGCAACAACTAACAGAACAGTTTAACTGGAATAAGGAGACCTTGAATAGAGTAATATACAAGGATATTGGACAGGTAAGTGGGAGCCAGATGATGGTGACCTTTAAGTTACAGACTCATAATTTTTGAATGTTATCCTAGAGAAAATAGGGAGGCACTTGTGCATATGTCAAATGCCCCTACCAGATTGCAAGATGTATGAGTGCAGGCAGGAAGGAAACAATCATTCATTAAACATTTATGTTGTGTCAAGTTATCATGCTCAGTGCCAGAGATATAGTGTCAAAAAGAAACAGTCCCTGCCCTCAAAGATATTACATCTAATGGGGGAAACAACTCATAAAAAGGAGTAGAAAAGAAAAGGGACAAGGATTATTTTGAAATTCAAAAGCAGAAATGGGATGAGAATGAAGGAAGGTTGGCCTGGGCCCTTCCACCAAATGGTGGCCTAAGGAAAAATTTACAGATGGAGAAGGGGGCTGACCTGATAGAAGTATATTTCAGGATGAAAGAGCCACTGAGATAATTAGATGTCCCAGGGGGAGGAGGCCTCCTAGCTACTTAGGGAAATTCTAGAATACAACAACATCTAAGATATGGTTTGGAAATCCTGTAAGTAAGAAACAGAACAATCATGGACTAGGTTTTATCTATATTTTTTTTATGACTTTCAGCACCCAGAATATAGCTCAACACACAGTAGGTATTAATAAATATTCATCAAATGAAAAAGTAGAGGGATTGGTAGGGGTGAAAGTGGAAAATACATTCCTTGTTCCATGACAAAAACTGGAAACAGGGTTTGATAGACTATGGAAAGGACAAATTGTTACTTCTTCAGTCCATGGATTCTAGGTACTAATGTCCACCAAACAGACAGGAGATATATCTTTATTCTCTCCTAGAATTTTTAAAAAAATAGTCTATATGGATTCTGAAACACCATTTATTAAATATTCTGATTGTGAATAACAAAATTATGAAATTTTCTGAAATGATTGAGATTATTAGCAATGAATGACTGCTTGAATTAGATAAACAACAAGGAGAATCATTGTATAATAGAAAGATCCCTAATTAGAAGATTTCTTAAGCCTCTGAGTTCAGGGCTATGAAAGATTATATTGATCTGCTGCTTATGCTAATACAGTAAGATTTGTTGAGTGGGAAGCTACCAGGTTACCTAAAGATGGACAAATTAGCCCAGATTGGTAAATTAAGAGCAGGTTAAAGATCCCATGTTAATCAGTAGTGAATAGACTCTGTTCTTTGAGCCCAGGTGAGATAAGAAATAAACAAAACCTGTATGTGAAGCTGCAAGAACTGAGTATCACTTAGCTTTGCCATGTATTTGATATCAGATGAGTCATGCATTGCCATGACCTTTATTTTCCATATCGAAAAAACATGAAGGCATTGGATGACATGTTCTATGAATGTCATTTCTTCCCTCAATATGATCTCTGATGGTCTGTGTATGGGGAAGCACAAATAAAATATATTGAACCGCACAAATTCCTCCTATCCTCTCATATTTAATTATTTTTTAAAGGTGAAATCAAGTTAAATAAAACTAAAATTTTCAAATAAAATCAAATTTAAAATCAGAGAAAACAAACTAAATTAAAAAAAAATTGAGCCTGAAATGTGAGTGTATGTATGTGTGTGAAAGAAAGAGGAGGAGGTACTTAGGAGAGGGAGGTATGAGAGAGAGAGAGAGAGAGAGAGAGAGAGAGAGAGAGAGAGAGAGAGAGAGAAACAGTTGGCAGGTGATGGTAGAAGGATTAGTGGGTGATGGTAGAGATAGGCAGATTTGTTAAACCCCCAAGGGAAGTTACTAGTGAATAACCTGACCCTATTCATCAAAAGACTAAGGCACTGGGAAATCTAACACTAGATCTAACAATTGTTCATTACATTTGACACTCAAAATGATCTCCTGGGAAGTGTAAAACTCTATGATTCTTATAGAGTGGGTGATGTTCTCTTCCTAGCTCTTGTTCTTTGTGGGTGGCTACACACTTTACTCTAAGGAGTGTGGTTAGTGTAGAATATGTTAAGTTGAATAGTTCTGAGTCTCTATTCTACTGAGAACTCCCATACTCTTTTCTGGAACTTCTTTATCTTGATGAATAACCTATATTATGAATTACTGAATAAAAGAATAAAAATAAAATGTTAATGATTAAGCATTTACTATATGTCAGATTCTATGCTAAAGTCTGGGATGCAAATATTGGTTTCTGTTGTCAAGGATTTCATATTGTAATTGAAGAAAATTATATCTAAATTAGGTTCAGCTGTAGGGCAGATAGATAGGCCAAGAAGTACTTAGGGAGAAGTGTCAATGCAGCTGATAAGATCCATTTTTGCAGAATAAATATATTTGGTGAACTGCTGTTCTTCTAAGTGGTGTTTTGTCACCACAAAAAGAACACACACACACACACACACACACACACACATATATATATATATACACATGCACATATATAAATGTGTGTATATACGTACACACATATGCATACATGAACCTGCACCTGCACCTATACCTACATATACATATAAGTCCTTTTTCTTTGATCTCTTTGGGATACAGAATAGGCGACTTTCTGGCTCAAAGGGTATGCACAGTTTTAGAGCACTTTGGACAGTTACAAATTGTTTTCTAGAATGGTTGGACCAGTTCATAATTCCACCAAGAAGAGTTCATTAATGTGCCAGTTTTCCCCTTATCTATTACATTATTTGTCATTTCTAACAGGTGTGAGGTGGTACCTGACAGTTGTTTTAATTTACATTTCTCTAATCAATAGTGATTTAGAACATTTTATATGACTATGGATAGCTTTGATTAATTCTTCTTATAACTGCTTGTTCATATACTTTTACTGTTTATCAATTAGGGCATGACTCTTATTTTTATAAATTTGACTCAGTTCTATACGCAGTGTATATTTGAGAAATGTGGTCTTTGTCAGAGAAATCTGCTGTAAATTTTTTTATTTTACGCAATGGTTTATGGTACCTTTACAGCAAAATGTAGTTTCCCTGATTGTCTCTTTTAATTAGGTCTATTTTTTGCTTTTGCTTTGTCTGAGATAATAATTATTACCCCTGCCTTTTTTGCTTCACCTGAAATATATTAAATTCTTCTCTAGGTTGTTATTTTAAGTCTCTCTGTGTGTTTCTATTTCAAGTGTATCTCTTGTATACATATATTGTTAGATTCTGGTTTCTAATCCATTCTTTTATCTGTTTCCATTTTATGGGTGAGTTCTTCTCGTTCAGATTCACAGTTAGAATTTTTATGTATTTACCTCCCTCCCATTTCTTCTTTTTCTCTCTTTGTCTTTGTCTCTGTCTCTTTCTCTGCCTGTCTGTCAGTCTGTCTCTGTCTCTGTATCTCTCTCATTTTTCCTTAACAGTCTCTTTTGCTTCTAATTATTGCCCCCCCCACTTAATCCATCCTCCACTATATCATCCTCCTAAATTTCTTTTATTACCTTCCCCTCTGATTTCCATATTGGGTAAGTTACATTTTCTAATACACAACTCTGTGTGTGTGTGTGTGTGTATGCATGTATATGTATATGAATGTGTGTGAAATATGAAGTCTAGGCTCCTTTTTTATCTTGACTTTCAGAGAGTCCAATAATTTTAAAATGATTTATCCTTGATCTATTTTGTAGGTGAGTTATTTCTCTGATGAAATATTACACATTTTCTTCTATTAATTCTTTTAACCTTATTTTGTTGTTTCTTGATGTCTCATAGACTCATTAGCCTACTTGCCCGAATCTACTTTTTAAGGAATTATTTGCATCAGTGAGAAGTTGTACCTTTATTGAAATTTGGACAATTCTGCTTTTAGGAAGTTATTTTCTGATCAAAGGAATGCCCATCAATTTGGGAATGTCTAAACAAACTATGGTATATGATGGTGATGGAATATAATAAGTGCTATAAGAAATGACAATCAGGATGATTTCAGAAAGGAGTGGAAAGAATTCTGTGAACTGATGTATAGTGAAGTGAGCAGGGACAGCAGCAATATTGTTTGAAGAACTGTGAATCATTTAACTATTCTCAACAATACAATGATCCAAGACAATCCCAAAGGACTATAGATGAAACATACTAACTTGAAAGAAAGAACTGATATTTGAACACAGACTAAAGCATGTAATTTCAACTTTCATTTAAAATGTTTTCAAGTTTTCTTGTACAAAATGACTAGTATGGTAATGTTTTATATAAATGCACACATATTAACCATATCTGATTGCTTACCACCTCAAGGAGAGGGAAGGGAAAAAGGGAAGCAGGGATAAAAACTGGAACTCAAAGCTATAAAAAAACATTTATTACAAGGGAAAAAAGAAGTTATTTTCTGCAGTAAATTTGTGTGCCCTTTCCTTTTGACATTTTTCTTTTTTAGGGCAATGAGGCTGAAGTGACATGACCAGGGTCATAGAGCTAGTAAGTGTCAAGTGTCTGAGGTCACATTTGAACTCAGGTCCTCATGAATCCAGGGCTGATGCTTTATCCACTGTGCCACCTAGCTGCCCCCATTTGACATATTTTAAGGAGGATTTCTCCTCAGTGAATTTCTATACCTATTTGCCCAAGATATTAATTCACTTTTCATAATTTTTTACATCACTCTCATTTATTTTCCCAGATTTCCCTCAACCACTCATCTTTCTTTTTTAACTCCTCCAGGAAATCTTGTTGGGCTTTAGTCCAATTAATATTTTTATTTGAGGTATTTCTTTCTTTCTCTTTCTTTCTTTCTTTCTTTCTTTCTTTCTTTCTTTCTTTCTTTCTTTCTTTCTTTCTTTCTTTCTTTTTCTTCCTCCTCCTCCTCCTCTTCTTTTCTTCTACTTTTTTTTGGTAGTTTCTTTAACATTGTTGTAATTTTTAAATTTTCATTTTGGTCTTCCCTGCCAATGTAGTAACGTTTTGTCATCAAATTCTTTTGTTGTTGTTTTTGTTTGTTTATTCATTTTCCCAGTCTATTTATTGACCTTGAACTTTATGTTAAAGTTTTCCTCTGTCTCTCTCATGGTAGAGAGGCTCTGCTCCAAGATTTAAGTTTTTTTGTACTACCCTTTTCAGAGCTACTTCTGGGGGTCTGCAAGATTTTAGTGCTTCCAAGGAGTTGTTATTTTGGGAAAGATTCTCCTAATCTGTTCTCTTGTCTTTACCATGGAAGGTACCCTCATCTCTTGCAGCTGCATAATCTGGCTCTTTTTTTTTGGCTTTGGTGCCATGATGAAGGTCTCTGCTCCTATGTGACTAATCTCTAGTATTACTTTCAATCCTGGAACTATGACCCAAAACTGAGTATGGGCAATAGATTTGCCAATCAGTGATAAGTGCATCCAGTGACAGCAAAGGGTCCCCTTTTATCTTTTGCTGAGCACTTGTCTAACCCCCTTACTATCTTTTGCTTAAGAACTCCAGAAGCTTGTACTGCTGATTCTACTTCCTATGTGAGCTGTAAGATCTCCACCAGACCTTCACACCAGTGTTACATACTTCTGTTGACCTCTTGAGTTTTCTTAGGCTGGAAAAATATCTTACTCTGACTTTTTGCTGTCTCTGATGCTCTAAAATTTGATTTGAGACATTATTTTAAAGTTATTTGTAGGGGAATATTGGGAAAATTCAACTAGGTTATTGCTCCTAATCTGCCATCTGAGCTCCACCCTTCTAGCCTCTTTTTATGGCATTAATTTTTTTTTTCACGATCCACTTGTGTCAAGTCTAGATTGTCTTTTGGGAGTACTGATAAATGATAGTAGTATGCAGCCTTAGAATTATGGTGAATAAGACTGTTGCTCTGCTTTATAAATCATTTATGCATGGCTGAGTCTACCCCATACTTAGAAACTGGTTTAAGAACTCTCCTGGATAATAAACAACTTGCTCAGACCCCACTAGCCATTTAAGTAGACATTGATTTTGTAAAAAGTAACAGAATATGATTATTTTATTTCCATAAGATGCTTTTGTATTTTTGTTTGTTTCTACATTATGTTAAAGCCACAAAAAATCTGGAATGGGAATGTAATGAAAGTGCAAGATTGTAGCTGCTGGAATGGAATGTTAAAATATTCCATTTTGTGAACTCTTTTGTATTATAGGATTCAAGAAAGCTAGTCTTGACAAAGAGCCTAAGTATGGAATGTTCTTCCTCATCAGGATGCAAGTACAGCATATAATCACCTATAATCCACTTTTTCCAATTATTTTATCATTAGTTTGACAGCTAATGCACCAAATGCAAACTATGAAGAAGTCAACCAAGTTAGATGAAAGCTAACTTTTGAATTAAATCATTCAAAGACTTGACAAGGAGAATAAATATGTAAAATTAAAGACTTTTTATTTTAAAATTTACCTAAAATAGTAATAATAATAATTATTAATAGTCCACACATAACATTTTATGGGTTACAAAGTATTTTTACCACAAATGCCATATAAGGAATAAATTGTAAATATAATTTTCTTATTTTACAGATTAAGAAACTAAGATGCCAAAATGTTAAGTAACTTGCCTAAGGTCACAAAGCTGGTAATTGTCAAAGCTAGGATTCAAATGCAGCTCTCCTAATTTTGCCCAGTGCTCTCTCCATTAAAGGTTAGTTTTCATTAGAATGTACAGATAATTCACTTATTAAACAGATAATTGGGAAACAGCATCCTTTTTCTTAAAGTCAAACAATATATTTTAAAGAGTGCTGAAGTGCAACTCAAGGGGCTCAGTTTTTGCTAATGGCTCTGTTTTTGCTATGTGATCTTAGGCAGCAGATTGTAATATTTAAGACTTCTTGGCAACCAGGGAGATTTACATTCAAGTACCATATATGAAACATACTTGCTTTATCACATTAAACAAGTCACTTAACCTCTCACTAAGCAACTCTCTAAGACTCTAAGTTACAGAAAACATGAACTTACATTGGTAGAGAAATTTTCTACATTTGGGAGTTTACTGATAAATTCATAGGCCCTATACCTGTGCTAGACAAGTCACTTTACAAAAGAGAATATCAAGATTCAAAGGGGACTTTGGACATGACCTGTCAATCCAATGCCTGAACAGTAATTCCTTCTGCAGTACTATCAAGAAAGTCTTCCCAGGACATTCATTACACTTTGGGATGGCTATAAATATTACCAAGTGTTTTTCTTAGAACTTAAATCTGTCTTTTTTTAACTTCCACCATAACTCCTATACCTGCCCTTAGCAAAACAAATCAAATCTTATTGTACACAACAGAAATCTAAGTACATGAAGAAAACTGCTACATGTCCTGCCAAGTCTTCCTTATTTCTGACTAAATACCTACAAATGCTTGAATCAATTCCCACATGGAATCATTTTAGTCTCCTGAACATCTTATTCAACTTTATTTGTATGGCTTTTAGCTTTTCTTTCTTTTTTCCCCCTTCATTGTTCTTATTGAAAAGTGGCCCTCAGAATATTTCTTATGTGATCTGAGTATAGTAGAGTACAGTAGCATTATGTATTACTTTCCTTTTAGTGGATACTACAACTCAATGAAATCTCAGATTGTGTTTGTTTTGTTTTTATTTATTTATCTATTTATCTATCTGTCCATCTATCTATTTATTCATTTGTCAGTTTATCTACCTATCTATTTATTCATTCATTTATCTATTTATTTATTCTTTAATTCTTTTATTTTTCCATTTATTTATTCATTTGTTTGTTTGCTTGTTTATTTATTTATTTACTTTTTTGTTTGTTTATATATTTGTTTGTTTGCTTCTTTATTTTTGATTCCTCATCTCCCATCTAATTAGAATGGTCCTGAAATATAGTGAGTTTGTAGTTCACTAAAAAAACCTCACACATTATTATGTGAATCTTATTATGTCCTTCACCATACCCATCAAGAATCCACAGATATTCAGTTGATTGAAAATGTGACTGTATATTTATGCATATAAAAATCATTCAAACTCCAATATTTTCTAGTAAACTTTGGCAAGTTACTTAACTTTTCTGAGCCTCAGTTTTTTCATTTGAAAAAAAAATTCTTCTGGCAATTGTCTAGAAATAGCTGGGTGACACAGTGGGTAAAGCATTGGGCTTGATTCAGGAAGACTTGAGTTCAAATCTTGCCTCATATACTTGATAGCTGTGTGACCCTGGGAAAACCAATTAACCTCTGTTTTCCTCAGTTTCCTTAACTGTAAAATGGGTATAATATAATAGCAACTCTTTCTCAGAGTTGTGAGGATCCAATGAGATAATATTTGTAAAGCAATTAGCACAGTGCCTGACACATATCAGGTATTTAATTATATATATATAAATATATACATATATGCATATATATGTACGTGTGTGTATGGGTTTTCTTCCTTCTAAATGCAATTTCACATGGTGATTGTAAAAAGAAAATGACATTCAAAATTATATATATATATATATATATATATATATATATATATACACATATTTGCCAATAAGACAGTAAACATTGATTAAGAGGCCTACTATTGCTAGACATTATGTTAATTGCTAAATAAACAAAGAAAGGCAAAAGATTCAATGTTACTTAAATCTAGTGCCTTCCCTCTTTAGATTATCTCTAATTTATCCTTTATATAGCTTTTGGACCTAGTTGTTTGCATGTTCCCTCCTTCATTCAACTATGAAGTCCTTGAAAACAGGGATTGTCCTGCCAGCTGGAGAAAGGCTCCTTTTAATGGGATCTTCTAAGGAAGATGGAAGGGGTTGACTGATAACTATTGATTACAAGTTTCTCTTTTCTAGTAGGCTTTCTGGTTACAAAAGGCATCTCCTATAAGGCAAGGACTTCTGGGTTAAGATTAAGAAAACCTAGAAGAAGCTAACTAGACAAGTGATCTACCTTGTCCAATTGAATTATGTTCAAAAAAAGTTTCTATCATTTCTAAAAATTCCTCTTTTCTGTTATAACCTTCAGTTCTGTAAATCATTAGGCAGTCTCTGACATCTGAGGAGTCAGGTAACCAGATTGAATATGTAAATGCTAGCTTTGCAAATTAAGTCATAGATGCTCTATAACTTTGCCCTTAGTTTCCCTTTTTATTTTATATAATTAATTTTAACAAAAATGTTAGGGTTCATAATTCTATCATCACAGGTGTTAGCTAATCTTCTCTGTTTCCTATCACTTACAGTTTGATGGACATGCCCTATAATTTTGAACATAAGGTCAATGACAGATCACTGAGACGTGAGCTAGTGAACTATCTTCAGGTTGATATCCATCTATAAATTAATTCTTTGGCATTCAGAGATTCAATAAGGACCAAATGATACTATCTTTGATTATTCAAACAAAAAATGCTATTCACTTACTATATGTTTCTTGATGAAATTCATTGTGATTTCAACTTCCTTTACCAAATCCACAAATTATTTCTAAGCATTAAAGAAATCCTCATCAATTTATAGTTTTGTGACTCCACTGTATTTACTAAAACTAATGAAACTCTTTTGTCTGCTTCTATTTGTACAGAAAGAACCATGATCTACATTGGACTTCATATTTCTCAGATATAAGAGAAGAGATTGGACTATGTGACTTTCCAAGGTCTGTTCTAATTTTAAATTTCTATGATATCTTATGATAGCTTGCCTCATTTAGTTAATTTATTCTGCAGAAGCACAGAACTAAATGAAACAGTATCACAGGTGGCAATTCTTTCCTCTAGAATAATATTATAAATAGGTATCTATCTTTTTCATACAAAGAATGAGGGATTAATGATGAGTTTCTTTGAGTTAAAAATGAATGCCATTGAAAAATAATTAAATATTGCCAACTGGGGATTCTACATGGTGCATATTTGCAATGATATAGTTATACACTGTCTATTATAATCAATAAGCACATATTAAATATCTACTATTTACCAGAAATGATACAGAAATACAGAAGCTGAAATCACTGTTTGTTTTACAATATTACTAATGGCTACTCCTCATTTTGGTATTTGAGGCCATCTACTCTGACTCTAGCTTCCTTTTTTTAGCTTTATGCTCAGTATTCTCATTCATTCTTTACAGGAAACCTTTTCCAACACCTTTTTTTTTTCTTATGTCTTGCCTCTGTTAATAAATTACTATTTATCCTATATATAGTTGGCTTTGTATATATTTGTTTGTACATAGTCTCCCCCATTAGATTGTAAACTCCTTGAGGGCAAGGGCTTACTTTGGCCTTTTTTTTTCATATCCCCAGCACTTATCACAGTGCCTGGCACATAGTAGGTGCTTAATAAATCTTTTTTGGTTGATTTATTCAGTCATGTTTGCCAAGCTTCAGCTAAAATGGTTGGCTTATCTTTCCTCAAACTAGTATGCTATAAAGAGGGCTGGGAGTGGAGTCAGAAGACATGAATCAGAAACCCCATTCTTTCATGTACACACTATGTGGTCATGTGTAAGTCATTTCATATTTTCTAAGTCCCAGTTTTCTCATATGTTCAATGATGTGTTTGGGCTAGATAAGCACACAACATTGTGATAAAGCTGTACTTTACCTAGGCAGCTTGGTACATTGCAGTGGTGTAGTGAATGGAAGCACTATGGGCCCCAAATCAGGAAGATCTGGTTTTAAGTCTAGATTCAGACCTAGGAAAGTCAGTTAACCTCTGTCTGTCTCACTTTTCTGCACTGTATAAAAGAGATAAATGATAGCATCTACCCATCAGTGTCATGATGATTAAATGAAATAATATTTGTAAAGCACATTGCACACGGCCTTGTATATCATAGGCATTCTATATATGCTCATTTCCTTTCATTTCTTTCTTCCTTTCTTTCTGATAGTCATGAGACTCTAAAATATTAGTTAAGACTCTCACATCTTGATATACTTGTGGGCTTAAAGAAAGCATGCTTCTCATCAGTATCACAAGACATTTCTTAAGAGATTAAAATTTTACACTTGCAATCAATAGCCTGGCAAGGTATGTCTTTTAATACTACAGATCTAAGCAATATATCTCAGAACTCAAGTTGTAGAACTGAATGAATCAATAAATAAATGAATTAAAGAAAATCTTCTACCTTGAGGTAACAAACCACCAACATTAAGCCAGCAGGATCTAAAGTATGAAATATCTACCAGGAAGTAAAATCATATGAATATTCAGCATAAATAGTTGCTTTAATCAATAACTTTTAATGGATTTAACTAAATATCTTTTATGTAAATGTCACATCCAGGTTGCAATCTAAACATGGTTCATGCCTCACGGATTCACAAACTTTGTTGTAAATCATCTTGGTGTGTCATCCATGTGCCCCAGCTGTTAGAATTGTTAGATCAGAACAATAGGTAGTATAATAACTTTTTTCCTACTATCAGCATTTCCCAGAATAATGGAATCTGTACAATCCACTCAAAGTAGGCACTGAAGGAAACAGGGATTTTACTCATAGTTTGTTATAGTCTTCACATACTCAAATCCTTCACATTGTAAGGTTGTCCTAAGTACTGTATAGACACTTGAATGCAGTTATACCACTACTGTCTTCAAAGATAAAAAATTCTGATAAAAATGAATGATATACTTTTTGGTGGTCTACCCCTTTGTTCCTATTTTGTGAGTAGTTAATGCTATGATGATTGTAAGGGATCCTGGTAATAAGCTAAGGAATATGTATGTGTATATACATACATATGTATGTGAGAATTGGAATGACACCCCCTGCTAGGAGAGGTATTTCAGGGAAGCTCCGCCATGAGGAGAAAGCATGTGAATTTGAAACCATGTGACTTTAGCATCTGAAAGTTACCTGGCATCCAGAAGTTACATCTTTAGAATCACCTGTGCGACCTGTCAATCAGAGTTACCAACCAATTTGCTTGGAGCTATGTGTGTGTGTGGACAGCCCTGTTTCCAGTTTCACAAGGTATGTTCTGGGACAAGCCCCTGAGGAGGGGTCTTTTGGGTTCCTGACCTTGACTTGGCGGGTTGGATGCTGGAGTCTATTAGATAGTTAGAGGAAGTTTGCCTTTTACCTTTCTCTCTCTCCTCATCAACTTCTGATGCAATTTAAAAAATACTTAAAAGTCTAAACTCTTGCTAAAGCTTCTGATTTAAGGTGACCACTCATTAGATTTTAGACATCATAGCTAGAATTTTAGGCCCATACATATACATACATACATACATACATACATACATACATACATAAACATTTATAATATACATACATATATGTATGTATTTATATGTATATTTCTGAGATCTTTGGAGAAATTGTTCTCATTCTGAGTATGTTTTAGCTTTTACTGTTCTTTAATATTTTCATCAGTTTTCCTTGAGTAGAGCCTCTCCAACTATGATAAGGTATCACTTAGAAGCCTTAGCTAAAGCAGGACAATTAACCCAGAGAAAAGCAGTTAACACAATGTGTGATCTTAGATTTTCATATGTCTATAAGCTCATAGTTGTATCATATTTTTAGTGTTCCTGGCACTATAGTTCAGGATTTTTCCATTTTCATTTTACTATTCTGAAAAAAAAATGTGCATTTTTTTGTAGATAGTAATTTCAATATCCTTCAGCGGTATTATATGTCAACTGCAAAAACTAATATGTAATATGTCATTAGGTTGCATTAAGAGAGGCACAGAATCCAAAACTAAGGATATTTTGTTGCACAGTACACTTTCCTGATTAGAAAACATTTGGGATTCTTGTGTTCATTTTGAAGAACAAATTTTAGGAAAGGAGATAATCATCTGGAGAAGAAGGCATTTTTTTATCTTGGAAAAGAGGTTTAGTTTCTATGTGAAAGCTGTTATCAAGTGTTTGATGGGCTGCCATATAGAATAGGAATTAACTTTGTCATGTTTGGTCTCAGAAGGGAGAGCCAGGAGGAGTGGGCCAAAGTTTCAAAGCATCAAACTTACACTTGATATGATGAAACATTTTCTCATAATTATTTTTATTCCAGAATGAAATTTGTTGCCTTGGAAGGTAAGAGATTGCTACTTATTGGAGGATTTCAGGCAATAGTGTATCAGCTAAATTATGGTATATGAAAAGGAGGTACTGTTTCTGGGAGAGGTTGAGTTGGTTGGCCACTAAGTTCCCTAAATAAACAAAATGCAATGATTTTCTTTTTCTGATCTGAAAAAATGGTTCCATGAACAAGATTAAAGTCATTTATTGTTGTGGTATATCTGTCACTAATCAAAATAACTTTGATTTTTTTTTTTTGCATGTCAAACAATGTAGCTCAGTCTGCACCTAGAGTCACTTACCTCTCACTTAAGAATTAAGTAGCACATTTTACTATCTCTCTTCTGGTATTTTGGTTGATTTTTGCATTGATTAGAATCCTTAAATCTTTTAAAATCCATTTTCTTTACAATGAGGTTATCATTGTTAAGTTGCAAGTTAATGTAGTTTCTCTTTAAAAGACTTTGGGACCTTCCTTAAAACTTGGTTTGCTGAGGAGACTAAAGGCTTAGATTTTTGACGTCACTTTTTCATCACCTAAGTCACAATGAAGAGTTCCATGTGAGCTCTGATGCTTGACTTTTGGATCGACAGAGGCAATTCAGCCACAATAATTTTATTTTCTTGAATCAACTAAAGGTATATTAAATTCTTATCATTGTTGAATAACCTGCACCCGTTTTAACTAAATAATTTGTGAATGTGTTTTAACTATTGAAAAGTATCTCATTTTGCTTGTATAAAGAACTTCAATTATCAGGGCCCATTCTAGATCATGAGGCTTCTCTGAAGTCATCTTTTTCATCACTTCTTAAGATAGCATTTTGTTACATTCATATGCTGTACTTCACTCAATTATTTCATAATTGATGGTCATCCATTTACTTTCTAATTCCTTGATGATTAAAAAAAAACTTTTAAAATATTTTTATATTTAGGGTTTTTTCCATCATTTTTATATCTTTAGAATACAGAGGTAGTAGTATTATTGAGTCAAAGGAAATATAAAGTTTAATAACTTAGGGGACAAAGTTCCAAATTTCTTTTTACAATGGGTAGATCAGTTCAGAGTCCCTCCAATAGTACATTAATGTGCCTATTGTCCCAAATCCTCTATAATATTTGTCATTTGCTTCTTCTGTATTTTTTTCGTTCTGATAGGGCAAGGAGGAGGGGGGACTTCAGAGTTGCTTTAACTTGCATATCTCCAATTCTTGGGAATTAAAAAAATATTTTTAAAAATATGTTTTTCCTTAGAAATCCTCGTTTATATCCTTTGATTATTCAATTAAGGAAAGTCTTATTCTTTTAAAATTGTATAAGTTCCCTATATATCTTGAAAATGAGATCTTTATCAGAATAATTTACTTTGGATATTTACCAGCTGTTTTTTTTTTCTAATTCTAATTGTACTGGTTTTGTTTGTGCAAAATGTTTTAAAATGTATTCAATCAAAATTGTCCCTTGATTATCTATTACCTTTTCTAACCTTCATTTGGTCATGAAATATTCTGCTATCCACTGATCTGAAAGGTCATTTCTTCCTTGCTTCTCTAAATTATCGATTATATGACATTTTATATCTTATACATGTACCCATTTGTAAATTACTTTAATATATGATGTGATATATTGGTATAAAACTACTTTCTACCAGTCTGGTTTCCATTTATACCTGTAGTTTTGTTCTCAAAAGTGTATCCTTACCCTAGTAGCACTCACAGCTAAACTATCCTCAGGTTTATTTCAGTAGAGTCTTCAGGTTTATCACAATGCTATCATATTCATTTTCTTCTTTATGTTGTCAATCTAATCTCTTGTCAATTTTATAAATAGTACCAAATTAGTGAGTAAAGGAATAAATTGTTAAAACATATATGCTGTCATTAAAAATCAATGACAAGAATGTGACAAAATACCATTTTTTTCATGTAGCCAAAACTGTCCCCAGAGTAAAACAGATAAATGAATTGGAAATGTAATCAATAAAAACAAAAGCAAACTAGAAAATCAGAAAATTTTAAAATCTCAGGTCATTTTGATATGGTAGCCCTATGAATATTAAGAGTAATGAATAATTTTCACTTCTATTCTCAATGCTGCTGAAACTTTCTAGCTTTGTAATACAAGATAAATTCAGAACTAATTTAGAATGTGCTTACTGCCAAAGAGAATGAAAAGCCGTAAGCCTTCTTGTAAGTATTAAAATTCTACTACATTTTACTTCTACAGCAAACCTTTGTTGAGTCACTTCAGCAGATACTGGGAAAAGGTCATTGCAAGGTGTTGGACATCTCAACATGAAGACACATATGGAAATGTCAAGGGATTTTTGACATTGGATTTTGTACTATATTACATTATGATGAAAATAAAACATTGTTTCTCACCAAAGACACTTCATACAAGAGCCAACTATGCAGGAAAGCACAAGGAGGAATCAGTAGCTCAAAGGGCAAGTAGAAATAAGGTGGATAATTAAGCCTAAGTAGATAATTGGATTTCTGCTTTTGAAGTGCTTTCTGTTTGTTCCTGTTTATGTTTGAGCATGTGAAGAACTTACTAATTGTAAACTAAAAGAGCCTGAAGAGATAGCATCCTATCAAGAGAAAAGACACAGACCACCACAAATATATTAATCCTCTCTCAAGATTTCCTATTGCACTGAATAGATGTGGCAAACGGGCAGTTTACTACTGAAATTAGCCACGATTTTTAGCCATAATACATAACAAAAGGAAGAAAAAAGGACTGAGAAACTAGCTCCAAGCAAATATGGAGGGTAAGTAAAATTTTGAATCTAAACAGAATCTCTACTAAGTGTTTCTATCAGTACCCAGTAATAACTATGAATGGGTGAAATACAGTTTCTCTCCTTGACTAGGTAAGAAAGAAAGAACTGAAAGATTTTTTCCTCTAATTCCTTGCAGGTAATTGAAGAGAATTATATTCATTTAAAGCATGAAAGAAGAGAGTCAGAGTGGTTTGGCAGATAGAGAACCAGTCTTGGAGTGATCAATACATTCAAATCCTTTCTTTGACACTAATATCTATGTGAACTTTTTGTTGCTGTTTTCTGTTCATTTCAATTGTGTTCAACTGTGACCCCATTTGGGGTTTTATTTGCAAATATACTAGTCATGGGAGTATACTAAAACATACCTGAATATAAGGATTAGAAAAAGTTGCTTATGAAACAGATCACAAACATTTCAATAGAGTCATATGTGAATTGTTTAAGATGGAGGAAGCGAGAAAGGGAACTGATAAATTGGAACTGATGCTGGCCAATATGTGAGAACTAGGTGCTTAAGCAGAAATGATCTTATCAGGGGGTATGTTGAAAACTTCACCATCAAGTTTGTGTTAAAGAAGAGGAAATTCAGGAATAATCTGACATTGACAATAGATTTTGACAGGGTAGATTTTAAATTGTTCAAAGAAAGAATGCGTAAAATTAAATAACCTAATATTCTTCGAGGGCCACTGACCCAACAATTATGGGAAGCAGTCAATAATGACATTCCGAAGACAAATTATTATGATGAGGATGGAAAGATATGTTCCCCCAGAGGAAACTATGTGTTGAAAAGTTCAGAGTTATATAAGAAATGTATAGAGAAGCAGAGCCAAGATGGCAAAGAAAATGCAACTACTTCCCTGAACTCTCCTCAAAACCTCTCCAAATACATTTAAATAATGCTATACAACAATTCCTGGAGCAGCAAAACCCACAAAAGATCAGGGTGTAAAAAATTTCCAGCAAAAAATAACTAAGAATGTCAGCAAGAAAGAACTCTTGCACATGAGTGAGAGTGGAACACAGTCCCGCAGAGACTGAGGCAGCACAGACCAGGCCCCAACAACCCAGGAGCAGGCCTTCAGAGGTACTGAATCTAGAATGGTAGCAGTTACTTCTGGAGCTCTCAGCCCACAGATGGTAAGGGAGTCAAACAACTAATCATAAAGAGATCACAAGGCTTTCTTTTTTGGCACTACCTGTAAGATTCTTCTTTGCCCATATTCAGATACAGATTGCAGTCATGCTTGGTAGTTGCAGGGCAAGGAGTAGCACTAGCACAGAAGAGCTTTCAGCAGTAGTGGAGCAGGAATCCTTATCAGAATTCCAGGGCAAAAAAGAGGGCTTAGGGTCACTCTTAGGCCAGAGCACAGGCCAAGAAAATAGTAAAAACATTTTTCCTTAGATCATACCACCTTAGAAGAACTGGAAACTTGTAGGTCCCAAGAAGTATCTCTGAAAAGAGCTGTACAAACTCCGTGAAGCTTAGGAAAGTGTGCCCACCACCCTGGAAGCAGAACTATACTTCAAAAAAGAGTAAACAGTCAAGAAATAGGGTGGAAAAATGAACAAATGGTGACAAGGAAGATCAAAACATACACTCAGAAAAAAGATAACAGAGTCAAAGCTCCTATATCCAAAGCCTCCAAGAAAAATATGAAATGGTCTCAGGGCATGGAAAATCTCAAAAAGGACTTTGAAAATCAAAAAAAGAAAAGAGATGTAGAGGAAAAATTAGGAGAAATGAGAATGCTAAAGAAGACAAAAACTCCTTAATAAATAAAAAAACACACCTTAAAATAACAGATTGGTCCAAATGATAAAAGAGGTACAAAGAGCCAATGAGAAGAAGAATGTCTTTAAAAGCAGAACTGTCCAAGTGGAAAAAGAGGTATAAAACTCACTGATGAATATAATTCCTTAAAAAGTATAATTGAGAAAACAAGAATGAAAAAAAAAGACAATGTGAAATATTTCATTGGAAAAAGAGCTGGCCTTGAAAATAGATCTATGAGAGATAATTTATGATCAAAAGAAGATCCTATACATCATCTTTCAAGAAATTGTCAAGGAAAGCTGCCCTGATATTCTAGAACCATTGTATAAAATAAAAATTGAAAGAAGCTAACAATCACTTCTTGAAAGAGATCCCAAAATGAAAACATTCCAGGAATGTTACTGCCAAATTCCAGAGCTCTTAGGTAAAGGAGAGAATATTGCAAGCATCTGGGAGAAAAAAACCAAAACAAAACAATTCAAATATTGTGGAGTCACAATCAGGATAACACTCAATTTAGCAGCTTCTACATTAAAGAATCAGAAGTATTGAAATGTGATATTCTGGAAGGCAATGGAAGTAGGATCGCAACCAAAAATCACCTAATCAGCAAAGCTGAGTATAATCCTTCAGAGGGGGAAATGGAAGTTCAATGAAATAGAGGTCTTTCAAGCACTCTTAATAAAAAGATCAGGGATGAATAGAAAATTTGACTTGACTCAAGGAAGCATAAAAATGGAAACAAGAAAGTGAAATCATAATGGATTTAATATGGTTAAACTGTTTACATTCCTACATAGGAATATGATACTTGTAAGAATTTTCTTATTATTAAGGCTGTTAGGAGTATATATAGATGGAGGGCATAGGTGTGAGTTGAATATGAAGGGAAGATATCTGAAAATAATAAAAATAAGGGGTGAGAGAAGGAATGTACTGGGCAAAAAGGAAAGGGAGAGGTGGAATGGGGTAAATTATCTCACATAAAAGAGGCAAGAAAAATATTTTACAGTGAAGGGGACAATAGAGGATATAAGGGGGTAGAATAAACCTTACACTCATCATAAATGATTCAGAGAGGGAATAAAATACACACTCAATTGGGTGTAGAAATTTATCTTAAATTAAAGGCAAATAGAAGGGGATGGATATAAGAGACGGTGATAGATAGGAGGGCATATTGAGAGAAGCTTCTGTAGTCAGTAGCAAAACAATTTCGAGGAGGTACAGGGTGAAAAGAGAGAAAAGAATAAACAGAAGGAGAAATAACAGCAATATTAATCTAAAAGGATGCAGGGAAATAATTAACAATGGTAACTGAAACAATTTTGAAGCAAGTTTCTTTGAAAAAGGCCTCATTTCTCAGCCATTCCCCAATTGAAAAATGATCAAAATATGTGAAATTTTTAATGAAATAATCAAAGCTATCTATAGCCCTGTGAAAAATGTTCTAAATCACCATTGATAATAGACATGCAAATCAAAACAATTCGGAGGTACTACCAGATACCTATGAGATTGGTTAATAAAACACAAAAGTAAAATGAGAAATGTAAGAGAAGGTGTGGGCAAAATAAGACATTAATGCTCCATTGGTGGAGTTTTGAATTGATTCAAACATTCTGTAGAGCAATTTGGAACTATTGCTCTAAAGATCTCTAAAACCATGAATACCCTCTGAACTAGCAATACCACTACTATGTCTGTATCAAAAAAGAGATAAGTAACAAAAAAGAAAAGAAGCTATATGTTCAGAAATATTTATAGCAACTCTGTTCTGGTAGCAAAGAATTTGAAAGTGAGGTAATATACATCAATTGGGGAATGGCTGAACAAATTGTGGTATGTGATTATGATGGAATACCATTGTGATATAAGAAATAATGAGGAGAAAGCTCTCAGAGAAACCTGGAAAGACATACATAAGCTGAAGCAAAGGAAACTGTACAAAATAAAAGCAATGTTGTAAGATGATCAGCTGTAAATGACAGTTTTTCTCAGCAACATGATTATCTGATGTCTCAAGGACTTATGATGAAAAATGCTATACATCTTCAGAGAAAGAACTGATGGTGTCTGAATACAGATTGAAGCATGCACTATTTTTTTCTTTCTTTATTCCATGTTTGATTGAGTTTTCTTTTTTTTTCTTTTCCTTTTTTTCTCAATGGTCTTTTACTTTTCCCAATTACATGTACAGATAGTTTTAACATTCATTTTTGTAAGATTTTGAATTCCAACTTTTTTCCCTCCTTCCCTTTCCTCTCCTCTCCCTAAGACAACATGCAACCTGATATAGGTTATACAATAAAATCATATTAAGCATATTTCCACATTAGTCTTTTTGTGAAAGAAAAAAAACATAACAAAAAAGAAAAAGAAACATGAGAAGGAAAAAACAAAAAAATAATAACAACAACAACAGCAAAAAACAAAAAACAAACATGAGAATAGTTTGCTCCAATGTTAATTCAGACTCCGTAGTTCTTTCTCTGGATGTGGAGAGCATTTTTCATTATGAGTCCTTTGGAATTGTCTTAGATTATTTTATTGCTGAGAAGAGCTAATTCTATCCTAGTTGATCATCTCACAATTTTGCTGTTACTGTATAGAATGTTCTGGTTCTGCTCAATTTACTCATCATCATTTGATGTAAGTTTTTCCAGGTTTTTACAACATCATCCTACTTATTGTCGGGGAAATTTTTAAGTCCGACAGAAGAACAAAAACAACAGTTTCCAGGCTGAAGCAAATAGGTTTATTGAGAGAGGGTTAGTCCCCCAACAAAGCCAATAGGTTTATTGAGAGAGTTTTATGCTCTCAATAAAGCTGGTCATCCAGGCATTAGACCTGAAAGACCCAGAATTACACAATCCATGGGTTTATATACCCTTCCAAAAGTTACACTTGTACAACATTTTATCATTATTAGTTGTGCTTCTAAAATTAAAACGTATTCTTAGGAAATATGAGGGACTACCTAAATGACCATAAATGTCAGCATTATGATAACAATAGGGTGGGTCATTGTCAGGCCACTGGTCAGCAACGTGAACTTTTTATAGAAAAGTATGTCACTCGTGATTACTAAAATATAGCATTGCTGACTACTATATCTTGTGATATTACTTAATGCTTGACATCAGAAAGTTAGGAAATATGAGGAAAGACTTAACCTTTTGACTTTATGTAATTGTAACAAAATAATATCTAAATATAATAAATAACATTTTTAGTTAATATATTGATTATTATCTTAATCAAATCAATTATAACTATGGTGAATCTCTTATAACTAAAGGATGGGAAAAATCTCACTCGCATTATCATTTCTTATAGCACAATAATATTCCATTACAACCATATACCACAGCTTGGTGAACCATTCCCCAATTGATGGGAATCCCTTTGATTTCTAATTCTTAGACAGCACAAAAAGAGCTGAGATAGATAGATAGATAGATAGATGATAGATAGATAGATAGATAGATAGATAGATAGATAGATAGATAGATAGATATAGATATAGATATAGATATAGATATAGATATAGATATAAATATAGATATAGTTATAAACAAATAGATCTATTCCCCAATTTTTGTATTTCTTTGGGATATAAACCTAGCACTTGGTATTGCTAGGTTCAAAGGGTATGGACAATTTTATAGCCCTTGGACCATGATTCTAAATGGCTCTCCAGAACGGTTGTATGAGTTCACAGCTCCACCGATATGTGTGAGGTAGTACCTCAGAGTTGTTTTAATTTGAATTTCTTTAATCAATAAGGACAGAGTATTTTTTCATATGACTAAAGTAGTTTTAATTTCATCACCTGAATACTTCCTTCTCATATCTTTTGACCATTTCTCAATTAGGGAATGAATTGTATTCTTATAAATTTGACTCAGTTCTCTGTATTTTTGAGAAATGAGGCCCTTTTCAGAAATATTGACTCTAAAGATTGTTTGGCAGCTTTCGGATTTCCTTCTTTTTTTAAATAAAAGTATTTTATTATTTTCTCATTACATGTAGAGATAGTTTTCAGCATTTGTTTTTATAAGATTTCTAGTTTCAAATTTTTCTCCCTCCCTCCCCAAGACAGGAAATAATCTGATATTGGTTATATATGTACAACAACATTAAACATATCTCTCCACTACTCATGTTATAAAAGAAGAATCAGAGCAAAAAAGGAAAAACCTGAAAAAAGATAAACAACAGTACCAAAACCAAAAGAAATAGTATGGTTCAATCAGCATCCATATTCCACAGTTCTTGTTTTTTTCTGAATTTGGAGCACCTTTTCCATCATGAGTCCTTTGGAACGTTCTTGTACCGTTGTATTGGTGAGAAGAATCTAATCTATCACAGTTGATCAACACATAATGTTGATGATACTGTGTACAATGTTCTCCTGGTTCTGGTAATCTCATGCATCATCAGTTCATGCAAGACCCTCCAGGTTTCTCTGAAATCCTCCTGCTCATCATTTCTTACAGCACAATAGAATTCCATTACATTCATATAACACATCTTGTTCAGCCATTCCCCAATTGATGGGCAGCTCCTGAATTTCCAATTCCTTGCCACCACAAAAAGAGCAGCTATAAACATTTTTGTACATGTGGGTCCTTTTCCCTTTTTTATGATCTCTTTGGGAAAAAGTCACAAAAGTGGTATTGCTGGGTCAAAGGGTATGTACAGCTTTATAGCCCTTTGGGCATAATTCCAAATTGCTCTCCAGAATGGTTGGATCAGTTCACAGCTCCACCAACAATGCATTAGTGTTCCAATTTTTCCACAGATTCTCTAACATTTACTATTTTCCTTTTTTGTCATATAAACCAATCTGATAGGTGTCAAATGGTACCTCAGAGATGTTTTAATTTGCATCTCTCTAATCAAAAGTGATTTCAAGTATTTTTTTCATATGGCAATAGATAGCTTTGGTTTCTTCATCAGAAAACTGCCTGTTCATATCTTTTGACCATTTCTCAATTGGGGAATGACCTGGACTTTTTATAAATTTGATTTAGTTCCTGGTATATTTTAGAAATGAGGCCTTTATCAGAAGTACTGGTCATAAAAAATTGTTTCCCCCTTTTCTACCTCCCTTCTAATTGTGGATACATTGCTTCTATTTGTACAAAAATTTTTTAATTTAATGTAATCAAAATCATCCATTTTGCATTTCGAATATTCTCTATCTCTTGTTTGGTAATAAACTGTTCTCCTTTCCAAAAATCTGAAAGGTAGACTATTCCTTCCTTTCCTAATTTACCTATGGTATCACCTTTTATGTCTAAATCATGTACCCATTTTGAACTTATTTTAGTATAAGGTATAAGATGTTGGTCTATGCCTCAATTCTGCCATACTATCTTCCAGTTTTCCCAGCAGGTTTTGTCAAATACTGAATTCCTACTCCATAAGCTGAAGTCTTCGGGTTTATCAAAAAGTACATTACTAAAATCATTTACTACTGTGTCTCCTGTCTGATTTTCTTCTAATCTTGGTTGCATTGGTTTTATTTGTACATAAACTTTTTAATTTCATGTGATCAAAGTGATACATTTTGCATTTCCAAATGTTCTCTATCTCCTTTTAAGTCATAAAATTTCCCTTCTCTATAGATCTGACAGGTGAACTATTCCTTCAGTCTGAATTTGTTTATGGCATCAACCTTTATGTGGAAATCCAGTAACCATTTTGACCTTATCTTGTAATACACTTTAATATATTGGTTATGCCTAGTTTCTGTCATGTGTTTTTCCAGTTTTCCTAGTAGGTTTTTTTTTTTTTTGTCAAATAGTGAGTTCTTATCTCAGAAGCTGAAGTCTTTGGGTTTATTAAATAACAGATTACTGTAGTCATTTACTTCTGTGTCTCATGTGCCTAACTTTATCCACTGATACATCACTGTATTTCTTAGAAAGTACCAAATAGATTTTATGATTGCCACTTTTTAATATAGTTTTAGATTTGATATGGCTAGCATACCTTGCTATGTATTGTTTTTCATTAATTCCTTTGATATTCTTAAACTTTTCCATTTCAGATGAATTTTGTTATTATTCCAATTCTCTAAAATACTTTAAATGTTTGTTAGAATTCACTTTTAAATCCATCTGACCCTGGTGATTTTTTTTTTCTGATGGTGTTCACTTTTGTTCAATTTCTTTTTTCTAAAATAGGGTTAAGTATTTTATTTCCTTTTCTGTTAATTTGAACAATTAAAAATTTTTGTAAATATCCATCCATTTCACTTAGATTTCTGGATTTATTGGTATACAGTTTTGGCAAAATAACTTCTAATTATTGCTTTATTTTCTACTTTATTGGTGGTGAATTCACCCTTTTCATTTTTGATACTGATAATTTGGTTTCTTTCATCCTTTTGATCAAGTTAAGCAAAGGTTTATTTATTTGTTTGTTTTTGTCATAAAACAAGCTCTTAGATTTATGTATCAGTTCAATATTTTCTGACTTGCACTTTTATTCATCTCTTTTTTGCTTTCCAGAATGTCTAATTTGATATTTAATTGGGGATTTTAAATTCATTTTTCTAGCTTTATTAGTTGTATGCCCAATTCATTCATCTGCTCTTTCTCTATTTGTTCATATAAGCATTTAGATTTATAAAATTTCTCCTAAGTACTGTTTGGCTATATTTCATAAATTTTGGTATGTTGTCTCATTGTTGTCATTCTCTTCAAAGTAATTATTTATTATTTCTGTGATTTTTTGTTGACCAACTCATTCTTTAGGAATAGTTATTTTTTCTTTCAAATTATTTTTTAATCTATCTTTCCATGGAACTTTATTACACTATGATCTGTAAAAAAAATACATTTAATATTTCAGCCTTCCTGCATTCAGTAATAAGGTTTTTATGCCTTAATACATTGTTTAGTTTTATATAGGTGCCATGTAGTCCTGAGAAAAAGGTGTAGCCCTTTCTATTTCCATTCAATTTTCTCCTGTACTGTCCAGCTAACATTTCTAAATTTCTATTCACCTTCTTAACTTCTGTTTATTTTATGGTTAGATATGTGTAGTTCAGAGAGGATGAGGTTGAGTTCCCCCATTAGCATAGTTTTGTTGTTTATTTCTTCCTGTAACTTGCTTAACTTCTCTATATATTTGGATTCTATACCACTTGGTGCATACATGTTTAATATTGTCTATTATCCCTTTTAGCAAGATGTAGTTTCCTTCCTTATGTCTTTTAATTAGATCTATATCTATTTTTACTTTGTCTGAGATCAGGATTAGTACACCTTGCTTTTTTTATTTACTTCAGCTGAAGCCTAAGATATTCTATTCTAGGCTTTTGCTTTTACTCTGTGTGTATCTCTTTGTTTCAAATTTGGTTCTCCACTGATTTTTTTCCATTTGAAGAATTCAATTTTTAAGGAATTGTTTCTTTTTGCAGTGATTTTTTTGTCTTTCATTTTCCAAGATGTTGACTGTTTCTTGAATAATTCTCATTGCTTTCCCCAATTTATCTTCTATCTCTCTATTTGATTTTTGTTTTTTTGTTTTTGTTTTTAGTGAGGCATTTGGGGCTAAGTGACTTGCCCAGGGTCACACAGCTAGTAAGTGTCAAGTGTCTCAGGCCGGATTTGAACTCAGGTACTCCTGAATCCAGGGCCGGTGCTCTAGCTGCCCCTCTATTTGATTTTTAAAAACCTTTTTGAGATCTTCTAAGAAGGTTTTTTTTTTTTTGGTCTTTGGACTAATTTATTGTCCCCTTTGAGGCTTTGCAGGTAAGCATTTTAACATTGTTGTACTCTGATGAGTTAGTGTGTTGATCACCCCATTGCCATAGGAGCTTTCAATCGTCAAAGCATATTTTTTGGCTCACTTTTTAGCCTATTTTGTGATTTTTAGTTAAGATCTGCTCCTGGAACTCTCCTTTTACCCAAGTAAGACAGACCTTTCTTGAAATTCTTCAAAATGTTAATCAGTAGAAAAATTATTTCACTCTAGCTTTTTGTAGGTTCTTTTGTCCAGAACCTTTTAGAACTGTTACTGAAGGAAATTTTGGAAAGCTCAGGTAACTTCCTGTATTTTCTCCACCACTTTCTTGACTCCTATTTCTAAAGCTATTTTGTAAACAGCCAAGTTGCTCATTCTTTACCCAAATAGGCATGGGTATGATCCTGCCAGTCTGACATTTGGTATGTTATGAATGTCAAAAGAACTCTGTCACCTTATTGAAAGTCTTTACAATGGATGTGATATCATAACATTGTTTATTTAACATTCTTCTGACCTGAAGTTGGATGTAGAATGTTGGCATTTTATCACATTTTCTCCTAGCTGAGTGAAAGACTGGTTGTGTGTATCTACTGTTTTTCCATTTTCAGAGACTTCAAAACATAAGTTGATAAAAAGCTGTGCCTACCACCTAAATACCAGTAAGTTATAAACCAAGTGGAATCAGTCCTGGTGGAATTCCACACAGTTATAAGGGAATTGCTAGATCCCCTGAGATTTTTATTCTAGTCTTTGTGTCCTTAATATGTTTATCAAAGTGTAGTTCAAATATTCAAGATGAAGGGATGCTTAAGGGTGCTAAGGTACTCTTCTAGACTTCCTTATTCCAGTCAAAGCCAATATGTCTTTCTCAAATGGTAATGTTTTACATAACAGCACATGGAGAAATGATATCTGATTGTTTTTCACCTTAGGGAGAGGGATAAAACAGAGAAATAGAATTTGAACTCAAAATTTTAAATATAAATGTTTATTTAAAATCGATATATTAATAAATTAAATTTTTAAAAAGGCTAATATGACTTTGAGCAGGGTATTTTCAAAGTCTCTTCCTTAAACATCATGGATCTTTGCAAGAAGCTCATATATTCCTTGAGAAATACTTCCCTACAGTACATGACATATTATTGCCCTTTTTTTTTTTTTGCAAAGATAGGAAACTAATAAAGAAGTATTATACAAGTTTCCTAGTACTATTGGTTTCTAAATGTGCAGCATTATTGGTAGTATTTTTCTTTGTACATAACAGACTCAAGTGTCACACTTCTTGGTGATACCTGTAGCCTCCCTAGACCAGCAAAATTTGTTTCTTTCTAATTCTAGGGTACCTTCTTTTAATTTTTTTTTCCCTAGGAAACTTTTATGACCCATATGCCCAAAGTCATCATGTAGAATTCTCATGGCCATATTCTCAGCCACCCCAAATGATTCTTGGTACTGTGTATAGGATCAAGGACAGTCCATTACTGTTCTTCATTACCAAGTTCCAATTTCTTCAAAGTGTTACATATAGATTTTATTTTTTCTTAGGATAACACCATATCTTATGTGTCATGTTGTCTTCAGTATAGGGTATCTGGGCTGCTAGGTGGCACAGTGGATAAAGCACCAGCCCTGGATACAGGAGGACCTGAGTTCATATCTGTCCTCAGACACTTGACACATACAAGCTGTGTCACCCTGGGCAAGTCACTTAACCCTCATTGCCCTGCGGAGGGGGCAGGGAGAGTATGAGGTATCTGCATGTATATTTCAGCCCCTATTTGATAGGAAATATGAATTATTATACTTAACATGCTTCTACCCATCTTAGCTAAAGACATTAGAGGCTTATTTGTAGAATTTCAATGTTAAAGATATTTTAATATAATAGATGTCTAATATAGAATTAAAATGCAAACCACATATAAAATACTCTTAAGAAACCATTATGCATAGTTTAATTAAACATGTGAATTTTACAAAATTGTTAAAATTTTATGTGTTAAAAGTATTATGCTGATAGACTAATACCTTTGACCAATTTTGCTTGAATTCTTTGGAATCCATCCTTTCATTTTGATGCTTACTTTGTTACCTTAAATCATATAAAATATCTAAATTCACCATGACATTAGAAAGCCTTATTGAACTCTGAGGCCTTTTACTGTAGGCTTTCCACTTTTGTAGATAAAGGTAGCAACAGTTCATGCATTTTCAGTTTTCTACAGGTCATTACATTTATTGCACATGTGTGCTATTAGATAATCACCTTTAAGATTTAACACTAAACGATAATTCATCCACTTCAAAGAATCTAAAAATTTAATGCAACTCATAAAGAAAGAAACATTTACTCTAATTCACCAGAGAGATAAATGATCATGAATTGAGTATCTAAATAATGTATGAGTTAATAACAACATAGACAATTTTGAGTCAAATTTCCTGTTCAAATTAGACACTACCCAGAGAGGAACACACCCCACACCCAATACTTCTCAACCCAAAATTAATCCATATCTTTTCTTTGTTATTTAGTAATTATTCATAGATTTCAGCTTTCTTCTAAATTACTAATTGAGTTAAAACATAGCAGCTGTCAGAGCATGATATAGTGGATAGAATGCTGGCCCTAAGAGGAGGGGTTGAGTACAAATTTTGCCAAATGCATTTTCTCAATATGTATCCTTGGGCTAGATATTAAAGCTTTCTCAACTTTGGTTTACACATCCTTAAAATGGGAATAGTAATAGAACTGGTGTCACAAAGATTGCTTGTGAGAATGAATGAGAATGGTTTGTATAAGAAACATAATACTTTAAAGCTTTATATAATGTGTTATCAATTAGCTAACACAGACAATTGTCACTGAAAGTGTTCTGGACTTGAAATTATTTGACTTATTGAAATTTTATCTTGCATAACACATTTCATGTATCTGATATTAATTTTTATGTGTAAAATAAGGCGGCTACAGAGATTATCTTAAGATCCCTGTCAGTTCTAAAGAATTATGAACTTATTTTGTTTGGGGGGGGCAGTACAGTGAGGGTTAAGTAACTTCCCAGGGTCACACAACTAGTGAGTGTCAAGTGTCTGAGGACAAATTTGAACTCAGGTCCTCCTGAATCCAGGGCTGGTGCTTTATCCGCTGTGCCACCTAGCTACTTCGGAACTTATGTTTTTCACAATATTCTCCTTGGAGAAGAAGCTGAAAAGACTTATTTATTTATTTATTTGTTCAGTAATTGAACTAATTGATTGGTACATATTATAAATTAGGATACACTTTTGGCAATTATATTTTCAGTTTTATAATTAAACAAAATAGTTATATTATCTAATTAAATATAAATCTAAAGCATAAAATAGGTGGAAAGAAAAATATTTTTTTTCTGCTGTCTAGTTAGCTGCCAAGAAGACCCAGGTAAGATACAAGCATATATTCTATAAATTAATTTCTTGCAAACAAATAAGATAAAGGTAAGATTAAAAGGAAACAATAAACTAGGCGGGTGGGATTTGCAACAATTTTATTTAATAAATGTCTCTTTCCAAACACATACAAGCAATTGATTTAAATTTATATGAATGAGCTATTCACAAATTGAAAAATGGTCTAAGATATAAATAGGCAGTTATCAAGGAAAACACACAGGTTATTTTTAGCCCAAAACCAAAACAAAACAATGCTCAAAATTACTATTAATTACACAAATTGAACTTAAAGTAATTATTAGATTTCACCTCAAACTCATAAGATTAATAAGGATGACAAATAAGGCAAATGATAAATTTTGGAAGAGTTGTGGGAAAAGTAAACACACTAGGGCAGGTAGGTGGTGCAGTGGATAAAGCACCAGCCCTGGATTCAGGAGGACCTGAGTTCAAATCCAGCTTCAGACACTTGACACTTACTAGCTGTGTGACCTTGGGCAAGTCACTTAACCCTTATCTCCCCCCCCCCCGAAAAAAAGTAAACACACTTATATAGTATTGATGGAAATGTTAGTGTATACAAACATTTTGGAAAACAGTTTGTAATTATACACAAATAGCTTCTATATAGTACACATCTAATGTCAAATTTATGCTACTACTACAACTATACACCTAAGAGACGAAAGAAATAGTAAAAGTTCATATATGTATATATGTGTTTATGTATATTGTATTTATATATGATTATGTTATATTTATTTCTATCTGTAGGGTGAGAGATGGGGAGAGAGAGGGTTTTTTGTAAATATATATACATTTATTTAGTTATTTAGTTATGTATTTATAGATATGCATATGTATATATAGATATATAATTGAACATACAATAAATATATATCTATATGTACATATGCATATCTATAAATAAATAAATAAATGACAAATATATATATATATTTATTTGAGAGAGAGAGTGAGAGAGACAGAGAGAGAGAGAAATAGAGAGATGAAAGGTTTCCCCATAACTGAGGAATGGCTGAATAACTTGTGGTATATGCATATGACTGAATAACAATGAATTTTAAAGAGATATTCAAAGACATATGAAACTAATGCAGAGTGAAGTAAACAGAATCAGAAAAAATATATATACTTTAACATTAATATTATAGAAATAAACACTTCGGAAGACTTTTATGGGCTGATCAAGGATGAAATGACCAGAAATAAGAAAGTATTTTACATGAAAACAACAAAACTATAAAGACTAATACCTTGGAAAATTGTAATAATGATGATCAATATGTCACCATTAATGATTTCAGAGGGATGATGATAAAATACACCATTCCCCTCCTGAAAGAGTATAGTTTCTACACTTAACCCAAGGGCAGTCTCATAGTTTTCTTTGTTCTGTTACCCCATGTAAACTCTGTCCTCAGTCCCCATCTTTGGGTATTCCTAGCAACCTGCGTTTAGATAATATGGTTTATAGCTCCTCAGCCTGGATTAAAGGCCTCACATATATATGTGTCTACACACATGTATATACATGTATGTATATATGTAGATGCATACACAAATGTGTATGTTAATTTATTTTTCTTTTCTTCCCTTTATTCTGCAGTGTGGTAGTGGTATGAGAGTAATGGAAAATTCATTTCTGTTAATAAAAAAAGATAAAATGATAAAATGGAGTTTTGAAGATGGTACAAATATGAAATGTTACTTACACTTTTTTTTTTTTGGCGGGGCAATGAAGGTTAAGTGACTTGCCCAAGGTCACACAGCTAGTAAGTGTCAATTGTCTGAGTCCAGATTTGAACTCAGGTCCTCCTGAATCCAGGGCCGGTACTTTATCCACTGTGCCACCTAGCTGCCCCCATTACTTACACTTTGAAATGAGGTCAGCATATTGTTAGTTTTTCTTAATTGCTTTATTTTGTTCCAAGAGACATGTTACAGTATGAAAAATAAAACAAACACATGATTTTATTAATCACTTACGTTCTAGGAACTGTGTTAAATGTTCGGGAATCAAAAATAATGTACAAGAGTCCCTGCTCTCAAGGAGCTCACAGTCTAATGAGGCAGACAAAATGCTAGCAACAACTTTTTGTTACAAATTGTTACACAGTAAGTGTTTCATCAATAATTACTGGCAATTACTGACTTCATTCAAATGGAGAGATAAAATGTAGGCACAGAGGTGGTTTAAATATGACAAATGTGGTTAACCATTGCATTGCTGTTCTACTTTTATTATTCAAATGCGCTTGAGAAAGTCAATAAACTGGACTGAGAATGCCTGATAGAGAAATCAATTTCTTTAAACTCTGTCATAGATCTGCTAGAGGAATTTTCCTGGAAAGGAAAAACAAATCCTCCAGGCAGTAGGAATTAAGGGCTACAAAGCCAAGTGGCTACAAAGAAAGCCACACCCAAAGGGAGAAATCACAGAGGAGCCTGAGAATCGCACAAGGGTGAGACCCAATGTGGTTTGCTTTTTTGTTTGTTTGTTTGTTTTTTGGGTTGTTGTTTTTTTTTTTCCAACAAACATTTATTTTACTTTTTCCAGTTACATGTAAGGGTAGTTTTCATCATTCATTTTCATAAGATTTAGAGTTCCAAAATTTTCTCCCTCCCTCCCTTTCCTCCCCCACTCCACAAGACAGCAACCAATCTGGTATAGGTTATATAAATTCAATCCAAAAGTGCTTTTTTTATCAAGTTTTCTATGGTAGTGGATACTATGCTTCATCATTAGACCCTTGGATTTGTCCTGGATCATTGTATTGATGAGGGTAGTTGTCATTCACAATTGCTCATCAAACAATACTGCTGTCACTGTGCACAGTGTCCTCCCAGTTCTCTTCATTTCACTATATATCAGTTCATATGAGTCTTTCCAGGTTTTTCTGGGATCATCCTGTTTGTCATTTCCTGTAGCATAATACCATTCCACTACAATCATATGCCATCACAGCTTCTTCAGTCATTCCTCTGGACATTCCCTTGATTCATAATTCTTAGCCACCACAAAGAGTTGCTATAAATATTTTTTGTGTAATTTTCCCCCTTTTCTCTTTTTATCAATTACTACTGTTAACTGTTTCCCTCTATACTATTCCCTTCCCCGTGATATTTACTCTAATATCTATCTTCTTTCACCCTATCCCTCTTCAAATGTGATTTGATTCTGTCTGTCCCCTACCCCAATCTGCCCTCTCTTCTTTTGCCCCTCTATCTTTATCCCCTTACCCTTCTATTTTACTGCAGGGTTAGAGAAATTACTCTACCTAATTGAGTGCATATGTTATTCCCTCCTTGAGCCAATTCTGGTGAGATTCAGGTCCTTGAGAGACAATTCTAATGAGTGTTATGCTCATTTACTGTCCAGATTAAATAGATTACTCGACCCAATTGTGTGTGTGTGTGTGTGTGTGTGTGTGTGTGTGTTAATCCCTTCTTGAGCCAATTCTGATGTGATTAAGGTCTTGGAGCCTATTCTGATGAGTGTAAAGTTCATTTACTGCCCTGTTCCTCCCCCATCTGTTCCCCTACTCCATAAGCACTTTCTTGTTTCTTTCATGTGGGATTTAACCCCATGCTACCTTTGCCTTTCCTCCTCCCCCAGTACATTCCTTTAACCCCTCAATTTAACCCTAAAGATGTCATCATGGGGTAGCTAGGTGACACAGTGGACAAAGCATCCACTCTGGACACAGTGGAACCCCAGCCAAAACCCAGGCTCAGACACAAGGCAGTCACCCACTGCAGGACCCCAGGTATATCCCCAACTCCAGTTTTTTGTGATTCTCTACGGTCTTGTATTTGAAAGTCAAATTTGCCATTCAGTTTAAGTCTTTTCATAATGAATACCTGAAAGTCTTCTTTTTCATTGAAGTCCCATTTTTTCCTCGGAAAGATTATGCTGAGTTTTGCTGGATTCATGATTCTTGGTTGTAATCCCAATTCCTTTGCCCTCTGGAATTTCATATCCCATGCCCTCTTGTCCTTTAATTTAGAAGTTGTTAGATCTTGTGCTATCCTGACTGAGGCTCCACAGTACTTGAATTCTTTCTTTTTGTCAGCTTGCAATATTTTCTCCTTGACTTGGGAGTTCTGGAATTTGGCTATAATATTCCTAGGAGTTTTCCTTTTGGGATCTCTTTCTGGAGGTGATCAGTGCATTTTTTCAATTTCTATTTTACCTACTGCTTCTAGAATATCAGGGCAGTTTTCCTTGATAATTTCTTGGAAGATGATGTCTAAGCTCTTTCCTATATCATAGTTTTCATGTAGACCAATAATTTTCAAATTACCTCTCCTGACTCTATTTTCAAGGTCAGAAGTTTTTCCAATAAGATATTTCACATTGCCCTGTATTTTTTTAAACTATTTCCATTTATTTATTTATTTATTTATTTATTTATTTATTTATTTATTTATTTATTTATTTATTTATTTATTTATTTATTTATTTATTTATTCATTCATTCATTCATTCATTCATTCATTCATTCATTCATTTGGTGAGGCAATTAGGGTTAAGTGACTTGTCCAGGGTCACACAGCTAGTAAGTGTTAAGTGTCTGAGGCCGGATTTGAACTCAGGTCCTCCTGACTCCAGGGCCGGTGCTCCATCCACTGCGCCACCTAGCTGCCCCAGCCCTATATTTTTTTTATTCATTTGGATTTGCTTTATTGTGTCTTGGTTTCTCATAAGGTCACTGGGTTCCATTTGTTGAATCCTAATTCTTAGGCAATTATTTTCATCAGACAGCTTTTCCATTTGGCTTTTCAAGCTATTGACTTTTTTCTTATGTCTTTCCTGCATCACTGTCATTTCTCTTTCCATTTTTCCTCTACCTCTCTACCTTTATTTTCAAAGTCCTTTTTGAGCACCTCTATAGTCTGAGACCAATTCATATTTTTCTTGGAAGCTTTAGATATAGGGATCCTGACATTGACATCTCCCTCTGAGGATGCACCTCAATCTTCCTTATCACCGAAGAAATTTTCTATAGTCCTCACCTTTCTCTGTCTGCTCATCTTGCCTTTCTTTTACTTGACTTTTAGGTCCTTAAAGTGGGGCACTACACCAAGATTCAGAAGTCCCAGGTGGTATGATTTAAGGAGGATCAGGTTGTTCACTTGCCTGACCTATTCTCTGGTCCATAGATGACCCCAGAACAACTTGCTAATTAACCAGCTTTGTGTGTTCTGTTTGTCAAGTCTGAGGAGCCTGTGCCTCTCCCCAACCTGGGCCACTGCTACTCAAGCCTACCTCCTGGTTCCCAGCAGGGGTGAAAATTCCAAATTCTGCCTCAGCATCAGCAGAGACCCCAGTAATCTCCCCCTTGCCAAGGGTTCAGCCCTCTCAGCAGATTGTGAGCTTAGTTCCAGACAATACTGGTGCTTCAGCTGATTCAGAGGCTCTGTGGTTCTCTCTCTCCAGCAAGGCCTTCCTGGGACTGGATCTGTGTCAGGGTGACTGTGGGGTTGGGCTTTACTGCTATCTCAGCACAGCAGCTCCCTCCTTCTGACCTTCCAAGCTGTCTTTGGTTAGAAAATTATCTCAGCACATCATTCTTCTGTGGATTTTAATGCTCCAGGAATTTTCCTATGGCATTATTTGGATGTTTTTTGGAGCAATCATGTAGTGAATTGGAGAGCTTGCTTTCTTTCCTCCACTATCTTGGCCCCACCCGGGGAATTAAATTCTAGACCCAAAGACTTTTAACTAGATATCCACTAGAGCTTAGCAATACCCCATCCTATGCCACAGTGAAATGCATAATGAAGGATTCGGACCAGATGACCTATAAACTTTCTTCTAGCTCTAAATCTCTTATTTCAGTGTTACCTTTGAAGGTTCCAATTTCTTCATCTATAAAATGGTGATTACAGTGTCTATGAAAACAAAAACAAATGCTAACAGTAACATTATATTCAAGGAACAGTATTGTTACAACCTTTTAAAATTGATATATAATTTTTTTTCCCCTACAACTGGTAAATAAGCTTTCTACAGCTGGAAGTATCATTTTAAATTACTTTTTTGTTTTATTTCCCTTTTGAATCTTTTTTCTTGTTAATATATATGAATATATAAATGTGTTAATAAATGTCAGAATAACATATATTCATTTAAATTAAAATACTTTAAATGGGAAAAATAAATACTTGTTTATTGCTTATCTATCATTAGTATAATAATCATAAATTGATACTCAGTTATGTCATTTTTTGGATTAGGTCGAGATCATGAATCACCTTGTTTAACTTGACTTTCACTTAAAAATATGTATAAATAATATATCACCAATTTATCCTATGTATATATATATATATATATATATATACATATATATATATATATATATATGATAAATTGGTGATAATCAACAGAGGGAAGACAGTACAAGTAGGGCAGATCTCAAAAAGGTTTTTTTGGATGGTAATTTTTTTAGCAGAGGATTTTAAAAAGGAAGGAAAAACAGGAGGTAAAAATTATAAGGAAGAGAATTCAAGATGTGGGGCACATAAAAAAACATTAAAAATGCATGGATTTGAAAGATGGATAACTTTTGAGATAAACAGGATGAAAGTTAATTTCAAGGGTTCAAAAGGACTTTGGACTGAGTAAGCTGAAAACCAGGAAAAGCAGGAAGGAACTAGCTTATGAAGAGTTTTAAATGCCAAATACAGGATTTTGTATTCAACCCTGAAGGCACTGGAATTAATTGCATAGGGGGAGTGAAATAGCTATACATGGTTTATGAGGATCAATTTAACAGCTAAGTGGAGAACAGATTTCAAGGAAGAAATTTTATAGAGGGAGATCACTGAAATGACTACTCCAGTAATCAAAGCTTGAGGTTGGTCTTGCACTGCAGTGTCAGAGCAGAAGAGGTGGTCTAAACAGGCAATATTATGATGGTAAAAGCAACAGAACTTGGAATAGATCGGATGTGATGTGGTGGGGTGGGGTGGGGGTGAGAGAGAGGATTTAAGAATGACACCTAGGTTGTTAACTTGGGTGACTATTGAAAGGCCTTTGTTTGTTTCTTTGTTTTCCTGCCCTAATGTCTCTTTCTCAGACTGAATTGGATGAATATTGACTCATTCTTTGTTTTATTTTAGAAAGCTGTATTGGGTGAGATTAGTACTGTTGTGCTAATTTCTATTGTAACTTGTTAATCACCTGTTCCACAGACATTGACCTTCTTTTATTTTCACTTAATTTTTACTTTTCTTTTTTCACCACTGTTCAATTTATGCTTTTTGTGCCCAATTTCGTGTTTATTTTGAGATGTTCAACTGTAGGTCATCCACTGGCTTCATTTATAAAAAGCTGTGAATACTAGATAATGTTTAAAGTCATATTCAGCTCAAAATCCTACATTCCTTTGAGCTTGTGATAGCCCTTTTCTGATATTTTCACTATGAGACTCAGACTTAAAATGTCTATTACTGATTAGGCTGCCACATTAATAATGACATACTATTTTCCTCATTATCTGTTGATTTATATAACATCTATATTAATAAAAGCAACTCTAAATGATAACAATTATCTAATGACTAATTAGAATAATTACCAGCAATTCTTATAAAATAAATCATCAAAATGAAAGTAAGGAACTTGGATACTGTGACTAATTATTTATTTGACTGGAGAAATTACTGATCTTTTCCGGGACTCTTGGGTCATAGTGGTAAAATATGTAATATCAACTCAAAATCTAATTATGGCAAAAAAAATTACAATAGATACAAATGCATAAAGAATGAACCATCTGGACTTCTCTTCCATATCTACAGAACTTTGCATTAGGAGTCTCTAATAATGACCTTTTCATCTATTTTCTCTTGAAGCTAAATCTTTGGGAATAACAAGGCTTAAAATTAATTCATAACAACATATCTATACAACCACTTAAAATTTACAAAATGCTTACTTAATGTATGTGAATCTCACAATAATTTTGTAAGATAATTATTATATGTATTAACATGCTTATTTTATAAGTGTGGAAACTATGGTTCATAAACATTGTGAATTTTCCATGGTTTCATGTGGGTTTTGAATTTACTAATATCATTCTGCCCCTAAGTTCATGGAAACTACTTCAGAGCAATTAATTTCATTGATTTATCCTTGATAATGGTTTTATTTTAATCAATAGTTCTTAACCTGGAATATGTGATCATTTTTTTTCTTCTATTTTTTTATTTTTTTAAATTTTTTTTACATATAAGGTATTTTATTTTTCCCTTACATGTAAAGATAGTTCTCAACTTTTGTTTATACAAGCTTTACAATTTCAGATTTTTCTCCCTCCCTCCTCTCCCTCCCCCCCTCCCCTAGACAGCAGGTAATCTGATATAGGTTATATCTATATATCTATATACATATACATATAGATACATACATATATATATATATATATATACACATAATAACATTAATCCTATTTCTGCATTAATCCTGTTACAAGAGAAAAAATCAGAGCAGTGATGCAAAACCTCAAAATAGAAAAAGAAACAACAGCACCCAAAACGAAAAGAAATAGTATGGTTCATTCAGCATCTATACTCCACAGTTTTTTTTTTTTTCTTGGATTTGGAGATCCTCTACTATCATGAGTTCCCTGGAACTCTTCTGTACCATTGCATTGGTAAGAAGAATATAGTCCATCACAGTAGGTCAACACTCAATGTTGATGATACTGTGTACAATGTCCTTCTGGTTCTGCTCATCTCACTCATCATCAGCTCACGTAAGACCCTCCAGGTTTCTCTGAACTCCTCCTGCTCATCATTTCTTACAGCACAATAGTATTCCATTGTATTCATATACCACAACTTGTCCAGCCATTCCCCAATTGATGGGCACCCCCTCAACTTCCAATTCCTTGCCACTACATAAAGAGCAGCTATAAATATTTTTGTACATGTGGGTCCCTTTCCCCCTTCCATGATTTCTTTGGGCAAAAGACCTAAAAGTGGGATTGCTGGGTCAAAGGGTATGCACAGCTTTATCGCCCTTTGGGCATAATTCCAAATTGCTCTCCAGAATGGTTGGATCAGCTCACAGCTCCACCAACAATGCATTAGTGTTCCAATTTTCCCACAGCCTCTCCAACATTTATTATCTTCCTTTTTTGTCATTTTAGCCAATCTGATAGGTGTCAGGTGGTACCTCAGAGTTGTTTTAATTTGCATCTCTCTAATCATTAGAGATTTAGAGCATTTTTTCATATGGGAATAGATAGCTTTGGTTTCTTCATCAGAAAACTGCCTGTTCATATCCTTTGACCATTTCTCAATTGGGGAATGACTTGGATTCTTACAAATTTGATTTAATTCCCTATATATTTTAGAGATGAGGCCTTTATCAGAAGTACTGGCCTCAAAAATTATTTCCCAGCTTTCTGCTTCCCTTCTATTTTTGTATAAATTGCTTCTGTTTGTACAAAAATTTTTTAATTTAATATAATCAAAATCATCCATTTTGCATTTTATAATATACTCTATCTCTTGTTTGGTCAAAAACTGTTTTCCTTTCCAAAGATCTGATAGGTACACTATTCCTTTCTCTCCTAATTTACCTATGGTATCACCTCTTATGTCTAAATCATGTATCCATTTTGACCTTATTTTAGTATAAGGTGTAAGATGTTGGTCTATGCCTAATTTCTGACATACTATCTTCCAGTTTTCCCAGCAGTTTTTGTCAAATACTGAGTTCCTATCCCAGCAGCTGGAGTCTTTGGGTTTATCAAACACTATATTACTAGTGTCATTTACTACTGCATTTCCTGAGCCTAGCCTATTCCATTGATCTACAACTCTATTTTTTAGCCAGTACCAGATAGTTTTGATGACTGCCACTTTATAGTAACGCTCCAGGTTTGGTACCGCTAACCCACCTTCCTGTGAATTTTTTTTCATTATTTCCCTGGATATTCTTGATTTTTTGTTTTTCCAGATGAATTTTGTTATTATTTTTTTCTAGCTGTATAAAATAATTTTTAGGTAGTCTGATTGGTATGGCACTGAATAAGTAAATTAATTTAGGCAGTATTGTCATTTTTACTATATTAGCTCTGCCTATCCATGAGCAATTGATATCTTTCCAATTATTTAGATCTGATTTGATTTGTGTGAAGAGTGTTTGGTAGTTGTGTTCATAGAGTTCCTGGGTTTGTTTTGGCAAGTAGACTCCCAAGTATTTTATATTATCTACTGTTACTTTAAATGGAATTTCTCTTTCTATCTCTTGCTGCTGGACTTTGTTGGTCATGTATAGAAATGCTGATGATTTATGTGGATTTATTTTATATCCTGCTACTTTGCTAAAGTTGTTAATTGTTTCAAGTAATTTTTGACTTGATTCTCGAGGATTCCTTAAGTATACCATCATATCATCTGCAAAGAGTGATAGTTTTGTTTCCTCCTTGCCTATTCTAATTCCTTTAATTCCTTTCTCTTCTCTGATTGCTAAAGCTAACATTTCTAGGACAATATTAAATAATAGTGGTGGTAATGGACATCCCTGTTTCACCCCTGATCTTATTGGGAAGGCCTCTAATTTATCTCCATTGCATATAATACTTGCTGATGGCTTTAGGTAGATACTGTTTATTATTCTAAGGAAAGCTCCACCTATTCCTAAACTCTCTAGTGTTTTTATTAGGAATGGGTGTTGTACTTTGCCAAAAGATTTCTCTGCATCTATTGAGATAATCATATGATTTTGGTTGGTTTTCTTATTGATGTGGTTGATTATGTTAATAGTTTTTCTAATGTTGACCCAGCCCTGCATTCCTGGTATAAATCCCACCTGGTCATAGTGTATTATCCTGGTGATCACTTGCTGTAATCTCCTTGCTAATATCTTATTTAAGATTTTAGCATCAATATTCATTAGGGAAATTGGTCTATAATTTTCTTTCTCTGTTTTTGCTTTGCCTGGTTTTGGTATCACCACCATATTTGTGTCATAAAACGAATTTGGTAGAACTCCTTCTTCTCCTATTTTTCCAAATAATTTGTATAATATTGGAATTAATTGTTCTTTAAATGTTTGGTAAAATTCACCCATAAACCCATCTGGCCCTGGGGATTTTTTCTTAGGGAGTTCATTAATAGCTTGTTCAATTTCTTTTTCTAATATGGGTTTATTTAAAAATTTTATTTCTTCTTCCGTTAACCTGGGCAGTTTGTATTTTTGTAAATATTCATCCGTTTCATTTAGATTATCAAATTTATTGGCATACAGTTGGGCAAAATAATTCCTAATTAGTGACTTAATTTCCACTTCATTGGTGGTAACATCACCCTTTTCATTTTTGATACTGGTAATTTGGTTTTCTTCTTTCTTTTTTTTAAATCAAATTAACTAATATTTTATCTATTTTATTGTTTTTTTTTTCATAAAACCAGCTCTTACTTTTATTGATTAATTCTATAGTTTTTTTTGCTTTCAGTCTTATTAATTTCTCCTTTAATTTTCAGGATCTCTAATTTAGTGTCTAATTGGGGATTTCTAATTTGTTCTTTTTCTAGCTTTTTAAGTTGCATGCCCAATTCATTAATCTCCTCTTTCTCTTTTTTATTCATGTAAGCATTTAGAGCTATAAATTTTCCCCTAAGCACTGCTTTGGCTGCATCCCATAGATTTTGGTATGTTGTCTCATTATTGTCATTCTCTTGGATAAAGTTATTGATTGTTTCTATGATTTCTTGTTTGGCCCATTCATTCTTTAGAATGAAATTATTTAGTTTCCAATTGATTTTCATTCTACTTTTCCCTGGCTCTTTCTTACATGTAATTTTTTTTTTGTTTTTGTTTTTTTGTTTTTGGTTTTTTTGGTTTTTTTTTTTTTTAGTGAGGCAGTTGGGGTTAAGTGACTTGCCCAGGGTCACACAGCTAGTAAGTGTTAAGTGTCTGAGGCCAGATTTGAACTCAGGTACTCCTGACTCCAGGGCCGGTGCTCTATCCTCTTACATGTAATTTTTATTGCATCATGATCTGAGAAGGATGCATTTACTATTTCTGCCTTTCTACATTTGACTATGATGTTTTTGCGCCCTAATACATTGTCAATTTTTGGAAATGTGCCATGTACTTCTAAGAAAAAGGTATATTCCTTTCTATCCCCATTCAATTTTCTCCAGACATCTATCATGTCTAACTTTTCTAGTAATCTATTCACCTCTTTCACTTCTTTCTTATTTATTTTTTGGCTAAATTTATCTAATTCTGAGAGGAGGAGATTCAGATCCCCCACTAGTATAGTATTAATGTCTAATTCCTCTTGTATCTCATTTAACTTCTCCTCTAAGAACTTGGATGCTATACCACTTGGCACATACATATTTAATATTGATATTACTTCATTATCTATAGTACCTTTAAGTAAGATGTCATTTCCTTCCTTATCTCTTTTAATGAGATCTATTTTTGCCTGCACTTTGTCTGAGATAAGGATTGCTACCCCTGCCTTTTTTACTTTAGCTGAGGCATAATATATTCTGCTCCAGTCTTTTACCTTTACTCTGTGTGTATCTCTCTGCTTCAAATGTGTTTCTTGTAAACAGCATATTGTAGGATTCTGGTTTTTAATCCACTCTGCAATTTGCTTCTGTTTTATAGCAGAGTTCATACCATTCACATTCACAGTTATTATTACTGACTGTCTATTCCCCTCTATTCTATTTACCCCCTTTGTACTTTTCCTCCCTTCTTTCACCCTATTCCTCCTCATGGACATTTACTTCTTACCCCTGCCTCCCCCAATCTGCCCTCCCTTTTTATCACCCCCCTCTCTTTTCTTTACCCTTTTCTCCCTTGCTTTTGTCCTCCCTTCTATCAGTCCCCCCCTTTCCCTTCCCCTTTTGCTTCCCTAAAGAATGAGTTAAGTTTCTTTATCCCAATGAACGTATATGTTATTCCCTCTTTGAGTCAAATCTAATGAGATTAGGGTTGAAACAATGTTCCCCCCTCCTTTCTTTCCCTCTGTTGTAATAGGTTTTTTTTTCCACCTCTTCATATGATATAATTCATCCCATTCCACCTCCCCTTTCCTCTCCTCCCCATAGACTCCCTTTTTAAACCCTTAATTCTTTTGTATCATCACATCAAAGACAATTTATATTTATACCCTCTATGTAAAGTCTTTCTCTCTGCCCAAATACATTTACAGTTCTTAAGACTTATGAGTATTATTTTCCTGTGTAGGGATATAAACAGTTTAACCTAATAGGGTAACTTTTTTCCCCCGCTCTGTTTACCTTTTTAAGCATCTCTTGAGTCTTGTATGTTGAGATCGAATTTTCTATTCAGTTCTGGTCTTTTCACCAGGAAAGATTGAAAGTCCCCAATGTCATTAAATGTTCATCTTTTCCCCTGAAGGAAAATTCACATTTTTGCTGGGTAATAGACTCTCGGCTGCAATCCAAGCTCCTTTGCCTTCTGGAATATCATATTCCAAGCCTTGCGGTCCTTTAATGTTGAAGCTGCCAGGTCCTGAGCAATCCTGACTGTGGCTCCATGATATTTAAATTGCTTCTTTCTCCTTCACCTGATAATTCTGGAATTTGGCTACAATATTCCTTGGAGTTTTCCTTTTGGGGTCTCTTTTAGGAGGTGATCGGTGGATTCTTTCAATGATGATTTTATCCTCTGATTCTATGATATCAGGGCAGTTCTCCTTAATAATTTCCTGGAATATGGTGTCTAGGCTCTTTTTCTGATCATGGCTTTCAGGCAGTCCAATGATTCTCAAATTGTCTCTCCTCAATCTGTTTTCCAGATCAGTTGTCTTTCCAATGAGTTATTTCACATTTTCTTCTATTTTTTCATTTTTTTGATTCTGCTTGACTGATTCCTGGTGTCTCATGGATTCCTTATCTTCCAACTGTCCCACTTTAATTTTTAAGGCCTTGTTTTCTTCAGTGAGATTATGCACCTTTTTTTCCATTTGGCCAAGTGAATTTTTTAAGGCAGCGTTTTCTTCAATGAGATTATGCACCTTTTTTTCCATTTGGCCAGATGAATTTTTTAAGGCTTTGTTGTCTTCGGTGAAATTTTGTGCTTCCTTTTCCAAGCTGCTGATTCTTTTTTCATAGTTTTCTTGTTTTGCTTTCATTTCTCTCCCCATTTTTTCTTCTACCTCTCACAATTGATTTTTAAAATCCTTTTTGAGCTCTTCCAGGAAGGCTTTTTGTTCTTGAGACCAATTCACCTTCCCTCGTGAGGCTTCAGATGTAGGCAATTTGAGGCTATTGTCCTCATCTGAGTTTGTGTTGGCTTCTTCCCTATTGATACAGAAGCTCTCAATGGAGAGGGCTCTTTTTTGCTTCTTACTCATTATTGCAGCTTATTTATTTATTTTTTAAGTTGAGGTCTGCTCTGGGGGCACCAGGGTCCCTGTTTAGGCTTCTTGTGCAGGGGTATAGGTGCTGTGACCGGGTTTTTACTCTGAGGCCTTTATGGTGTGTGGAGATCCCCCGCCCTGCACTTCCTGTCTGATTGTGCTCGGCCAGCCAGGTGCAGTACCCCGGTGTCTGATCCCGCCTGACCGATTCGTGGCCCTCTCGGCCGGTGCAGGTAGGTTTTTCCACTGTCCTTGGCCACCAGATTTTTGAACCTGGTTCCAGGGGCCTCAGTTGTTCAGCTGTGGCCCGCAGCTCCTGCTGACTTGCCCCGACCCCCTCGGCGCTGGGTTGCTGCCCTGCGCTGGGCCTCCCTTTTGCCCGAGTCAGACCCACCTTTTCCTGAAGTCTTCTAAATTATCTCTGGTTGGAGGACAGTGTCTCTCTGTCTCTTTGCCGGTTCTGTAGTTTCAGAATCTGTCCAGAGGCTTGATTTAATGTTTGTTTTGAGGGAACAGAAGGAGAGCTCAGGCAGCTTGCTGCTTCCTCTCCGCCATCTTGGCTCCACCACCCCCCCCCCCCCCGCCGTGATCATTTTTTTGAAAAAAGATGACTGCATTTAACACAATTAAATTTCTTTTAATCTTACACATTACATTTACGCATTTCCAAAAAATATTTTGAGGAGTCCATAAGCTTTACCCTAGTGTCACAGGGATCCATGGCACACAAAATTTTAAGAAGCCCTTTCTCTATGGTTAGTATTTTTTTAGTGGGGAGATGACCAAGGAAACCCGTAATCTGTTAGATCGAGGGGTTTCTAATGGAGATATCTAGTGTAATCCGACTATGATGTGTCTACGTGATGAATGACTTACCCTTTAGGATGACAGAGATAGCACTCATTAATTTCTATGAGGATTGCCACCTGAGCAAAAGTAGAAAGAATCTCCCAATAAGCTGTGGGAAAGGGAAAAAGCTCCAATACTCTCTCATTTCTTTTAATCTTGGGACTCTGCTAGCAATCATTTTGACTTTCAAGGCATTGTGGAAGGGGTGCTACCTCTCCCTCCAGTGAACATGGAAGATATGTGCACATGACTGTAGGTTGCAACATGCACAGCAGCTGCACCCCAGAAACCCTAAACCAGGTTGAGGATAAATGAGAAGCCTCAAACCCCTCATTCAGTTAGGGTGATGCCTGCCTCAAGCATGTGAAGATGTGCAGCAGTAGAATGTGCAGATGAGAGCAATTTGTTCCAATGGCAGAAGCAGGTGGTGTGCAGTGCTTAGAGCTTGGTCAAACATCAAAGATACCAAGGTCATCTACTGTGTCCTGGGACAGCCAGTCATCTTGACTTTTGTCTTGCTACCGGACTTTGATGATCCTAGAAGAGAGAATGAGACTGATGACCGTGTACAACTCTGCCTCACTTAAATCCAATTCAGATACAAGTTAAAACATCTCCCATCATCCACTACTGTACTATTTAATTATTTTCTACCTTACTATTTTACGTACCTTGAAATCCTTTGGTGATGGATGGGTGATGAAGCAGCAAGTGTGAATACAATGGGAGCTGTGGCTGCAGCCACGTACACAGGAGGCCCAGGAGGCCAATTAGGTTGTCTTCTTACTGGACTGAAGTAGCAGTGGGATACAAGCAGCCCCTGGGTATCTGAGATACTCTTTTTTTTGATTTGGCAGGGCAATGAGGGATAAGTGACTTGCCCAAGGTCACATAGCTAGTAAGTGTCAAATGTCTGAGACTGGATTTGAACTCAAGTCCTTCTGAATCCGGGGCCAGTGTTTTATCCACTGCCCCACCTACCTGCCCCTCTGAGCAACTCTTTATGAGGACCAGATTGCTTACCTCCTGTGATGAGGAAGGGACTAGAAAAGGTACCCTAAAAATTGCTTCAGCCAGCCCTGGTCTATTGATCTGGCCTGCTTTTATCATGGAAAGCAGGGATACCACATTGCAATTGAAGCACACACATACAAAAATATACAAACATTTTTGTGATCACGATGCCACTCACACATGGAATGTGTGCCTGCCCATGGGATGGCATAAAATCCAGTGGACCTGAAAGACACAAAAATAGTTTTTGCTGCAAGAAAACTCAGTGGATACCACATCCAAATGTCAACCCTAAGTGAAACAAGGATAGCAATTGAAGGCCACCTTACTGAAGCCAGAGCTGGATACATATTTTTTTCTGGAGTGGCCACTGTGAGGGGAACATAAAAAGATCTTTTAGTTTTCAGAATCAGATCTAATCTAGTCAGAAAATTTGTATGCCTCTCAAAAGGAGTGAAGGACAGGCTCATGACAACTTGACTGCCATGCACAAAAGTGCTATGCCACCATAATCAATGCACATGCTCCCAGCATGATGAACCCTAATGAAGGCAAAGAAAAATTCTATGAAGACCTGGTGGCCCTCATCATCAATGTATTGATGGATGACAGGCTTTGAATTCTTGGTGACTTTAATACCAGAGTACTATCAGATACAGCAGGGAGTCCTTGGGTGGAATGGAGTCTGAAATAGCAACAGCAAAAATCACTTAGTACTGAAGACCTGGGTGTTTCATAACCTTCTCATCACCAACACTGTTTTCCACTTACCTAAAACATCATGGAAATAGCCTCCAAGCAAGCACTGACATTTAATAGACTACATCATTGCTAGAAGAGACAGGCAGGATGTGAGAGTGATGAAGACTATATGTGTCACAGAGTGCTGGACTACTCATAGACATCCTTTCCAAGCTGAACATTCACATTCAACAAAACCAGCAGCCCCAAGGCAAGATGACTGTCAGGAGACTCAACATCAGCAGATGAGAGCACTTTTCTATGAGTGAACAGTTCATTGCTGATCTGGAGGGAAAGTTGAGTGAGCACACAGCAAGAGTGAAGCAGAAAACAAGTGGGCAGTTTTCAGACATTTGGTGTACAGCACAACATTTTCTCATCTGTGCCAGAATACTTACAAATATCAGGATTGGTTCAATGAAAATGATGGGGAAATTCAGAAGCTGCTAAACAGGAAATGAGAATTCTACAGGGATTACCAGCAGAATAACTTGTTTGACCCTGATGAAGCAACATTTAACTCCATAAAAAGTAAAATGTAAGTGGAGCTTAGAGATATGCAGGATTCTTAGCACAGTAAGAAAGCAGATGAAATTCAATTTTGTGCCAAAAGTAACAATAAAAAGTGTTTCTTTTATGCACCGAAGACTGTTTATGGGCCAAAGATCTGTGGTGCATCTCAACTACTCAGTTCTGATGGAGTCACAATGATCAGTGATAATAACATGATTCTGGAGAGATGGGCTAAATACTTCCATAATGTTCTCAAAGGACCATCATCAACTAGTGCTGATGCCAATGACCAAATGCTTCAGGTGGTAGTCAATTCCTCTCTAGTCAAACTTCCAATTGAAGAAGAGGTTTTGAATGTCATTAGGCTCTTCTTAAATGGTAATTTGTCTAGTACTTGTTGCATCCCAGCACAGATCTACAAGGCAGGGGGAGCTCATAAAGAAGCTGTATGAAATTTCTCCAATTATATGGCAAGAGGAGATTATCCTTCAGGAGATCAGGGCTGCATTCATTGGTTATCTCTTCAAAGGAAAAGGAAACGAGTCATCTTGTGACAATCATAGGGGCTGGGGGTTGGGTCTTTCTATCTAAGATTCTTGCCAGAAAGCAACCTCCTTAATCATTTCATCCTTTACCTAGAATATGATTATCTGCTTGAGAGTCAGTATGTCTTCAGAAAGGGTCAAGGAACATTCAGCATTGTGTTTGTTGACCAATAACTCCAGGAGAAATGCCAGAAATAGGATATAGGTCCATACACAATATTAATTGATCTGACCAAGGACTTTGATACTGTCAGTCATGAGGGCTTGTGGAAGATCATGGAAAAATATGGTTGCCTGGAGTTCATCAGAATTGTATACCATTTTGATGATAGCATGATTGTACAAGTTCTGGTTGAAGGATGATACTTTCATACTTTCCCAGTTACCAATGGAGTGAAGGAGGGGTATGTGCTTTTTTCCATGCCTTTTTTTTAATCATGATGCTTTGTGTTATGTTGTCAGATACCTTCAAAGACGATGAAAAAGATATTAAGGGAAACTACCACAATTATGGTAAAAAAAATTAATTTGAAAGACTATAAGCCAAGACCAAAGTGGTGGGAAAGTTGGTGCATGGGATTTTGTTTGCATATGACTGTGCACTCAATACAGCCTCTGAGGCTTAGATGCAAAAGTATATTGATCAATTTCTTGCTGCTTGTGCTAATTTTGGGCTGAAAATCAACATCAGAAAAACAGAGGTGCTCCAACAACCAGAATTATACCACCCACACATCAATTGTATGTATTGTATTGTCATTTTAAATGCAGAAATAATCAGTACTGTGAATAAATCCCTTTACCTTGGCAGTATACTTTATAGGGATGTCCTCATAGATGATGGTATTAATGCATGTACTGCCATAGCTAGCTAAGTACATGTAAGGCTCTGAAAGAAAGTGGGAGAGAAAGGGTATTAGTTTGCCTACCAAACTAAAGGTTTATAGACCTATTGTGTTGACTTCACTGTTATATGCTTGTGAAAATTGGACTTAGCACCATACCAGAAAACTGAACCACTTCCATTTGAATTGCCTCAGAAAGATTCTGAAGATTACCTGGAAAGATAAGGTACTAAACACTGAGGTTCTTTCTCAAGCTAAACTGTCAAGCACTCAAACTCTATTGCAGAGTGTAACTCTGATGGACTGGTCATGTTGTTCATATACCAAATGCACAATTGCCCCAAATTTTCTTTTATGGATAACTCATACAAGGCAAGAGCTCACTTAGAGCTCAGAAGTCAGAAGAAATACAAGGATATTCTCTAGGTCTCTCTGGAGAACTTTAGTATTGATTGTGAAATATGAATGATGCTGATATAGGACATCCCAGAATAGCATACCTACATCAAAGAAGGCACAACACTCCATGAGCAAAGAAGAATTGCAATACCTCAAAGAAAACATATATGTGCAGAAACCCGAAACATCTTCATCCCAAAAGTTCTAATGTACTATTTTGTACTTAACCTGCAGTAGAGCCATAAAACTCACTTTCAACTGACCCACTACAGTTGAACACAAAGTACAGTGACCATAATATCATTTTATTATTGGTCCTATTTGAAAACAAAGGATGAACAACAATAATGAACATATAATGCATTTATATACATAAGATGTCTTGGTGGCTCATCTCATACTTTCATCTTTTTATCTATTATTATTTTGTGAAAATTACACATGAAGTAATCAGTATAATGGTATGAGATTAGCTGCTACCATTCTGAATATTTTCAGTCTCCTTTTTGCATGTGTTATTCATCGATATAGACTATGTGCAAACAGATGGTGGAATATGAATGGCATTGAACTTGAAATCTGAAGCTTTAGACTTCAATCTTGACTCTGATACTAGCTGTGTGAACATGGCCAAATAATTTAAACTTACCAAGGGTCAGCTTGCTAATTCAATAATAACATTTTCACTATCTCTCACAGTGTTACCATAGTTCACATTTATACAGCACTTTATGATTTAGAGAGCTTCTTCCCCACAACATTTAAAGGTTATGGTAAATAAAATGTTTTCAAGACCATTTAAAAATGTGCTTGATAAGTATTTATAGACCATATTCACTTTTTTTCTTTATTTCCAAATTGTGTGGTGGGGATTAGGTTGTTAGGACTGTGGAAAGGGTTATTCTGTCACATTCATGAAGGTATCCAAAAGGACCAATCCAGGATAAGCCAGAATATAGACACTTTAGAAAGGTACCTGGTGATCCTTACACTAGAATTTATAATGCTCAGTTGATCTCTGAATACTGAAAGACCTGGAACAGTCATGACATCTTTAGAATTGCCTTAGTTACTGGGGCAGTGATGGACTGAGATGGATGCTAGAAACTTAGCTGCTTCTGTTGAATCCTCTTGGATGATCCACTTCAAATCTGAATTTACTTCATCCAAAGGCTGGCAGGGTTGATTCTGATTGAGAGGAGATGCATTGAATTTTGCCACAGCCACTTGCATGAACTCTGAGAAAATTATAGACCACAGAGATATCAGGTAAATATAATTTTGCATGCAAGCACTCTATGGGAATCTCTACTGATTGTAATACATTTGCATTATGGTTTTTAGACAATAACAAAAACAGGGCACTCTTTTTTATCCTGTGGCAATCACATAAGAATGGTCAATATCACTGGGGAATCTGAAACAAAAGCATCAAAAGGGGTTTTAATTCACTATGCCATACTCAGAGGAAGATTATGTTTTCTATATCCAAGTAAATGAGGAAGAAATACAATATAAACTATATGTCCATATTAAAAAATAAGGTTAATGTTATTTGAAAATAACACAAGGATGATGAAATCACAAGTTAGTCCAGGTAGACTGAAAGACATCTATACCTAAATCTAGATCTATATGTAGATCTATGTATCATCTAAATTGAGCATCTGTTGAATGGGCAGACTAATATCCAACTGTTAACATGGGCATTTACCTCCACAATATGGTCATTATAAGGTTCACACTGGTAAAATGCTTAGTTGTATAAAGTAGGACCAGAATATGGCAAATGTAAGAAATTACTGAGAAAATTAATGAAAAATATAATTACATTACTCTGTAATACATATTTGCTGTTATTTCCTTAGAGAATATTGTATGTATGGATGCAAAAAAGCATACTATCTTCTACTAAATAGTTAGGGTATATTGACATTGGAAATAATGACTATCAACATTCTTCCCACCAAATTCATTTCTAGGGATTTCATTACAGATAAATGAGAAAATTCCTTGCTTAGAGTTTGATGTGTCTTGCCCAGAATTGGGTCAACTTAACACCCAAAGCACCAGTATAGTTATGTTGCATGCATGTGGTCACATATGCTTGATATGCACCATGACATAGCAGAAAAATTGTCCGAGATTCGGAGTCAGAAATACATGAGCTTCAATACTGTTTCAGACAATTAATTGCATTAGACCCTGGGCAAGTGACACCTACTCTTTTTTTTTTCAGGGTGATGAGGGTTAAGTGACTTGCCTAGGGTCATACAGCTAGTAATTGTCAAGTGTCTAAAGCTGGATTTGACCTCAGATCCTCCTGAATCCAGGGGCAGTGCTTTATCTACTGCACCACCTAGCTTCTCTAAGTCATACTTATTCTTAGCCCAATGTTCCTCATCTGTAAAATAGAGATAATAATAAAAATACCTATATTTCAAAAGATTCCCTGTGAGTATCAAATGATATGATATAGGTGAAATAAGCATGCTTGATTGGTAGTGTTTTCCATTTCTAGATCCTTCGCAAATGATATATAAAGGTTCTTCCACTTACTAATTGTGTTACCTTGGATATATCAATACACCTTCCCAGATCTCAGTTCAATCATGTTTCAAATTAGGATCTTGAAATAGATGTCTTTCTGGCTCCAAATAAAGATAAACTGATCTTGTGATCCCAGTGTAAATTTTTCAGAATTATCAAACACAAGAAATTATAATGCTATATAATTTCAAATATAACCTAACCAAGTTGATTTCTCTAACTATATCTAAATGAATGTCTCTTCCAAAAGAAAAAAGAAAAAGACCCAATTCTATAAAAACTTTTATAGCAGCTCTTTTTGTGGTGGCTAAGAATTGGGAATCAAAGCGTTGTTTATCAATTGGGGAACAGCTAAACAAGCTGTGGTATGTGGTTGTAATGAAATATTATTGTGCCATAAGAAATGACAAGCAGGATGATATCAGAAAGACCTGGAAAACTTAGATGAACTGATGTGTATTGAAGGGAACAAAACCAGGAGAACATTGTACACAATAACAGCAATATTGTTTGATGAAGAATTATAAATGACTTAGCTACTCTCAGCAATACAATGATCCAAGATGTATTATTTAAAATTCTAAATGTGGGTTCAAAACTGTCCCCCCAGTTTTGGGGGGAACTGACTAAAAATCACTGATAAATGAGTTTAGGTTATTTAAGGGTTTATTGAAAGATAGTCAAAGAAAGAGAAAGACTGAGAACAGATTTCCTATAAGCTGGCAATCCTAACCTTCCTAAACTCCCCCTTCTGAAGTCTTCTGCCACCATGCCAATCTCTCGCACCAAAAAGCTCCAGAAGCCTCTCCCCAGTGTCTGCTTCCTGCTTCATGTTCCCCTCCCGGAAATAGGAGGTTCTTCAAGCTGATTGGCTAGTGTCATTCAAATTCATTGGTTCACTGGACCCAAAGGTGGTCTCAATGTAAAGTTCAAAGTTTTTAAGCTTCTGAGAACAATTAATTTCTTAAGTACCCTTAAGTACTAGCCAGATGTGCTTACAATCCAGTAAGCGGTCAACAGTCAGTTGCCTTATCCAATTCAATCAGTTCAACTCAGTCTCCAGGTGGGGCCCTGAGTACCTGCTAAATCTCAACTATCACATTCCATTATCTCGACACAAAGACAATCTCAAAGGACTAATGATGAAAAATACTATCTATATCCAGAGAAAGAACTGATATTAATGGAGCACAGACAGAAACATGCTATTTTTCACTTTCTTTCATTAAAAAAAATGTATTTGAGTCTTATTCCCAACAACAAATATGAAAATGTTTTACATAATTGCACATCTATAATCTTTATCTTATTGCTTGCCACTGCAGTGGGGGAAGTGAGTGTGTTATAGAATTTAGAACTCAAAACTAAATAAAAATATTCATTTGATTTTTTAAAAAAGTGGATAACTTTAGGATTTAAGGTGGACTCCCTGTGGAAAAGAACCACTCAGGATTATAAGGAAGGGATAGGTTGCAATATAGAGTGTATTATATATATATATACACACATATATATTTGAGAAAATCAAATAAAGTGTTGATAAAATGTCTATAATGTGCTATATTATACTGTTTGAAAATATGGTTTATGCTTCATATACTTTAAAAGTACACCATTTTGGTTACCTTTTTTGTTACTCAATGTCTCTGAAGGGCATGTATCTATACTTGTACTTCAGAAACAACTTTTGAACTGTTTAAATTTATATGATACAATCTATTCAAAGTTGATTAATTGCTTCAGAAACTTTCATGTCCAAATTTTCTGAAAGTTGTAGATTGATAGGACATCATAAAATAAAGATCAAACCAAGTAGTATAATGTAACTATTTCTCTTCATCACTGTCAATTTCCACTATCTTCTCCAGTGAACTGATAATTACATCATTATTTGCCTTTAATTTTAAAAGATAATCTATTTGACTTATACATATGATAATTCCTGCCAAAGAAATGGATGAGGTTTGGTTTATGGATTCATCATCAAATCCATAGGAGACATTATTGAGCTTCTCTAACTTTGGAAGTCATACTGATTGTGTCTGGCAACACATTTTAGTTCCTTGATCAAATTTGGGTGAATTAAAACTTATGTGTTAATTTCCTCCATAATGATGGATTTAGTTAGTATTCTTGGGTTTATGTACTCAAGAGAAACCAATCTGGAACTAGAATTTACATGTAGCCCATGAACACATACCCATTAGTGGCATGTGTTTTGAAATTAAAGACTCTTATTTCATGAAACTAGGAGCATTAAAACGACAAGTGAAATAATTTTACTTTATTTTAACTCATTTATGAATTATGATTTGCTCTCAATGCATGACTGCAACACTCAAACAAATGAAATTTCTATGCCAACAGAAGAGAAATCAAGGCTAAACCCTTAAGTAATCCTATGACCAAACATCTCTGAAAATACATGCATTTTATGTATTCTTTTGACAGAGCCATGATTTCCTTGGTTTAGATACCCTTTCCATTTTTGTAGATCAAAACCCCTGCATACTTTCTCATCCTAAAAAAAACTTAAGCATTTACCCCCATAAATCCTCCCAAGAAGTTATGTGTTAGGTATTTTATTTGATAAAAATAATATAAATAATCTCATTGGGACATGATTCCTATCTGAAATTTTCATTACCATGAACTTTTGTTGTTGTTTTTTTTCATTCTTTTCTGGTGGGGAAGATATAGTGCCCATGAGTCTACTGTAAATTAATCAAGTTAGCATTTTAGAAATGAATGTTAAAGGAAATCTATTAATAAATCTAGTTTTCCCTAATGCTTTAAAACATTCTCTACTTTTTCCTCACAAATTTTAGGTTAAATCTCATGGTGGATCAATCACACAATTGCCTTTAAAAACTAACATATTTCAGTGTTCTGAAAAGCTTTCTTTCACATTTAGCTTATGTTCACTCTCTTTTTAATACTGATAATTTTTAATTCCATGCAATAATGTGTAATTTTGAGTAGTTAGTTTCGCATAGATTTAAATAGTATCTTTATGTTTAATGTGGAATCCATGTCAGTACCTGGCAGTTGGGGTATATATTTTCTTACCAATACTAAGTCTTAAACTATTCTGAGACCATGGTGAGGAGTCCATTTCCTTCTGCTTTAGACTACTAAACATGTGTAATTGTGAAAGCTAAGTCAGTCATTATCACATCATGTATGATCCTATTAATATAATGAAGTCCTCTAAGTTCTTTATGTTAAAAAGTTAGAAATAGGGAAAATCAACTGATTGAACCTGAGTAGAGAAATTCTGTAATATTTTAATTGACAGTAATAGTCATTATGGAATTGATTTTTTTTTGAGGCAATCAAAGTTAAACAACTTGCCCAGAGTAACACGGCTAATCAGTTTCTAAAGCCATATTTGAACTCAGGTCCTCCTGACCCCAGGACTGGTTCTCTATCCACTGTACTACCTAGCTTTCCCCTGATTCATTAAAAAATATTTTTTTCACATATATATATTTACTAATTTCCTTTTCATATTGCAATCTTTTCTGAATAATACCTTTCCACTCAGATTTCTATCCCTTATAATAGCAACATCTGAAAGAGTGCCTCCAACTGACAGTAGGCAATTGAAATACAAAGTGAGTGAAGGAAACATAAAGAAGTGGTTTTGATTACCAAAATCTACACTTAAATTGATTTCATTATCTGGACAACTATCTGCATTTTATGTGGTCCTTCCAAACAAGGTTTTGTTTGTGTGCCAACAAATAATGAATATACAAACATTCTGCTAGTGTTAAAATTAGTCACATCCTTAGATACTATGTTTAGACTGAATTACTGAACTTTTAAAAAGTAGGTGGTTTAGAGAAGAATTCCAGGAAATAATCAATGAAACATATGTCATGAAAATAATTGTTAAAGGAATTCATCATCCCCCCACCCTCAAAGCATGGGCTAAGGGATGACTTAATTACTGTTGTCAAGGAAGTATTTACAGTTTTTATTATAAGAACCTATTGAACACTTACTTCCTATGATCCCATGCCTGAAGAGGAGGAAAAGGCTTAAGTTAAAGAAGGAAAGATTCTGCTTGGACATAATGAAGAACTTATTGATTGTCAGGATTTTATAAGACTTTAATGGATTATTTTGACAGAATATAGAACTACTGCCTAGAAAAATCTTAGAAAAGAGTATAGACAATCATTTTTCCTGAACACTTCAGACGTTCATCTGTTTGAAGGTAGGAGGCTGAACCAGATGGTCTTTGAAGGTTACTTTCAGCTTAATAACCCCATGGTTTTATGCATTTATATCAAGATAATCATCCCATTGTCTTTGACTTAATTAATATCTGAGCAGGTATTATTGAAACAATATGTCTTTCAAAAGTCTATACTTTTCATAAGCAAAGCTTTCACTTCAGATACTTGATGTTTTATTAAGCAAAGCTAAGTAATTGGGTTTTTTAATCTGTCCTCATAAGTCAATGCTTCTAGCTCCTTAATCCTCCATGGTGTTCAAGCCTCCTCCATTTAATCTTTATCTTTACAGTAATGAGCTGACCCTTACTGACAAGAATATTCCAATTATCTCAGCAGAACTGTACAGAAAGGGACTATTATCTTCCTACTTTGTGATGAGACACTTGGGCCGACAAAGCTACAAATCACAGCAGGTTTATTTGCTATAGAGGGTCATTGCAAACCCAGAAATAATTTGATTTTGGGAATCCAGTGTCCTTAGAGGTATTTTTTTTTTGCTTAGTGTGCTGGATTCCAAAAGTGTAAGGCTATTTTTCTTTCACCATAATTGATATTTTTAGTTTTAGATACCCCATTTTAGTAACATTGATAAACATTGTAAAGACATCCTCAATTCATGGTTAGTTTGCTGGCCTGGGAGCCAAGAATACCTGGGTTCAAGTACCATCTCTGAAACAGACTGGCTTTTTGGTCCTGAGCAAGTGACATAATGTCCTAAGCTTCTGAAAAAAATCACTAAGAGAATAAAAGAGACTTTTCCTGACTATATTAATTGTGGGTATTTTCTCATCTGAGAGTTCCCTATATCAATGAAATTACAAGTTCCTTCAGAGGAAGGCAATCAGCCTTGATCAAATGTCAACAGCTCATATGAGAATTGGTTTAAGGAAATGGGAATGCTTAGCCTGAAGAAAAGAAGATTTGGGTCAAACTCAGTGGAACTCATCAAATTTTTTGTGGAACTATCTCTGGATCAAAAAGTTACACTTGTTCTGTTATCTCCAAAGGGCAGAAATAGATATAATGGAGGAAAGTTTCAGAGAGACAGATTTTACCTCTCTATGAGGAATAATTTCATAACAATTAGAGCTGTTGAAAAGTGAAATAGAGTGTGCCAGAAGGTGTTGGATTCCCTTCATTGAAGATCCTAAATAAAGGTACAGTGATAATTTGTTGTAAACAGACATTTTTGTTCAGGCTGGATTGTATCATTTTTGAGAACCTTTTCAATTTTGACATTCTTTGGTTCAATTATACTGTATTTGGACAGGCTTTCAGTCAATAATTATTTATTAGAAGAACATCAGTAGTGGACAGAGGTTGACAAAAGACTAGGAGGAATCAGGACATCTCTAAAAATATTTAAGTAATTATGTACTTTCAGCATGACATCCTGAACCACAAGGGAGAGTATTGTTGAAAACTTCTGGAAATAATTGTGATGACGAATATATAGGGAGAAGAGCATATCTTCTGTGTTGTAGAGGCACAGCCCTGTAGCTCCATACTCATTGATTACATACTTTCATGAAATCCTTATTATATGGCACAAGTTGGAAAAGAGAGGAATAGTAGTGCAAAGTTGAATATTTCAATGTACCTTTTGTTGTATAGGTCGTAATGTTGACATTTATTTTTTTTTAATTTTTTATTTTTTAGTGAGGCAATTGGGGTTAAGTGACTTGCCCAGGGTCACACAGCTAGTAAGTGTTAAGTGTCTGAGGCCGGATTTGAACTCAGGTACTCCTGACTCCAGGGCCGGTGCTCTATCCACTGCGCCACCTAGCTGCCCCAATGTTGACATTTATTCATTCACACCTTTCTTCCTTCCTTCCTTCCTTCCTTCCTTCCTTCCTTCCTTCCTTCCTTCCTTCCTTCCTTCCTTCCTTCCTTCCTTCCTTCCTTCCTTCCTCCCTTCCTTCCTTCCTTCCTTCCTTCCTTCCTTTTTTCCTTCCATTTCTCAAACTTTATTGGATGCTTATTCTGTGAAGGTACTTGCCTAAATGTTGAATATTCAGAGGCCAAAATAAAACAGGGGAGGTGAAATGTTTGTGTTTGTGTGTGTGTATATGGAAAATATATTTCATAACCTCATAAATGACTTTTAAGACTGTTGACTCGGGAAACTGTATTGTTCAGGAGCCTTTAGCTTCAACTAAGCAATACTTCATTCATATTTAGCATCTAATGCTAGTAAAGCTTTGCTTTGGATGCTATAGTTGGGATTGAGAGTCCAGGACATAGTTTTAATTTATACTCATTTCTAAATAAAATAACTGTTGCCTTTGAAACCTAACTTAATAACAGTTATTGAACTTTTTTCTTCAAATATAAGACTGAGTACAAAATTGAAGAAAATATAGTTCATTCAGTGACATTTTATTGAGTTTTTATTTCCTTTTTGTGATAATTATTACTCTAACTGTACTAGACATAGAAAGAAGTAAATTCAAGATAAATAGCTGTCACAGAATCATTGAATTACAGAATTTCAACTTAGTCCAACCTCAAACCACCCAACACAATCCATACATTTCCTGCCTAATAATTCTTGGCTTGAAGATCTCAAGGGGAGAAAAACAAACTATTCTGCCTCTAAGGGACTCTGTTCCATTTTTTGAAAGATCTGAATTGGTAGGAGTTTCATTTTTTCCCCTTATCAAGTCTAAGCCCACCTCTTTGCAAATGACACTAGTGTTCCTAATTCTACTTTTTAAGGTCAAAAGAAGTCAACTTTTATGCTCTTTCTCTTGTGCAGAATCTTGCCCTTGAGATATTTGAAAACTTGTGTCCTTACATTCTCTACTTCCCCCACCAATTGTCTCTTCTCCAGTCTAAACAGTCCTAATTCTTTCACCATGCTTTGTAATTTCTCCATCTTGTGAATTTTCTACATAAATTGTAGTTTCCATAGCTGAGCACAAGACTTTAGGTATAGTTTGACTGTGGAAGAGTAAAATAACATTATTGCCTTCTAGGAAGCTATTGCTCTCTTAATGTAATCTCAGATCACCTAAACTCTTTATTATTGTGTTCTAATAGAAATTTTTATCTTCCATGGTTATATGTCACATACACAAATAATGAAACATTATAGAAAAGTTGCACATTAACAACACTTGTTTAATCATTTCATTCTTGTTCACATCTTCATGATCCTATCTTGAGTTTTCTTGCCAAAGAAAATAGAGTAGTTTGCCATTTATTTCTCTAGTCATTTTACAGATTAGGAAAGTGAGGCTAACAGGGTTAAGATACCTGCCTAAGGTCACTCAGTAAATAAGTTATCTAGAAGCAGATTTGAATTCAAGATAATGAGTCTTCCTGACTCCAGATTTCACATTCTGTCTGAGTCGCCTACCTGCCTCCCCAATTGGGATTTTGATTTGCTAAGATTTTAAAGCACATACTCAAATAATGAAACATAATATAACATTAACAGCACACCTTCAAATATTTGAGGACAGCTATAAAAATAAAGTCACAAGAAAATAAAGTGCCATCCAAAGAGAGAGGAAGGAAAGCTCATTTCTCTTTAAATAGTCTTGGAAGTTTTCTTGTAGGACCTGGGATATATGCTGCATCCTGGGGTATGGGTAGAATTTCAAAAGGTATGGATGGGGACAGCAGTGTTCCAGACATAGAAGATAGTGTAAGCAAAGGCAGAGAGGCAATAATATACTATGTGTATGTGTGCATTATGTATATATGTATGTAAATAAATCTACAATATACATTGATATATATAACATACTATGTGTATAAACACATATACACATATAAACATGGGTATGTATGTATAAGAGTGAGTAGTGCAGTTTTCCAATATCATAATGCATATAGAGCACGAAGAGTGAGATGTTTCAGAAAGAAGGAGAAGGATATCAGGCTATGTATGGCCTTGAATGTAGGGCTAAAAATTACAGCTAGGTTAGACTAGGTAGTAGCAAAATGAATATCTGGACTTAAGTATAAAAAATGAAAAAAAAAATTAAGGTACAACATTTCTTTTTTTCTCTCTCCTGAGTTGGTGTATTCAGGGGTGGGAGGTAATGTTTGCATTGAAACCATCCTCCATTTTAAAAAATGGGGAAACTTTTGTTTAAGTGAATTTTTCCTCTTTTTCCCCTCATTGCTCTATCATGTTAATCTGCAAATACTTATTACATAGTCTGTTGAATTAGATTTAATATGTCAGGGATAAATCCTTTGGTCTTCCTTTTTTTGAGTTTTTTTTTCTTTTTTGCATAGGTATTTCCTATGAAAAATTTCTGATGAGGTTTTTGGTATTGGGTATGGTCTTGAAAATTTGAAGAGATTTTCAGTTTTCTTTTTGACAATTTTTCAAATTGTCTTACATGTTTATGAAAATTATGCAGCCTTTCATTTTATTTTTGGTAAATGTAGTATCACTCCCCCATCCTACAATATTAATAAACTCCTGAATGGAATAGTTCTGTCTGTAGTGTAATTATTTAGTACCTGGAGTTATGAGAGGCAATTTAAGGAAATAAATAAAACGCAGTGAACTCCTCCGTACCAAACATTTTTTTCTCCCACCATGTGGTGCAATAAATTGGTGCAAATTCTCCATTTTTAAGCCTGAAGAGGTTTTAGAATGTTATTAATAAAGCCCATACGGCTTGAATAGATTTTCTCTCATTATAAATCCTAACAGCATTGACATGTGGATTCTGTACAGTAGCTAGGTACTAGCTGGGAGCAGCATCTTAGGCAAAATGTACTAACCAAAGTGAGAGAATAATCTCTTTTGCTTGCACCAAGTCTCCTTAATGCAGCAAACCTGGAAATATAATTTGGAGTGAAAAATCAAATTTTTATGTTGTAAAAATATCTCCACTTAAAGAATATTTATTGGAAAGAGCCCCTGAGGTTATGCTGTATTTGTAAAGGCTATTTATACCACTGTCAGTTCCTTTTAGCAATGTAGCTAAATGATTTATCACAGCTATGTCAGCATTCATCTACCCCCAGTTTTTCTAACACTGGATGGAGAGACATGCAAGGCTGAGTGGATCTTTATGACATAAGTTAGAGTATATATATATTTGGAGGCATCAATGATTAATGCCCCCCAAACATACATTTGTGGCACTGTCCTACATCTGCAAAAATTCTAAATCTATTAAATGGATTTTTTTTGACAAGCTATATTTATATGTATGGTGCCCTGCATTTCTAAGCTAACAAACTGCCCCAGACCTATCTCTGATACTTTTTGGAGCACCTTCATTGACTACTCAAGGTAGTGCCTGAATTGATTATTTTGGCTTCCTTCAACATGATTTAAATGTGTTTGAAAACCTGATATGATGAAGTATGATATGATAAGCTTATCAACCACCTTACAGGAATAGTTTGAAAATGTTCACTTTTAGGCTACTTCTCCAACTATTATGAAATACAATGAAGAAATAGGAAGGACAAGATCTCGTATGGAAAGGCAAGCATACAAAAAATTGTATCATTGGGACTGGTGATTAAAATCATTTAAAAGGGAGTCCTTTGGTTTCTTTAATGTGAAAGAACTACATATTTAGCAGAATTATCTTTCAAAGGATCCTATAACAGTCTTTCTCATTTTGCTTAATGCACTTCTCCAGTTTTTGGAAGACATTATTAGAATCAAGAATCAAGGAAAGGGTAAAATAGTGGAATAAAGAAATTGAAAGAAATACCCCCTGTCCTTAAATAACTTAGATTATTTTTAGAGGAAAGTAGTGTGTGTGTGTGTGTATGTACACACACATGCATATACATACACACATACATAAATGAATACATACATGCACACACATGTGTGTGTGTTTGGGTATATGTATGGTATATACATACATATAAATATAAATATATGTATATGTGTAGATAGATAGACAGACAGACAGACAGACAGACAGACAGACAGACAGACAGACAGATAGATAGATAGATAGATAGATAGATAGATAGATAGATAGATAGATATACCTAAGTGATGCAATGGGTAGAGTGTTAGATGTACAATCAAGAAGAATTATCTTTATGAGTTCAAATCTAGCTTCAGACACTTACTAGCTGTGTAGCCCTGGCCAAGACAATCCTTTTTTTCCTCAGTCCTTTATCTATAAAATGAGCAAGAGAAGGAAGTAGCAAAATATGCCATCATCTTTGCCACAAAAACCCCAAATGGGATACTGGAGAATTGTACATGACTGAAACAACTCAACAACCACAAAGCATCTATACACATAAATATTTACAATACACACACACACACACACACATATATATATATACACACACATGCATACATATATCTACTATGTATACGTATACATATATATGTATATAACAAAATTGCTAAAATTGATGTCAATTTACTTTCTTTCTTTCTTTCTTTCTTTCTTTCTTTCTTTCTTTCTTTCTTTCTTTCTTTCTTTCTTTCTTTCTTTCTTTCTTTCTTTCTTTCTTCCTTTCTTTCTTTCTTCCTTTCTTTCTTTCTTTTTTGGTGAGGAAATTGTGGTTAAGTGATTTGTCCAGGGTCACACAGCTAGTAAGTGTCAAGTATGTGAGGCCGGATTTGAACTCAGGTTCTTCTGACTCCAGGGCTGGTGGTCTATCCACTGTGCCACCTAGCTGCCCCTCAATTTGCTTTCTTCTAACCATTTGCCATCATTTTAATTACATGTCATTTCATATTCTAATATTTTAATCTTCATTCAAGATTTTAATTAATATTGATTATTACTCTAACAAATCAGGGATCTGACTTTTTGCAGAGAGCTGAATCAGAAATAAATTCCACTTGAGTAATCAATTGTTTCATGTCTGTTAAGATATAGTCAACTTATTCTTTTGTGTGCTACTATTTGGTCTTTGTCATGTATGCAGCCTTAAATCTTTTCTCAAAAAAAAAAAATCCATGACACATATTTATGAGACTTCAGTGTTATTTACAAGTCTTTTTTTTAAAAAGTTCTTTACTCTTGTTTGTTTTTGGTTTCTTTGTTTTTGGTGGCAATGAGGGTTAAGTGACTTGCCCAGGGTCACACAGCTAGTGAGTGTCAAGTGTCTGAGGCCAAATTTGAACTCAAGTCCTGCTGAATTCAGGGCCTGTGATTTATCTACTGTGCCACCTACCTGCCCCAAGTTCTTTACTTTTGAACTTTATTGCTAGCATATATTTTGCCAACACTACTTTTATGATTAAAGTAACTAGGTTAAATTAGTGGAATATACATGTTAGATATATGTATGCATGTGTGTGTGTATATATATATATATATATATATATATATATATACACATGTTAATTCAGTAAAATATAATTTAACGTGGGCACTGTTTTATTTTTCTCTGTATTTTTGGTATTCAGAAGATTGTCCTCAATTAGTAGTAGCTTTATAAGTACTTCTTAAATGAAATGAAATTAATTTCAAGAGTATTAAAGTTTTGTTTTTTTCCCCTGTTTACACTCTACTCAGATTTTGGAACATTGGCTCAGATTATATTTATGTCTTTTTTTGTTTTGGTTTGGTTTCTGTTTTGTTTTGTAATCCATTAGCAAATGATTAATCTCCCATAAGGAATAAGGCTGATCCTTGGAAAACCAACAATCTAATGTAAGGACCATTATTAAAGCATTTCCAGATTGGTAGAACATGCTAGAACTTCTCTCCTGCATGTATGCCCTTAGAGTCATCTTTATACCATGGTGAGGCATTGTAGTAAACCTATTTATAGGTTTTATAAACTCATTGAGAGAAAATATCATTGATAGCATGAAATTTAAAGACATAAAACACATAGGCATTTATTTGGCAAATTCTTTGTGATTTCCAACATATCAAATCTGTGTTTAATTTACTTGATTACAAGATTGATTTACCTTCCTATTGTAGTATGTATGGAGAAAAGAACTTCGAAGTTTTATATCATTGCTTCTGTTGAAGATTTTGTAACATTAGTGATAAACATAGATAAGCGTTAAGAATTTTATGACGGGCCAGCTAGGTGGTGCAGTGGATAGAGCACTGGCCCTGGAGTCAGGAATACCTGAATTCAAAGCCGGCCTCAGACACTTAACACTTACTAGCTGTGTGACCCTGGGTAAGTCACTTAACCCCAATTGCCTCACTAAAAAAAAAAAAAGAATTTTATGAAATAGGCAAAGTAGAAGATCCTACGCATGTAAATGCACAATGTAATCCTTTACTTTCATATTATCCATTATCCTTTTAATGATAGACCCATTCCTGTAGATTGAATAAAGAAGTGACCTGTTTTCTTCACATTTGAAAGAATTTTTAACTAGGAGAAATAGCATGATGTAGATGAAAGATTATAGATGAAAGGCTACTGGTCAGAACACCTAGGTTCATTTTCTAAGGACACCACAGACTAGTAGTACGATCTACATAGATTTCAACTTTCCTAAGTCTCACTTTACTTTTCTATATGAGAATGATATGAAAGTAAATGATTTCTGATTTTTATCTTAACTTTATTTTGGGTACTTGCTTCATTTAATCCAGGGTCACTGAACCCCCATGGACATTTCTAGGCTGTCTAAGCTCAATACAGCAACCACCTACCAATGAACCAGGACAATAGGTAAACTCTGAGAAATAAAAAAAATATGCCTGGAAAGCAAAGTTGATTTCACTTTCTTGTTTTATAGATTGCTAATGATGGCCAAGGATCAGCTATGTCATTTGGAAGGAGCATATAGGTGTAAAAGTAGACTGTGAGGGTTAAACAGTTTCAAGAGACATAGTTTCAGGGCAATTTAATCATTTTATCAATAATAATCTACTGGGTTATCAATAAAAAGGTAGTCAGGGGTGGCTAGGTGGCTCAGTGGATAAAGCACTGGCCCTGGATTCAGGAGTACCTGAGTTCAAATCTGGACTCAGACACTTGACACTTACTAGCTGTGTGACCCTGGGCAAGTCACTTAATGCCCATTGCCCCCCCCCCAAAAAAAAATTAAATAAAAAAAATAGTAAAAAGCTGGTCATTTGGTAATCGCTCACAGACCAAAGACAATCATGGCTGGGGGTTCACAGTTTATATACCCTTCCAACGAAAGGCTGATGTCATCTATCATCATGTCACCCTTGGGTAAAGAAATTAGCCTTAGGGGCGGATAGGTGGTACAGTGGATAGAGCACTGGCCCTGGATTCAGGAGGACCTGAGTTCAAATCCAGCCTCAGACACTTAACACTTACTAGCTGTGTGACCCTGGGCAAGTCACTTAACCCCAATTGCCTGGCCAATAACAAACAAACAAACAAACAAAAAATAAAATAAATTAGCTTTTCCCAGACCACACCTAGTTATACCAATCACTCCCAGCTTTGGACTATCTAGAAAAAAATATCTGTCTCCACCCAAACTTGGGTAGGCTTTCCTACCTTAGATTAAATTCCTTGTAAGGTTGGGTAGGATCTGACCAAGATGGAGGACAGTTAATACACTCTCATTATCAGTAAAGTCCTACAAAAGACTGAATTTCTTAAGGGGAGAACTCTGAATTTCCTTAAGATATGGGTAATTAATAATCATTTCTCCCAGGAGCAACAGGATACTTTATTCATATAACATGCCAAATTAATAATTTGTTTTACAATAATCATGAAGTTAAATCTTATAATATGTATGATAGGAGATTTTATATATGAATATTTCTACTGCATTTAAAATTGTTTAAATTTCTTAAATTTTAAAGATTTCTGGGGTTTTTTTTTTTAATCTGTCAAAGAAAGAATAACGACGTAGTATTATATCTGCAAATTCAACATTCCTATGGGACCTTAGTTCTCTTTAACTCCCTGGGGCACTTATGAAGACTAGTATTTGGATTAGTATCATCGGGCCACAATGACCAATATGACTGTCTTTGCGGACACTTATACCAGAAAATTGAGTATACTGAAATGAAGGCAACAGCCAATGGTCTGTGTTATAGATTATAAAATCATGAGAGAGTAATTAGATTGATCCAAATTTTTTCACCTGTATTAAATGTGTTAATTAAATCCTTGTTTTCTCAAAGATTCCTCATCAAAAACAACAATTAAATGGTGGTATTAGTGGTCCTTTCACTTTCTTCCTTAAAGTTCATGTTATTTACATGTCTCTACTCATCTTTCTTGCCATTAGAGTAGAATTCAAGATGCTCAACAACCACTCATTTGTTTGAATTAATTGCCAGGCTTGATATTAAATGAGGAAAAAAGTCTAAAAAAATGTTAAAAGGTAATTTTTTTTCTCATATTTTTAAACCATTATATGAATTGAATGTTAATTGTAGTAAGACAATGTTATTTTTAGGCACTAAGGCCCCAAAGTACATGAATAAAAGATTACTAAAAATATACCAGAAAAAAGTCAAGGATATATCAAAAAGAAAATAAGAATTAAAACGTAAACCACTTATCCTTCATTTTACATATACACGTATGTATGTGTATGTGTGTGTAATATGTTCGTGTGTGTGTGTGTGTGTGTGTGTGTGTGTGTAAAACAAACCTAGCAAACACAAAAGAAAAAAAAAACCTGAAAATAAGTGGTGACAAAGACAACATTTTGGTTCCATTTTGAAATGGTAGCTTAAATGATGAAAAGTCTCCCTGAAGTATTGACAGAAAATAATATTATTAAGTAAATTATTTTATTTTTATATGTGTTATCATATATATACATGCCATGTATATAGATGTATACATGCATGTATACATATAAAATAACAATATTCACATTCTATTTCAGAATAATAGAAAAATGCAGGCACAGAGATGTGTGATTGGCAACTGTTCATATAAAACTATATGAAGATTAGGTGAAGAAAAATGAGACTATTTATCCAAGAAAAGGTAAATACAAAATAAACTTCTTAGCTGTCATAAACTGTTTGAAAGTCTATACCCACATTTTTATTTGACAGGGATTAGATTTATGGAAGAACTTCCTTCATTTTTTTTGGGGGGGGTGCAATTTCTGCTTTCAGAGAAGGGGCTATTATAAATTTTGCCACCCTTAATGCTGATGTGACTTGTATCTATTGACTATTTTTTTAAAAATTGTTAAATTTAGTTGAACTGAATTGAATTTAAGTTAATTGAATTGAACTGCAGTAACTTGAATCATTTTTGTTTAAAAGAATTGATTAGAATGATAAAAAGAAGGGATTTATAACATTTAGAAGTCTTTTGAAATGTGAAAAAGACTATAAACTGAATTTGTGTAGTGGGAAATTTTATGACAAGTGGGACATATCTTTAGAGCTGGAAGCAATCTATACCACCCCCTCATTCTACTTCTTAGGAAACTGATACTGAGAGAGAAATGACTTAACCAAAGCCATACAGATAATGGTAAAGGCAAGATTTAAATTCAGGTGCACAGGATCAAAAATTAATGCTCTTTTAAAATGTGTAGCATATGGAAGTCCTCAATCCAAAGGAGGAAATTGATAGTAACAAGAAAAATAGTTTTTAAGTGAAAGTTAATGAAAAGAAATAGAATTAGAAGGAAAAGATCATCTAGAAAGAAAGGACTCAAGATTGAAGAGACAGGGAAGAAAGAAAGGAAAGGGTCAAGCAAAGTAAATAATATATTCTGTTAAGATGGAAAGAAAAGTCGGATATGAATATCAAGGTACTTGAGTTCCTTGCAAAGTGAGAGGGTGCTAACCAGCTTAAAGGGAGAGTGATGACTATCATTCTGAAAACACCCCAATGCAATTTTCCTACATCAATTTCCTTGGAGAGTTCCTGACAAGAACAACAAATATCAATTGCAGCAAATATGGAGCTCCAGTAGAGATAATGCAGTAACTTGAACAGAATGTTTAATGTTAGTATTTCTCCCATGGCCAGATGACTGTCATCTATGTTTAAATACATTTTCTCCCATATTGAAAATGGAGACTGAGGAATGCCTATCCATTCTTCTACTTCTTGAAATTAAAAACAAAACAAACACACACACACATAAAAAAAAATCTTTAAACATAATAACAAAAGAAAGAAAAGGAATATGAAGAGGTAAATGAAAAATTCCATCTTTTTTTCAGGAGGTTGAAGGATAGGAAGACTCTTGTGGTGAAAGAGAAGAGACATAGGACAGCTGAGCATATTGGAAGGTTGATTAAAAATTTAGTTTCTGACAGTGGAATTCCCAGAATGGTATTTAAGTTACTGTAATGATTGGAATGATGCCACCTGCTGGAGACTTACTGTAGGAAAGCTCCACCATGAGGAGAAAGCCTCTGAGGGCAAGGCCATGCGGCTTTTCTTTGACATCAGGAAGTGATGTTTTGCTTTTGGGAGGAAGACAGGGCGAGGGTGACGCTCTGGCTCTCTTTTTCACCAGGACTCTTGTGGAGAGTGGAGCAGAACTGTAGCTCCCTGAGATAGATAGATGAATCTAGGTCTTTCATTCTCTCTTTACCAAATTCTTATTCTCCTTAATAAATGTTTAAAAGTCTAAACTCTTGCTAAAGTTTAAAATTTATTGGCAACCACTCATTAGATTTTAGATAATATAGCTAGAATTTTAGCCCTTTGCATTTCCAAACTGTGATTTAAAATATTGCAATATTTAAAATCACAGTTTAGAAACTTAAATACCATTCTCAGAATTAAAGTAGTTAAAAATGGATGAAGTCAGTTAAATTGATGGAGTTTGAGCTAAAAGTAGAAATCTATGAAACAAATGTAGGTGGGGAAAAATTGTGAGATATTTAAAACATTTAGAAAAAATTAAAAAATATATATAGCTATTTGAAAAATAACTTAAACTATTATTCCTCTTCATCTTATACTATCTGTTACAGAGTTAACAAAGGGGAAATAAATGAATGAATATGGAAATGAGTGTCACTTTCCTTCTTTCTTTACATTTTGTGAGAAGTAAAAGGAGTTTTAGTTAGATGGAAATGTAGTGAAAATGATGATTAACATACTCTGGGGTTGAGAGATAGCATGGAAATATGGATCCAGTGAATAGGATATGAGAATCTACAAAGGGAAATTACTCTAGTATGGAAAAAGAGATTTACTGTGTGAATATAGAAGAAAATATAAAATATAGAGGAGTGGGAGTTAGTTTGAGTCCCTATATGAGGAAGGAGGTAATGGTGGAAAAATTTTGAACAGATTAGAGACTAAAGGAGGACTTGAAGTTTTCAGCTGGGAAATATGAGAGATGTAGAGAGAGTCAAGGGAGAAAGAGGGAAGAACACAGTTTGAATGCAGAGAAATACTATCAATATTTTTCCCCTCTTTGAGTAATGTTACCAGTTTCTTAACAGGAAAAATGAGAAAAGGGAAATATCACTGATTCTGAGGAAAAAGTTAAAAATGTAGAAGAAATAGAATTTGTGATGAGAGAAAGGTTAACAATGTATGCATAGCTATTCATTCATAGGTAAGAGAAGACTCAGAAAATGCCTATAACTGAAGCCACCTTACATTTTTACTCAATTAATTTACCAATTCAGAAAAAAATAAAAAACAATAAATGATGTGAAATTTCATATTTACACGTGTCTATCGCAGCCATACAAAATATAGATTATAAGTATATATAAGCTATATTTTTGTATCAATAAATCCACAATCACATTACTGGGTTTTTATACCACCCGTATATACCAAAATCCAAATATATTGAACAGTACTCTGATTTTTATGCGTGTGTATTTATATTCATCCTTCATAAATAATCTGTTTGGTATAGGCTAGATCTTCTTCCTTAAGATTTTGTGAATACTATTACAACAATTATGGTGTCATATCTCTTTAACACTTAATGGGACAATTATATTTTTTCTGTTATTGGTTCATAGTAGTTCTTTGAAAAAAAATAGAACTCTCCCTGTCACATATACAACATATTATTTCACATAACATCATATACATACTATTATATTATTATCATTATCAAAATGTCATTATTCATACTAATGACTGTCTTCATAATTTATGCATAATGGAAGCTATATTACTGGTTTTTAACTTATTTTCACTAGCCTACTATGCTCAACAAAAATTTCAAAATATTAAATTATAACTTCACATCCATAGCCTATCAGTTTACTGTGTGACAGAAGAAAGCACATTAATCTTCTAAATGTAGTTAGCATAAATGAACTAAGATTAGAAAACTATAGCACAATGAATGTGCATACATACTGTTTCTCCATATATACACACAGATATGAGCACAGTGGTTATAAATACACATTTATTTGTATATGCTTATACACATATATTTTTCCATATGAGTATGTGTTATGAATACATAGTATTTGAATATAATATAATTTATACATATGTAGCTCTACTTTTTGAAAGTATCATCAGATAAGCAAATGTGAAGTGACTTTACATAGCTAGATATACACACATATGCATGTATATCATATGTGTACAAATATATATATGTGTGTATATAAGCAAATCACATTGTATGCTGTTATATATACACTTATATAGGCATGTGTATATGTGGGTGTATATAAAATCAATCCACATCATTTTATCTGATGTTATGCCAAAAAAAGTAAGACCATACATGTTTCCATATGTGTATATATATATATTCACATAATATTTATTGATTATATACCTAGTATTATAGTATATATATTTTGTTTATAAAGTATATGTGAATTGTGTAAGTGTGTGTATTATATTTGTATAAGTGTGTGTGTGTGTATGTGAGTGTGTAACCAGTTAGTATCCTATTATCTGAGTATACTCCTGGAAATATAAATTCCTTAGAAATATTAATATACATACTAGAAAATGATAAGATTATACGTATAGAGTTAGAAGGGGACTTATTGATCACCAATTCCAAACTGTTCATTTTGCAGGTGAGGAAACTGAGGCTTTACAAAGACTAAGTAACTTGTCCAAGGTCATATTTCTAATAAGTTCCTATACTTTTTCTATTACACCATATGTTAAGTGGGGGTTAATAAATTCAGTCTTTTTATTATAATAACACCATTTTAGATAAATTGAGATAATGATAATTTTTATTTATTTACATAATCAAATACATATAATCATGCCTACTCTAATGGGAAGAACATTTTTAGATGTTGGTTTTAGATAAACCTAAATTTGTATCCCAGGTCCATTTTCTTCATTTGTAAGAATATGGTAACAATGACTTACCTCAAGATTATTTTAAAGCAAGTTCTTTCTAAATTCTAAAGCATTACATACATATTAGTTATTAGTATAGCTATTCTCAGAGTAAAAATGCATAGTGGATAAAGAAACAACCTTGGTGTCAGGAAGACCTGAGTTCCCATCCAACCTCTGACATATACCAGCATTTTGACCCTGATCAAGTCACTTAACTTCACAGTACCCAACCAACTCCCCACATTGAAGAATAGGCTCCTATATGCAGCATAGCTCAGAGAAACTTTCTCACAAGGATTTCCTTAAATAAATTATGCTTGGTCACAAAACAATACTCTTATATACACAAAGGATTTAAAATGTTTTTGTGGTCTTTTAATGGAAAAATATAATTATAATAACTTTGCCTCTTTTAGCTTTTTAATAAAATGGAGGAGGATGTATTCCTTATTTATGCTGTGACTAGATAAACATTTAGTTCTTTCTCTCCATTATTTCATAAAATATGATTTGTTCCTGACAGACATTATCTGGGTAGTTGCTATCTCTACTCATGCTTTCTGTTTCATAAATACAGAGAAAGTGGGAAAAAAATCATCATTTATAAACGCCTGGCAGAAATGAGTCAATGAAGAGGTTAGCCATTTAAAGTCAGGAAGGACCATTTGTTATTTCTGTCAGACCTTAACCCAACTGAGTGAACTACTTTTCAATGTCAGACACAGATGTTTCTTCTCTTCTGAAATATGTGATTTGAAAGAGTTATTGAAGAAGCAAAGACCTGGCACTGTTCATATGGCACAATCTAATAAACATTGAAAATATCTGGGCTTTTACCTTTAGAATGCTAGTAACTTGGAATGATTTTGCTTTTCCCTAAAAAAAAAAATTATTGAAAATGAATGGTGGAAGTGATAAGAACACTGGGCTTGGAGTCATTAGACTTCGGATCTAGTCCCATTCTACTTCTAACCATGTTTGCTGAAGTCTCTATATAACCCCATCTAATCCTCAATTACTTCACCTGTAAAATGGGGTGATAATCTAATAATATATAGTCCAATTCCATTCAACAATGGTTTATTAAAGACCTGTTATATTTAAAATATTTCAAGACTTAAAAGTAGTTAAACTGAGTTTTGAAGGAAGCCAGGGATTCCCATAGGCAAAAGTGAGGAAGGACCCAGGATTAAATGAAGTGAGGAAGTCCTCAAAGACTACTTTAATACTAACTGGACTGTGTGCAGGGTGTAATTCTTTATTGAGAAATACCTAAGAACAACCTCCTTTCACCTGTGATATATCTTAGAGATATAGATAAAGCGATAACATATGGTCACTGAGTGGATATGTGGGATAAATAAACAATCAATAAAGAGGAAAAGGTTGTGAACCTGTAAACTTAAAAGCATATTGATACCGGACTAAATTACAAGGGAGAAAATAGCACTAAATATATAGATGGAGAGAATGGAAATGTATATTTATGTTATCTATATGTAATCATGTATATATAATTTATGTAATATTTATGTATGTTATATATTATATATTTATTTTTTTATGTTTATCTGTAATGTATGTTGCATTTATATAATACTTATTCTGCCAGGAAATGCGCTAAGTGCTTTACACATATTACCTTTTTTTTTTCTTTAATCCAGGAGTGATCTCCAGGAGAGATGCATATGATACCCCAGTGAATTGATCAATTTAATCACTGAGAGAATAGAGAGAAAAGAGAAGGCACAGGACACAATCTTGAGGGACATCTACAGTGGGCATGACATGAATAAAGATTCAACAATAAAGCATGGAAAGGGATAGTTAGGTAAAAGATCCAAAAGACAACAGGGTCAGTCAGAAAAAGCTAGAAAAGGAAGTATATCTTGGAGAAGAGGGTGGCCCCCATATCATTTGCTACAGATAGATCAAGAAGGATGAGGATTGAGAGGAAGCATTTAGATTTGGCAATTAGGAGCCCACTGGTAACTGTGAGATAGAAATGTAAGTGGAAACATCAGGTCATAAAACAGCATCCCTAAAACAATTAAGAATACCGATCAATGAAATGACTAATCATGAGGAATCTTGAGGAGAAGATTGAAGGGAATGGAATGAATAATATATAGAATGACAACAGTCCTGAAAAGGAAAGGGGGGGCAGAGTCAAGATGGTACAGAGAACTGGGAAGTTGCCTGAGCTCCCCCCAGTTTCCTTCAGAAAAACATTAAAACAAGCCACTAAGAGATTTCTTAAATGATAGAATCTACAAAAAAGAGTGAAACAATTTTCCAGCCCAAGATAACTTAGAACTTCAAATAAGATATGTCTCACTTTGGCAAAAGGGGAGCACAGCCTAGCATAGGCAGTGTCTGGGAAACCAATGGGAGGCTCTTATCCACAGCACAAAACAACAACCAAAGCCCCATAGTCCTGACTCAGCAGAACAATGGCATAGCAGGAAAGCTGTGTGGCCCCTAACTACATCCTCCTACCCTGTGGCCCAGTGGGCAAGCTACCAGCTGCAGAGGTCCCAGCACTGAAAGTCAGTGATCAGACCCCTGACCTTCACTGTAAGAAGCTTGGGACACTACACCTTATACCCCAAGAGAAGAGCTAAACTTTAAAAAATGAGCAAAAAACAAACAAAAAAAGAGCTCTTAAAATAGAAAGCTGGATGGCAACAGGGAATATCAAAACAAAAACTGAGAAGAGAACAATGTCAAAATGCCTACATGTGAAGCCTCAAAGGGGAATATGAATTAGTTCCAAGATGAAAAAGTCCTCTTGGAAGAGTTCAAAAAGGATTTTAAAAATCAAGAGTGGTAAAAGAAAAATTGGGGAAGAGTTATGCAAGAAAATTATGAAAAAAGAGTCAGCATCTAGGAAAGGGAAGCACAAAAATTGGTTAAAGAAAATAATTCCTTAAAAAATAGAACTGGCCAAATGGCAAAAAAAAAAAAAAATGCAATAAGAAAACAGCTCCTTTAAAATTAGAATTGGCCAAATGGAAAAGGAGGTATAAAAGCTAAATGAAGAAAACAATTCCCTAAAAATTATAATATGGCAAGTGGAAGATAGTTACCCAATGATACAAGAATCAGTCAAACAAAATAAATTTTAAAAAAGGAGAAAATGAAAAATACCTCATTGGAAAAAAACAATTGATCTAGAAAATAGATACAGGATAGATAATTTAAGAATCATTGGACTACATGAAGGCCATGGTTTAAAAAAATGTCAAGGAAAATTGCCCTAATACTCTAGAAGCTGATGGTAAAATAGTCAATGTAGGAATATCCTGATCACCTCCTGAAATAGATTCCAAAATGATAACTCTAAAGAATATTGTAATCAAAGTCCACAACTATCAGGTCAAGGAGAAAATACTGCAAGCAGCAAGAAAGAAATAATTCAAATATTAAGGAGCCACAGTCAGGATTACACAGGACTTAGCAGCTTCTGCATTAAAAGATAAGAAACCTTGGGATATGATATTCCAGAAGGCAAAGGAGCTTGGATTACAACCAAGGATCAGTTACCCAACAAAACTGAGCATAATCTTTCAGGGGGAAATATGGAAATTCAATCAAATAGGGGACTTTCAAACCTTCCTGATGAAAATACCACAGCTGAACAGAAAATTCCTTATAATGGAAAAATGATAAAAATAAAAATAATAATAGAATTGGTCATGATAAAAATGTTGTTGGTAATGATGATGATGGTGATAGTAGATATTATAGCACATTAAAATATTCAAAGGGTTCTAGAGTTAGGTAGAAAGGATGAATTGAAGTTGGTTTTGTTATTATGTAATAATTTTATTGTTAACAAAATGAATAGGAAAAAAAAAACTTTACAATCAGTCAGAAGTGGATGCATTGTAGCCTAGTGAGAGAGTCATTTGCAGTAAGAATAAGGCTCAAGCAATAATTTACTAAGGAAACATATAAAGATTATATTATGGGATATTGATAATAAAGTCACTGGAGATATTTCTGAAAAATGCATTATCAATGATCTAGATGTCAGGTTTGTAGCAAACAAATATATAGAAAAAGAAAGAAAAGTTGGCTGAATATGAATTCCCATTATTCAGCAGATTGAAGCATTGTGTGTGTGTGTGTTTATGTAAGATGATCACCATGGCTATTGTGTTATTTTTAAAGTTTAGAGAAGCCAACAAAATAAAATAATAAAATAAAATCTAGATTTAAGTTTTAAAAAGAATAATTAATGTAAAGGAAAAAAAACTGTCCGGGGTGATGCTGATATAAACTATCTACCTAGGACACATTTACTGCTTGAGGGTAGAAAGGTTATTACACACATGTTGGGCAGCCACACAGTTATTCCAAATGTGAATCTAGGGAGCATTTAAGATTTTAATTTTTAAAAATTTTAATCAACAGGCAACAGGTAATTATCAGATCCTGGCTGTTCCAGATGTCATGTTAGGTACCACAGGGAATAAACAAAATGTAGATGAATTTCTTCCCCACCCTTAAGAAACTTACAATCTTTTGGAGGATGTAGGACTCTCATTAATTAAACTATTAGTTATTTCTATAAAACACTCTGGAAAATGCTTACAAGTATAATTAATGCTTTGTCTTTTGTAGCACTTTATAATTTTTATAGTATATTCTCATGTATTATTTCATTTTATCCATCACAATTTCCTATTAATTTCAGTCAACTTCAGTCAACTGTAACGATTGGAATAACGCCACCTGCTGGATACTTACTGTAGAAGAGTTCTGCCCATGAAGCGAAGGTCTTTGAGGGCAAGACCAGGAGTCTTTTCTTTGGCGGGAGGAAGTGACGCGGACTAGTGGGAGGAGGAAGGAAGAGACTGGCGCTGACTCTGGGGCTCTTTCCTGAGGACGCTGGTGGAGAAGGGAGCTAGAAATGTGCTCTCCCTTTAATAGATAGGAATCTAGGCCTTTCTCTCTCTCTTTACCAAATTCTTATTCTCCTTAATAAATGCTTAAAAGTCTAACTCTTGCTAAAGCTTGTAATTGATTGGCGACCACTCATTAGATATTTTAGACAGTTTAGCTAGAATTTTAACCCTTAACACAACTATATATTTGCCCCATCTTACAGATAAAGAAAGTAAAGAACAGAAAGTGTAAATGATTTGTCTATGATCATACTAATTACAAACTAGAATATAAGGGTTTTTTTTTAAAAAAAAACCGTGTTTTTGTTTATTATGATAGCTGCATACTGTGGGGCAGCTAGGTGGTGCAGTGGATAGAGCCTGGATTCAGGAGGACCTGAGTTCAAATCCGGATTCAGACTTTACTAGCTGTGTGACCCTGGGCAAGTCACTTAACCCCCATTGCCCTGCAATAAATAGATAGATAGATAGATACATAAATAAATAAATAACAATAACTCAGTACTTTGTTGCAGTGCTGCACCTTTGAATATCAAATAGGTGTTAATAGATGATAGAACTTATCTAGGAGCCCCCTGTATAAATGAAATCATGGGTCTCATCCCTATTTCTAACAAACATTTAATAAGTATCTACTATTTATTATGTTGGTTGAAAGATGAAATGATTGAAATAACAAAGGTTTTCACTGCTGACCATATCAAATTATTATTATTATTATTATTATTATTATTATTATTATTATTTTGTGGGGCAATGGGGGTTAAGTGACTTGCCCAGGGTCACACAGCTAGTGTCAAGTGTCTGAGGCCAGATTTGAAATCAAGTCCACTTGAATACAGGGTTGGTGCTTTATCCGCTGCTCCACCTAGCTGCCTCCTGAGCATATCAATTTCTTAAGGAATACATGCCACTTATATAACAAATATGGACCAGGCCTCCTCAACTTTGGTACTGGACCCTGAATACATGTTTTTATGCATTAAAAGCAACGAATCAAATAATAAAAATTAATTAAAAGAAAACATTTAACTAGAGTATAAAATTAGTTAATCTGATTTCTAATTGGGGGAAAGATTATGAATTTTCCAAGTTGGAAGGGGGAAAGTGAACAGGGACAACTCCCAGAACATGTACCTCTCCTTTCCCCTACCCCAACTGTGTATTTATTTGAAGGAACATAGAAATAATATCTCATTGATTAATCTCAGGTGAATTTTCAGATATGACATAAGGGTTGCTTGAGATGTATAGTTGTCTGAAATTCCCTTTTGCCAGTCTTCAATTTTGGCTGGGTTTATGTTAAGCATGAATCTTAGTTAAGGGTCTCTAAGTCAAAGGTAGGGGTTATCCAGCTTCCCTGACATGCAGTACTAAGTTCAAATGATGCAAAAAGAGTTTTCTCACAGTTCCCCAAATCAAATGGTTTTCTTGCAAGACAGATTGGACTAGAGCCAATACTGAAGAGACAGAAAACTGAGGTAGTTCCCATATTGAGTAACAAGATAGAGTCATTGTGGTTAACTCAATTCCCATAATTCCCTCATATGTATCTTTGCTAAAGGAAGTTTGCTGAATTACCTTGGCGTGGAGAAACCATGGAATATCAAAGAATAGGGAAAATTAATATAAATCTTATAAAATTGCAAAAAAAATAAATTATTAAAATATGTATCAGATTGTACATTATGTATACATTATCCAAGGAGTTAGAATTTTATCAAAAAGCTCATTAAAAATAGCTTATTAAAAAGGTCCTAAGATTTTTGACTATTGCTAAAAATAACTAACCACTATTAAGTTATAGGAGAAGGGTATTAACTTAGGAAAAACAAAAGAACCTAAAAATACTGAAGGATGGACAAAATATACAATTAGTGGCTAGTAGATGGGAAGGCCAATGAATACCAATGGATGAAAATACAAAATTTTGAGTAGTCTCAGATTAGAGAAAAAATAAATAAGATTGGATCATAGAAAGAACATAGGGAGATGAAGAATGAGAAACAATAGTAGAGGTAAAAAAAGAAAAAAAATGTTAGAGGATATAGGAAATTTTCTTCCTTATTCTGCTTGGGAACAAGGAGAAAAGAATCAAGACAAAAGACAATTCCCAAGAAATGGAGAGAGAGGGAGGGAGGGAGAGAGAGAGGAGGAGAGAGAGAGAGAGAGACAGAGACAGAGACAGAGACAGAGACAGAGACACAGAGACAGAGACACAGAGACAGAGAGGCACAGAGACACAGAGACACAGAGGCAGAGAGACACATACAGACAGAGAGACAGACAGAGACTAGTGAAAGGTTCAATTACAAATAAATGGAAAATATTGACAAATGAGAAATAAAAGGACTGGGCTTTTGGGATGGAGAAAATCTTCATTTTAGGTGAACATCCATTTGTACTGTGTCAATAATGTGGCATACACCAAAGAGCTATAAAGCTTTGTTTACCCAGCAATACCACTATTAAGTCTTTTCCCCAAAGAGATCATAAAAAATGGAAAAGGACCCACATTTACATAAATATTTATAGCTGCTCTTTTTGTGGTGGCAAGGAATTGAAAACTGAGGAGTTGCCCATCAATTGGGGAATGGCTGAACAAGTTGTGGTATATGAATGTAATGGAATACTATTGTACTCTAAGAAAGCACATACATATCAGAGAAACCTGGAAGGACTTGCATGAACTGATGCTGAACGAGATGAGCAGAACCAGGAGAACATTGGATGCAATATCATCAACATTATATCTTAATCAACTGTGATAGACTTGATTCTTCTCAGCAATACAAGGGTACAAAATAGTTCCAAAGGACTCATGATGGAAGATGCTCTCCAAAACCAGGAAAAAAAGAACTGTGGAATATGGATATAGATTGAACCATACTATTTATTTTGTTTGTGGTGCTGTTGTTTTTCTTTTTTGATGTTTGTCCTTTTTGCTCTGATTCTTCTTTCACAGCATGGCTAATGCAGAAATATGTTTAATGTGATTGTACATATATAACCTGTACCAGATTACTTGCCATCTTGGGGAGGGGGGAGGGAGGGGAGGGAGAGAGAAACTAGAAATCTTATAGAAACAAATGTTGGAAACTATCTCTACATGTAACTGGAAAATAATAAAATACTTTTATAAAAAATATAATGTGGCATACATGAATGTCAATCTCTTCAGATATATTGTATGTCACAAATTATGGAACAATGATGTTTTATAAAATTTGAACTTTCAGATAACCAAAAAAGGAAATGGAGATATGCATGCTGGATATAAATAGGCTGTAGCATGTTGCAAGTGAAGATTTGGGTGGGGCATTTTGAGGGATATTTTCTGATCAATTCAATGAGCTTAGTGGATGATGAAACGTTTTGGGGACTTTGTTTATATCATATTGATTGAATTGGGCTATTGTAAATTAATACAGTTTAATGTGGTTGGCTCATATTTTTTGGGGGGGTCAGAATCATCATTTTGTGCTGTGCTTGTATAAAGTTGGGCATTTGCATAATTAGCCTGTCAAAATTATCTTGGATGATCTAAACATAGGCTAGAGAGTCGAAGAGTTAAAGAATGACCTGGGACTCTGGAAAAAAAAAGGTTGTGGTGGTGTGTGTGGGGGGGTGTAGAGTAAGAGAAGGGAACTGATATCCAATTTCCGCATAGAACTGAGAGATTCTAATGGCTGCCTTGGGAAAAAGGAATGACAATTATGTAAATCACACTTCTAGAAGCTAACCTTATCAAAAGATAATGGAGGGTTACCAAGCAGTGCCAATTTGGGGTTTTGGTATTCAGATTTCTGGAGAGTGAAGGGGAGTACTTAGGGAGAATTACCATCTTGTATAGAACAGAATCTGGAAGATAGTTTTCTATCTAGTGAAATGGGAGTTATGAAGCAATTCCTGATGTCTTGGAAGAAGAGGATTCTTCCCATGGTCTGTCCCTAGCATTGGAACTCAGCCATGCAATGAAGGAACAAAATACATAGACAATGAGTTTTCTGTAAGTGTAGGTCTAATAGAAATGTAATTTGGTTCTTGGATAATCCTAAATTGGTTTCCTTCTGAGAAGATTCTAAATTCTAATGGCATTACCATAAATTTGGATACCTAGTTGGGATTTAGAAGTGGAAATTGGACTTAATAAAATGTCAGATCCTGCTAATTTTGAAGCGTGAATTGTTTCTATTTATTTCTCTGATACTACAGAAAAAAAAATATTTGCCTTTAGCTCTCTTCTCTTTTGACTTGCATATGTATCATATCCTATCTGTCTCCTACCAATTCCACCAGGGGATACATAGAAGTAGTGGTTTTCCATGAAGGCCTACTTCTTGGTCAATAAAGTCTTCCTTATATGGAAGCAGTAGTCCTTTAAACACCGAATACATAATCTTGAAAGTACATAAGAAAGGCATATCCAATGAATCTTGGTACATGCCTACTGTGACTGGTGCATCTTTTTTCTTTTCTTTTCTTTTTTATTTGAGCAGAATGGGGCAAGTGTAGTTTAAAGGGTCAAAATAGCTTTGCCATCCATTAAAATGGTAGAAACAATTTAGAAGAAAAATCAAAAAGTTTTTAAGGCAAAAGTTCCATTATAAACTTACAATATTATTTATATAGTAAAGAAAGAATAAAAGCCTTTTCATACTTAGCTGGGAAAACGTATTGGAAGAAAAAGCTCAGTAGTATTAGGGGACAAATATTTTGAATGACTCCTATAGCAACATCTCATCCTTATTTGGGTTTTTCATTACCGCACACCCCCCATACCCCAAGGCAGTTACTTACAAACATTCTGCATTGTTAAGCAGAGTATGCCTTAAATTATATATTAGTTTTGTGCGTGTGTGTGTGTGCATGTTTTTTCCAGGGCAATGAGGGTTAAGTGACTTGCTCAGGGTCACACAACTAGTATCAAGTGTCTGAGCCCGGATTTGAACTCAGGTCCTCCTGAATCCAGGGCCAGTGCTTTATCCACTGCACCACCTAGTTGCTCCTATATATTAGCATAGTTTTAATCAGATGTGCCTTTTTCTTACAACTTAATACATATCTGGGACATTGACATCAATGAATGTAAACTAGATTTATAATCATTAAATATAGTAGTAGTAGTAGTAGTAGTAGCTTCCACCAGTCACAGACGACCATGGATCGCTGCCTTGAAAAGCCACAGGCCACAGTGTGGCTGTGCAGTATGATACGGGAGCCACAGCTCCTGCCTCAAGGAGGACATCGGAAAACTGTGCTCTCTGTTGCCCATCAGTTCCTGCGTCTCATTCGTTTTTCTTCCTCCCGAGCTTGAAGGCCCATCTCAGCTGTGTGCAAGATGCTCCTGTGTACTGAACTCCATCGGGCATCTACATGCTACTGAAACAAAGATGGCTGTGCTGGCTCAGTCATGTGCACTGCATGCAAGAAGGGCACATTCCTAAAGACCTACTCTATGGTGAGTTAGCCTCAGGCCAAAGACCTGCTGGACGCCCCCAGCTTCGCTACAGAGATGTATGCAATTGAGACTTGAGGGCTCCAGGAATAGACATCGGCAGCTGGGAGGAGATGGCCAAGGACTGTGCCCAATGGAGTTCATTAAGTATAAAACATGGTATAATTACCCTTGCCGCTAACACCAGCATTTTTATAAAGAATTTCTTTTCTATTACTCTGCCACATTTGTCCTTACCAAAAATCTTAAATTTAAAGGTCAATACTTGGTTTTCTGTTCTCCCATACTGTTTCCTTCAGTGAACTAATCCTTGCTCATGGTTTCAACTATAACCTCAGTGCTGATTAATCTTATAGCTATATCTTGATAACAGAAAAAAAAATAAAGACCCCAGTTACTGTAACCAGCATACAGAAAGGGACCAGGGAAAAGGTTTACAATGGTGAGTGACTTAAACTTAGATTTATGAATCTATTTTCCCTGAAAAGGGGTAAATTTTGGTTTTGAAACCAACAGTATGATGGGGAAACTGACTGTGACCAGAGTTATTGAATAGATATATAATTAGAAAGGCAAATCAATCATTGGCCATAGTCTCCTCACTTTCTTTTCTTTCCTGTCCTAATAGGACTCTTCTCCTAGCACCCATTTCCACCAGAGGTATCATCTTCCTTCTAATGATCCTCATTTGAAATCTTTAGAATTATCTTGACTTTCCATTGTCATTTCTTTTTCCTTGAAATGTGATGGTCACTCAATCTGGAAATTCTTTTTAATGTGTCTTCACATGTTGCTCTTCTTTATTCTCCTTATTCAAGCTATTGTAGGTAACTGTTTTTCATGTCTTTAATCTTATTAACCACTAGAATTGCCAGGCCTGATATTTAAGATGCTTCATACAATGGCACTCTTTTCCTGACATTACCTCCCATTGTTATCCAATACAAACCTTCTATCCAAATTAGCTTTTGCCATCTATGTTCACTCTAGAGCTCAGGACTTTGCCCAGTTTTAGAATGACTTTTTCTCTGCCCCACGTCTATTCAAATTCTAGCTATTCTGTGCCTGGATCATATGTTGTCTCCTTCTTAAGACTTGTCCTGATCTTTTCAGTCCAAATTAATCCTCCTTTCCTAAACACTGAAGCAGTGTGGGATAATGGGAAGAATGCTGAAGCTGGAGTCAAATGACAGAGAACATCAGTATGGTGCATTAGATTAAATACTGGACTTGGCGTAAGTAGACCTGGGTTCAAATTCCATTCCATAGACAATGTGTTTCTAAGCAGATCACTTAACCTTTTTTGGCTTTAGTTATTTATTTTTTAAATGGGGGATTTAATTTAGATGGCCTCTAAGGTCCCTCCCAACTCTAAATCTATGATCCTATGATTCTATCATTTGGTTTAAAATCCTGGCTCTAAAACTTGCAAGACTTTGTGCACTTTGGGAAGCTCACTTCTCTGTGCTCGAGTTTCCTAATTAACCTGAAAAATAAAGGAATTTTACCAATTAACCTCTAAAGTCCTTCAAACTGTATAGCTATGATCCTCTCATTTTCTAAATGTTTATATAAATTATTAATAATGTTAATTGTAACTGACATTTTTTTAAAACTTTCAGTTTTCCAAAGTACTTTACATATAACATTTCATTTAACCCTGAAAAAAATCCATGAGATAAGATTGGTTATTGCTCCCTTTTTGAAGATGAGGAACCTGAAACTGAAAAGTGACTTTTTTTTTGTCCAGTGTCTGAAACTAGTAAGTGACTGTTATGTGATTCAAAATTGACTTGCTGTCCAAGTCCAGCTCTCTGGCATTTATGTAAGACTGTATCTCATTGTCATTTACAGTGTTCATTTTTCCATTTGTTACTTCCATTATTTGATAACTATTTTTTTCTACTACCCTATCATTCCTAGAGAGTAAGAGAATGTCTTTTGTCTTTTCTTCTTTCATATAATCCACCTTGTCCACAACAGTGATTAGCCAAAAGCAAATGTTCAAGAAATACTTGTTGACCACCTGATGAAATGATCTACACAAAATGGATTTTACTAAAGAAAATAACCCTTTTTTATGCAAGGAAAGAACAACAAAAGCAACAACAATAATAAAAACTATGGAACAGTTTAAGGCATAATGTAATGTATTTGTACATGCCAGTATCTGCTTACTAATTTGTCAGATTTGATCTAATGTTTTAATGAACTATTATTATTGAACTATTAGAAATTTTTTATATTTTTTACCTCCTCTACCCCAAGGTTATAAACCACCAAAAGAAAAGGACCACATTTACTACATTTTTTTTTGTATTCTAGTACCAAATACAATACCATATAAACAGTAGGCACTTCATAAATATTCACTGATGTATCTTTGAAAACCTTCTGCAGTAGGTACCCTGAGGGGTGAGGCTTCAGTTTCCCAATCCAGTAGCTCCTCTGTGAAAGAGGAGCACACACTGACTTTGATAATGGTAAGATCAGACATTGACTATGTCTTTCTCACTGCTGGAGACATTGTCTGTGACCAAAGCTTTTCCCAGTTTCCTATGGATGTACACACAGAACTCTCATTAGCACAGTGGAAGTTATGCATGCACTTTGCTGAAAGTACATACCCCTTAGTGTTGTAAGATGAACATTCTTAAAATAAACTACTTTTACATCTAAATTGCAACTTGCAGGAGGTCGCACTCCTGAGCTCTACAGAAATAAAGAAGAGGAATCTTCAGTGGGTAATGAGGAAATGCAGAGTTCTTGGGTGACTAATCATAGATATTGTACAGACAGGATGCATTTGTGCATGCACAATGACTATTTAAAAATTGGATTGTTTAGGATTCTTGGTCAGTAAATTGTTTTTCACTATAAAGTGGGTTGTTGTTTGTGAGAGAAATGAATCAATAAATAGATGATAAATGAATTGTTGAGAAGTAATTATTATATTAATGTAAACACTACACCCACAACACATGCTAAGTGTATATCAGTCATGATTTGGTAATAAGGGAAAGCTACTAGAATAGGAAATACAGAAATGTTATTTTCTTAGAGCAGGAGAATCTAGGCCTCCTGATTTCATTGGTATAGAGACATATATCCACTGATATCCATATCCAAGTATACTGCAAATTATAGTCTTAGAGAACCGCCATTGAGGACTAAAAGGTTAATTCATTTCCCCAGTGTTGCGTTCCTGTACATAGTATATGAACTCAGGTGTTCCTGAATCCAAGATTTGCTTTGCCCTCTATTACCTCTTACCAGTTACCTATGAAACACTTTTTATTTTTTCATTGCTTAGAAAAGTAACTGATTTAAAGAAAATTGAATGTAGTCAATTTAAATTAAATAAAAGAAAATAACAATAAATTAAATAAACACCTTGGGGATTGTATCTCCTAAAACAACTGTCATTTTCCTTTAGAGGGGCATAAAAAAGCAACTTTCCTATGGTTGAGAGTAATGGGAAATGAAGACCAGTTTTTCAGCATGGGGAAGTAGGGGGAAAAGAAGAAGGTTGCCAACCATTTCATGTATATTTCTGTTTTGTTTCATAAAGTCATTAATATAAGAGCTGAAAAGAACCTTAAAGATTATCTCATCCAACTTCTTCACTTTACAGAAAATGAAATTGGATCTCAGAAAGTAGGCGTGACTTTTCTAAGGTCACCAAACACAACTAAATCATGGCAGAGACTGAATTAGAATCCAAGTCTCCTAAGTCTCAGCCTACCATACCACTTACTTGTCCAGAAATCTGTTTTTTGTCTTCTCCTTTATCACTTTCCTTTTGTTCCTTTCAACTGATCATTTTACCTTTTTTCTTGTCTTCTCTCATTTCCTCTCCTGTTTTCTTCCCTTATCTACTTTTTTTCTTTTCCTAATTTCCTTCAGCTTTAATCTTTTTTCTTTTTTTTCTACTACTCACCCTTCTTTTGCATTCCTTTTTCTCCTTCATTTTCCTTTTCTCTTCTTCTTCTATCAATAGTGCTAGAGAATAAATTCCATCCAATATAATCCAATAAACAGTCATTAAGTGTTTACTATGCACCCAACACTGTAACAAGTGTTATGGATACAATAAATATAAAGAAAGACAGTTATTGCTCTCAATGAGTTTATAGTTTAAAAGTAGAAACAATACTCAAGAGGAGGCAGGATGTAGGTAGGGGACACCAGTACTCACTACGGGGTATTTTGTACTGTGGAGTTGTAACCTGGTAGAGAAGTAGATGAAAAGTGGAGTTAGCAAAGAGTCCAGTTTCTGCCCTCTATACAGGAAGGCATTGGGAGGAGTTTGTTCCTACTCCCTCTAGCCCTCCATTCAGAAGGTAGAGGAGACCAAGTGAAGGGATATCAATCAAGTATTGAGCTAGCAGTCTGGTTGTAGGATTAGAAATGATGAGCTAATCCTTAGAGGGGCAGCCTGTGGTGTTGAAACCAGGCAGAATAGCAGGTGTAAAGTGGAGCTCCAGAATAAAGAGTTGATATCCTCCTGGAACACTGGTTATTATTTTTTATATAAACATAGCTTCAAATTTGAAAAATGTACATTCTATGGCATATACATTTTAGATTATATTTTAGTATTTTAGGAATCTATCATCTGATTTGTATTAGTACTCACTGAAAAATATGCTTATTCTTCAAGATTTGCTCTAGCAAAAAAAAAAGAAATAAACAAAAGAAATCTTCACCTTTAGATACTCATAGTAAATTTATTTCTTATCAAGGCTTATATGATAGAAATTAATCAGTCAGTGTATCAACAGGTTAGTACTTGAATACTCTCTAATTTGGCAGCTGTCATAAATTTCAATTTGTCCAGAACAGTGTTGGTGGTGTTGGTGGTAGTATTGTTGTGGTGGTGTTTGTGTGCATGTGTGTTTGTATGTGTGTGGGGGGTGTCTTTCCATTTTCATGGGAACAAAAATAACTCATACTTACTTATTGTTGTAGTAAGGATTTCATAATATGGCTCCTTTGGAAGAAAACCAAAAAGAGGCAGGTCACTGACTATGATGACACTACCCATATGGCATGTTGTGGAGGGCATAATATTTGGAGTCAGGAACCTTTAGTTTCATACTTCAATTGAGACAGATGTGTGACCCTTATCAGGTTGGTCCATCTTAGCATAGTTAATTTTCTTCAATTATAAAAATATGGGGTGAGGTGTAGACTAGATGAATTCTGAGTAGAGATCTAAATTTTTCTTCATTGATTTTTCCTGGGAGAAATTCATAAGACATTTATAACCAATATTCATCAGAAAATATGCACAAAAGAGAACATTTAAGTGTTAGAGTACTAAGAGATTTTATTTATGACCAATTCATCAGGCTTCTAGATCGGTGATCTTTCTACTACATCCCTGTAAGTCATCTTTATATTTTAGATTGCCTATATGCAAGAAGAATAAATGTAATCACATTCATGTATATGATACTTAAGTATATACAAATGTTTGGAGATTCAATGATGAACTAAAAAAAAAAGATTAAATATAGCAAGGTTCTACTGGTAACTTATTTTAATTCCTGCAGATTTATTATTTGGGTATATTTTGGTGACTGTGACCATTACAACAAAGTTAAGGAACAATATAGAATTCTTGCTCTATTTAGGGTAAATACTTGAATATAATATGTTATATAGGTTCATTCCATAGCTGTGTTCATCAGTAACTAGTCTTGAACATTCAGTTTTCACATTTTCTTACTTACATAGAGCTACAGTTTCTTTTAAGTAGAATTGGATAAGGCAGCTTAAATAACTGATTCTAACAATATTTCTCATCTTGCCAAATCAGTGTTTACATAACTGTTTAGGGCATCTTCCTAGGAATTAGAAATTGCTAGGTTAAAAGATTTAGAAGATGACCATTTGATTCATTGTCCTACTAGCTATTATAAGATGTTGTTAGAGGGAAAGGGGCTCTTTTTATAGCTACATTTGAAAATTACTGGTCATTAGTTTGCTAATTTAAAAAGGCAACACCATATATAACATTCCAATAAGATGGCTTGACTTGCTACCATAAAAGACTTTTGAAAAAAAAAAAAGTTAATTAACATTTGTTAGTTCCTTTATTTGTTATTGATGTTTTTTTTTTTACTAAGTTGAATTTTATACTGAAATAATCCTGAACTGTTTCACCTTCCAGACCAGTTATAGAAATGTGCCTGAGGGACAAAGAATCTCCCAGTTTACCTGTCTAAATATCATCAATCTTTAATAGTATACAAGTGTTTTAACAGTATAATGATCTACCTAGGACTCTCTAGGAAATGTTTTGGCTCTTACTACTCATTGTATTGTAGTATTACCTATATCAATTGCATTTAAGAAGATGAAAAATTGCATAGTGCTGATTTGTGGCTACTTAGACTCATAGAAGTTGATAGTATTTCAACATCTTGACTTTTATATAATGTCTATAATAAATATACATGCAAGAACTAGTGAGAGACTACTGCATTTCAGCTTAGAGGATCCTCTTAAATTTCTCTAGTGTATGGCTGATTAAATGATTGTATAGCATTTTAAAAATCTCAATCATTTTTAATGTCTCCAAATTAATTCATGCAAAAACCCCAGCAAGAGATAGCAGAGATAATGAGTTAGAAATGAAATGAGGGTTAGAGAAATTGGATTGAAGAACTTTTGTCAGGTCCAGAAGTAGAAATATACCATACTGTTGGGCAGCTAGGTGATGCAGTGGATAAAGCACTGGCCCTTGATTCAGGAAGACCTGAGTTCAAATCAGACCTCAGACACTTGACACTTACTAGCTGTGTGACCCTAGACAAATCACTTAACCCCAATTGCCTCACAAAAAAAGAAAAAAGAAATATAGCATCCTTTGCTTATATGTCATGATTTATTTTCATTGTATGTAAACATGTAGAATGTTAAAGCTGCTTGTGAGAAAGATAAAGCAAATTAGTTTACATCGCCTTTTTTCTGATAAAAGTATTTTATTTTTTTCCAGTTACATGTAAAGATAGTTCTTGATATTTGTTTATACAAGCTTTCCAATTTCAGATTTTTTCCCTCCCTTCCCTCCCTCCCCCATCCCCTAGATAGCAGGTAATCTGATATAGGTTTTATATATGTGTGTGTGTGTGTGTGTGTGTGAATAATAACATTAAACATATTCCTGCATTAGTCATGTCATAAGAGAAAAATCAGAGCAATGAGGAAAAACTTCAAAATAGAAAAACAACAGCACCAAAACCAAAAGAAATAGTTTGTCTCAATCAGCATCTATACTCCACAGTTCCTTTTTTTCCTGGATTTGGAGATCCTCTTCCATCATGAATCCCCTGGAACTCTTCTGTATCATTGCATTGGTGACAAGAATCTAGTCCATCACAGTAGATCAACACACAATGTTGGTGATACTGTGTACAATGTTCTTCTGGTTCTGCTCATCTCACTCATCATCATCCCATGAAAGACCCTCCAGGTTTCTCTGAACTCCTCCTGCTCATCATTTCTTACAGCACAATAGTATTCCATTACATTCATATACAACATCTTGTCTAGCCATTCCCCAATTGATGGGCATCCCCTCAATTTCCAATTCCTTGCCACCACATAAAGAGCAGCTCTAAATATTTTTGTACATATGGGTACTTTTCCCTTTTCCATGATCTCTTTGGGGAAAAGACCCATACATCTCCTTTTCTAAAACATTTCTGCATCCCTTTACTCAATAGTACCTAAACATGCATGTACAAATAATGTCAACAATATTAGAGAGATTTTTCATGGCATAAAATATTTTGAAACTCACAAATTTCTATTTTAACTGGATATGAGCATTAGTGGTTAAAAAAAGCAAACACAAACTATCATATTGAAATAAGAGAATATGCAAGTAAAGATCACCTTGTATTCCTAACACTTTCTAACAAATGTCTTTTTCTACTTCATATGCACTCCTAATTTCCTCCTTTCTCTCTTCCCAATTTCTTCATCCCTTAAGTACTCTGAACCACAGTATTAGTACCTCTTATGAATTAGGCTAGAGGAGGAAGAATATATCTACCTGAATCATATCTGTGGCATAGGGCAGGGTTTAAGTTATTTTAAATAGCTCTCTTCCCCAAAAATCTCATCCCTCAGGAAATCAATATGACTTGATTATATTGGTACTATATGATCATGGTGTTGATGATCCAAAGACATGGAAATACATAGTATATGTAGCAGCAGCATATTAAGAATGTGATACAGGTAAAAGTGTGTGACACAATAAAGATTCAAATAATATCTCAACAGGCTAGTGTGATGAACTTCACATATAAAGAAAAATTTAATAGAATAAAATGTGAAGATTTACATTTCAGTAAAAAAAATCAGTTTCATAGGACCAGGATAGGCAAGGGTTTTATAGATAGCACTTTTTTCTTAAAAAATATAAAAAATGAAGCCAACTTCCAAGGAACATGATTGTTTTACTGTAACATACCATGATCAGATTAAATTTATAATATTGTAATGAGTTCTGAGGGTCATGCTATAGACAGAATATTGACAAACTTAAGCACATCCTATGGATGACTGGTTGATAAATGATATTGAGAATACTATATATGAGAATCAAATAAAATTCCCTTTGCTCAGGCAAGAGCAATGTTATCAAAATAACAGTTACCTTCAAGAATTTGACTCAGATGCCATGTGCAAGAAAAATAAGTTTTATTTCTTTGATCCTTAAAGGCAGAATTAGTAACACAGGACAGACCTTATAAAAAGGCAGACAGAATCATAATAATGAAGAACATCCAAATATTTATAGCAATCTAAAAGTGGGATGTACTAGCTTGAGAGAATGGGTCCCTCTGCACTGGAAGTTTTCAAGTAAAAGCTGCTTGACCACTTATTGAAGATATAGAGAAAATTATTAGATAGATTTTGTGAATCTATGACTTGCAGACAAAAACTGACCTAGAAAACAGCAGGTCATGAGTCAAAATCAGCAATTGTTATTTCATAATATAAAAATGCCTTTTCATGAACAAAATCAATGTAACTAGAATAAGGGAAATAGGGAGGGGAAAAATAGCTTACATAAAAAGTTGAAATATAAGATAAATTGGGAACTGATACACACACACACATACACACATGTATATATCTTTGAATTATAAGTTTAAATCTGCTATTATATGTGTGTATACACACACATATGTTTGTACCAATTTCCCTACATATTTGGATCTCAAATTTTTATCTGAGATATTAGGTCAAAATTATATATAAATATATACATGTGTATACACATATAGATATACACCCAAATACATACATACATACATACATACATACATACATACATATGTACATAACTGACAGGCATTCAACAAAAGATCAATTGGTCAAATGATAAAAACCAATAGGTTTTAAAAGAATAAATGAAAATGATTAATAACAATAACTATATTAAAATGACAACAACAGATATTAAAATAAATATATTTTATGCATAGCTCATAACAACTTAAGAAAGATGAAAAAATATAAAAATAGTCAATGTTTATTGGACTGAGAAAAATCAAATAACACGAATATTTTGTTTCTCCAACTGTTAATTGGTCCAAACTTCAATAGAATCATAGCTCTAGAGCTGGAAGGGCCTTCCAAATACATGTAGTATGTTTCAAAGATGAAACTGAAGCCAAGGAAGTTTAAATGATTCTGGGAAACAACTTATAATTAGCCCCCACACACACAAATTAATTTTTTCATGCCCTTTGACTAAGTCATCTCACTATTGGCTTCCCCACTACTGCTGTTCAGGCTCTTTTTTTTCTGATTATGTTCCTCAGGTAGTCCAATTATTCTTAAATTATTCCTCTTGTATATATTTTACAGGTCTGTAGTTTTTTCTAAAGAGACATTTTACATTTTCTTCTACTCTTAAATTCTTTTAATTCTACTTTACTTCTTCGTATTGTCTCATTGAATTGTTAGCTTCCACCTGTCCAATTCTGATTCTTAAGGAATTATTTTCCCCAATAAGCTTTTGCACCTTCTTTTTCATTTGGTCAATTGTATTTTTGTTAATGAGTTGTTTTCCTCAGTTAATTTTTGTCCTTCTTTTTCCAAACTATTGAATCTCTCTTGTGTAAATCTCATTACTTTTCCCAATTTTTCTTCCACTTCTCTTATTTTGTTTGTAAAATCCTTGTTGATCTCTTCCAAGAGGGCATTTTGCTCCTCAGACTAATTCCTCTTTCCCTTTAAGGCTTCATGTGTAGATGTTTTAACATTGTTGTCCTTTGAGTTTATATTTTCCTCCTCCCTGATGCCATAGAAATTTTCTATGGGGAAGGTTCTTTCCTGTTTCTTATTCATATTTTAGCCTCTTTTGGGCCTTTTAAAGTTGAGTTCTGCTTCTGGAGTATAGCATGCACTGTCAAAAGTTTTTTTTTTGTTTTTTTGTTTTTGTTTTTGTTTTTGTTTTTTGCTGGGGCACAGGGTGGGCAGTCACTGGCTTTTTGCTCTGAGTCCTCAGCTGCTTGCTCTTTGCACTGGAGTGGCCCAGCCTAGTTGGGCTTGTTTGGTAGAAGATACCCCAGCTAGCAGATTGCCTTCTGCATTGGGGCTGGGGGCCTCACAAAGGACCTGTTGTGTTTCTAGCTTGATGAGGTGGGACCAAGGGTTCTTAGCTGTTTATCTGTGCTGTGGCTAAGAGCCTTTTGCTGATTTTCCCAAAGACTCTTTGCACTGAGCTGTGCTCCCCTTTTAGCAAGATGAGACAGACATTTCCTGAAGACCTTCTAAATTATCTTAAGCTGCCTGAAGATTGTTTCACTCTGTGTTTTTGCAAGTTTTATAGCTCCAGAATCCTTTGAGAAGCTAAATTTATTGTTATATCTGAGGGAAATTTGGGAGAGCTCAGGCAGTTTCCTGGCTTCAGTCCACTATCTTGCCTCCACACTCACACAGCTATATTTTTTTTAAGAGAAGACTGGGAGTCTGGCCAGTGTTTAATGTTATCATGTTATAGAAGGGAGATGAAATGAATCCTACTCCTTTAAAAAAAATAGGAATGGGGTGCATAATATTTAGGTGTTGGGTGAAATTATATCAATTCCTGTTGATGGTTCTTACTATTCTTAGAGTGTGACACAGATTGCTATCTTAGCTAATAAAATTCTTAAAAATCTATTGATAAAATTATGACCAAAAAAATTGAAAATTTAAATTTAAATTATGTTGTAAAAATGAATTCCACATAAGAATTATAGAGAATAAAAAAATTCAGAGTTTGGGCCCTTAAATTACATTGAGAAAATGGAGTGGGGCTAATGGGTAAAAGGATATGGTGAGCATTTCCTTAACTTTGTGATAAAATGCTTTTAAAAAATTTAAGGAAAATGTAAGAACTTAAATTTTTAGATATTATAATAAATATTGACATGGCATGAGACTGGGTGTCAATGCATTTATTTATAAAGAATTAAATAAATATCATCCTTCTGCATAATCGTCTTGCAGCCAGGCAGTTTAGTTTGATGGTAGAATTGACTACCTCTACCCTGCTTTCACAGTATGTAAATGATGTAATTATCACCTCAACCAGACATGTCTTCTATTTCATTGATTGTGTCAATGGCAAAAGAAGATCATAGCAGAAACTTCAAAGACTTTAATGGTTAACTGTTTATATGATGTGACACCTTTTAGATTAGCAGGACACCAAAAAAAGTTCTGCATAAGTAACATGTCAGAATGACAAAGAGGCTACACCTACTTCAAACTGAGTTCCTTTATCAGAGAGCATAAGGCATTTTGTATGTGGTCTGTTATCATATTGTGAGGACCACAGGGGAAGTAATTGCTGAAGGGTGCATCCAGCTAGCCATCTATTTTATCTGTATATGTATAAGGTTGAGGAAAAGGGTAGTCTTCAAGCCACTGCTGAGAAGAATTTGTCAGTTTCTGTTAAAAGCCAGACAGGAACTTAGATAATAGAGCTTGCCTTCCTGGATATACATGATCTAGTATAAAGATGAACATCTCAAACTCTTCTCATTAAGGAATCACTGTAATTCACAATTAATTTTTAAGTCTTTATTATTTTGAGCTTTTTATGTTAATCAGTGAAGGGACTTTTCCCCCATATTTATCAATTGTCAAAGCAGATCTGAGAATACTATATTGAGCCAAGTTGTAGATTGGGTTAATTGCATTAAAGAAGAAGAAGAAAGATAAATATTTGAGCCACAATAAAAGATCAAAAGAACCAATCAATTTATTCCATTCGCTGACTATAACATTGGAGGCAAATGTTTGGGAATTTGGCAAAGCATTACTTTCATGAAATTGCTTATTTTTCACTTTGCTGTTTGAGCATTTAATAGTCACTAATTTAGAAACTAAAACTGAAATTTCAGAACCACATGAAGCTAATAGGGCATATAGTGTCTAGAGCATGAGACGGAGTCAGAAAAACTTGAGTTCCAATTCCCAATCAGAACTTAGTAGATACGTGACACTAATAAAATCATTTAATATCTATATGTTTCAGTTGTGAGAATTAAAGAGATAACAAATGTAAAGTGCTATATAAATGCTATTATGATTATTTTTATCATTGTTTCTCTCCCAAGACAAACATAATGTAACATTATGTGAAGTACTGAACTTTCCTGCAGAGAAAACTGGCTTCAAAAACTTTCTTGGATACTTACTGGAAGAACCTGTGAGAAACTATCCCAAATCCATATTATTCATCTGAAAATATGTTCATATATTTGTATATATACATATCTGCAAACCAACCAAAAGTGCTATGTATGTTTTTAGCAACATTATCATTATCATTATCACCACCATTTTAAGTACCATTTTCTTTATGAATTATCTCATTGTTCATTTGAAATACAGAGTCCAGAGAGAAATAGTCCCAGGACAAGTTAATATCCTGCTCTTATTATTTTTTATTTTATGTTTAAATCTTTTTAATGTATTCTCAGCCCTTAAAACATATGCAAGGGTAAATCAGTTTAATGCATGTATAGTTTGATATAATATTTATGTGAACTTGTAGGTATCTATGTAACTATATAGCTAATATATATCTTTCTATCTTTCTATTTTTGCATATGTTTAGCAGCATAAAACAAATGAACACATTACCTGGAATCTAAGTCAATCAGATTTCAAGGGAAGTATCTATCAATCTATCTGTCTGTGTATCTTCTACCTTGTAATATTTCTAGTTAGATCCAAATCCATTTTTAATACTAATTATTCTATTTTCTGGTGGAGTGGTTTACTCTGACAGTTTGTATGCTTTCTAAATAACATTAATCTATTGCATGCAGTGGGCAAAATTGAAATTAAGGTATTGAAATTAAATTCTGACTAATTTTTTTAGTCAATTGTGCTTTAATCAGTACAATGTTGAGTATCAACAAAATCATTGAAATATTCTTGAAAACAATGTGATAAGTAGAGTTGAAGAAGGTTATCTTTCTTCTTTAAAATGAGTGGACTTCTGAGAGGTGGGGGGAGGGATGAGACAAAGACAGAGAGAATGAGTCAGAGACAGAGAGACAGAAAGAGAGAAAGACAGAGAAATTTCACAGAATGATACATTCTGGTGCAATGAACTCAGTAATTCTAGGAAGCCCAAAGTGGATGTGTGCACTAACATAATGAGAAAATAGATAAAGGTTAAAAAAAGAAGCAGCTTAGTTTGGAGTGCTAGTTAGGTCTGGGAACAGAAAACATTCATGCTGCCTTGTCCTGATAATTAAAGAGGTTTCTTTTGGAACTCTTTTTGCTGAAGGATTGCATAATTTATCTAATGGAATTGTTGATGGAAGTAGAGATGGAGATAATCATTTTGTGGAAAATTGTTCTAAATGAGAATGTACGGCAAAAGTAACAGACATCTCAGCTACCTAGAGAAATATTCAGAACATATTAATTAGTTAATATTTTGGAATCATACACATTTACATAGTACTTTACATTTTATAAGATACTGTCCTCCTAATAAATCTGTGATGTTGGTAGCATAAATATTAATGGACCCATTTAACAGATGTTAGATCTAAAGTACAATGGTATTAAATAGTTCACAGTCACAATGCTAATAAGTCAGAGCCAGTTTAGATCTTCTCATTATAAATCAACTCTTCTTTCCATCACACCTGACTGTTTTTAAATAGATTTCCGATTTGGGTGGGCATTTAGAGTAAGTGAGCTTTGTAGTCAATTTTATTTTTAAGGTCAATTTTAATATTAAGGTATAATTCTATGAATTGTCTGACTAGATTCATTTTTGAATGCTTTACTTAACACATCTATAATTTTTTGGTGCATTTTCATAATTCCCAGGCATTCTTTGCCCCATTTTAAAACATTTGGTTGTTACTTATACACACTGATCTATGTACTTCCTTCATCAAGCCTCTGCTCATATTTCATGGTTTCTAAATTAAAATGAATTCATCTTAATTCACCTTTCTCTTGTTTATTATTTCACTGATCCCTATCTTTACCCCCAAGCACTTGGGGTAAATGTTCAAAATGTCCACCAAGTAAAATTATTTATCGTCTTCCTTTTATTTTCCAGGGTTTTTGTATGTTATTGATTTTGTTTTCAGTGATGTCAATTCTTAATCCCTCACAATTCTGACATCTTCTTTAAAACAAAAACTAGTCAAACAAAACAAACTCATCAATCATGAATTACAACATATGTCTCATTCTTCAAGTGTTGCCTACTGAGTTTTTATTTTTCTTTCAAATAAAGGACAGGTATGATTTATTCCTATTCCTCTGAAGGAAGTGCTCTTTGCAAAAACCATTGTTAATAAAAAAGAGTAATAATAACTAGCATTTATATAACATTTGAAATTTTGAAAGTAATTTATAAATATTCTCTCATTTTATCTTCCCAATAATCCTGGGAGATAGGTATGCTATTATTATTCTCTAATTACAGGTAATGAAACTGAGTCATATAAACATTAAGTGAACTTATCCAGAGTCACTGAAATGGAAAGCAGTATGAGGTTGGCTGGATTTTATATCAGGCTTTCCTGACATTAAGGTCCAATGTTCTATCCATTGTGACATCTAGCTACTTTGAGTGTCTTTTAGTTTTGTTTTCTTTTTTCATTATGGCAATTATTGCGTAAATTATTTGTTTGGTTTGGTTTATTTTCCATCACTCAAATTCAGATTATGTGAATTATTTTTTGTGTGATTTATTAAGGCTTATAATTCTATTCCCTCCATAGAATACAATTTGTTTGGATGTTCTCAAGTCAATGGACAAACACTTCACTTCTAGTTCTTTGCAATCACATAAAGCACTGGCATCAATATTTTGGTTCAAATACCTTTCTGTCTCTCTCTCTTTCTTTGAACTTTTTTGGCCTCATGGCAAGTAGTGGTGATATCACTTGTTCAAAGATTCTATACAGCTTAGTGACTTTTCTAGTATATTTTCAAGTTATTTTCCACATTAGTAGAAGAATTCACAACTCCTATGCTTTCATCAATTCTTTCATGATGGAGAAAAGTTTGCACATTTGATTTTTCACAATAATTACTTAGGTATTTCTTATTTCCTTTGGTTGGTCACACAAGAATCAATATGATTAATCTGTGCAAATGTTAAACATGAGCCCTTGATCAATAGCCTTCCAACATTCTCCAGTATCTTGTTCACATTGGGCTTCAATCCTTATACCTATCTGCTTTTGAATAAACTCAGGTCTCCCCCGTCCTCTTTCAATTTAGACTTGGTCTTCATATTCTACAATCTAATGTTATATTTATTGTTCCATCTTACAATTCAAATATCTTAAAATCATTATGGATATTTAAAATATCTACTTTGTTATCACTGAGTCTGTAATTCCTTGCAATCTAGAGTTTACTCTAAATAATTTATTGAAACTGCTATTGTAAAAATCACAGAATTTCCTTCCAGTAACCAATTATAATAGATAATTTTTAGATTTTCAATTATCATTCTGCTAATAACTCTCCCCTGCTCAATGTTTCCTTTTCCCATGGCCTGAAAGAAACCACACTCTTATGATTTTCTTCTAACCTATCTTCCTCCAGCCCTTCTCTATCTGTCTCTGTCTGTCTCTGTCTCTGTCTGTCCCCGTCTCTTGCTCTCTCTCTTCTTTTTCCTTCTTTCCCTCCCTCCCCCTATTTCTCTCTCTCCTTATACTTTTTTTTCTTACCCCATAAAGGTTTTCCCCAAAATTCTATTCCTTGTATATTCTTCTGATCATTACTTTCTTCTGTAGTAATATTATTCATTCCCTCTACAATCTGATATGATGATACCTTTCAAGTCATATTTCCCACTACTCTACTCTGTGTATTCTATCAGTGTTTTGAGAAATTGTGTTATTTCTTTTTATCACCTGAATACCTCTATCAGTATTCCGCTTCTTTGCCTTTGCTTGTGCCAATCTTCCCAGGAATATCTTCCTTTCCCTGCTTACTCTGTTGGAGTCAGATATATTCACTAAAGCGCAAGACTTGCCTTATCACCCAGTATTGTGGTTGACTTATCATTAATTATATAATTACATTTTTCCCTATGGCCTTTAAAAACACACTTTCTTTTTCATCCCTTTTCATGTAAATGGTATGGATAATTTTGTACTATAGTTCTATGTAGTCTAGGACCTCCCAAAGAGAATATATCTCCATGTGTTTTATATAAACTATCTCCTCTAATGCCTATAAAAATGAATTAAAATTAATTTAATAAAACTTTTTTCAATTGTAATAACATGAGTAGTATGAAATCAGGAGATGCTGGTATAATTCAGATTTAGTTATTTAATTCCTTGTATGTTTATCCCCTAGTACATTGCTTCACACATAGTAGTCACTCAATAAATACTTATAATTTAATTAGATTCCAACATATTTTGTTTTGGAACTTTTCAGAAAGATATCAGCTATTGTAATGATTCTATTCTATTCATAAAAGTACTTCACACAATATTCAAAATAAAAAAAATGGGATAGAGTCACACATTTTTTTAAAAATCTCCTTGAATCTGCTTTAAAAACAAAATTAAAACCCCACTAATACCCCCCTCTTTTTAAAAACTACTTTGCTCTGTTTAATTTAGTTCAACTCTTCATTTAGCACTTGTCATAGCTCTGTATACCCTTAATAAATACTGACACACCCTCTAGTGGCCCATTAAGATAATTCAGGCTATACAGTGATTCAGAAAAAAGGATTTCTTTCTCAATGTTCTCTTCTATGCCATTGGGACCAAGGGCATATTTTGCTAAAAGTTTGAGACAGTCTATATTTGTGCCTGATCATTTAAAATATATTTATCCATTTCTTTTGATTTTTAATTAATTTATTTCAAGATGTATTTTCTCTCTTGTAATTCCTAAAATAAATAACTAAAGATTATTTAACCCACTATGGTTTATATAAAAGGAAAATATATACATGTTTCCAGTCCTAAAATACATTTTTTTCAGCATCTGAATTATTTTCTTTCATGGATGACTATGCATTTAGATGTGTTCATGAATTGTAAAATGTTACCTGATTTAAAATTGTGTGTTTCATTAAACTGAGTAGAATTTCTATCAATACATGTTGGAATGCATTGCAATAATTATAGTTGGACACTTTATATCATTTGAGAGGAATTGTCCATGATAAGTATATACTTCAGTATATAGGAGTATCAACAATCCCTTATAATTACTTCTGAGCAAGGCATCAACTTCTAGAAACTTGGGTGATTTTTAATTTTCAATGATATGTAAAATTAAATAGGTCTTGTCATAAAACAGCATTACTTAAACTAAGAAAATGGAAAAATCATAAAATATTCAGACAAAGACTCTCTAAGTGAGGAAATCTTTTAGAAATCTAAATGATTCTTTCTATTAAGTGCTCAAATAAAAATGAAAATAGTAGAGAAATGGTATATGATAAAGTATTTGAATATTTAGTATTGATAGAAAAATGTTTATTTGTATTTATTTTGCCACTTATGACACATTATACCCATTTCTTGATTTATGTTCAGTTGATATGCGGCATGCAATAGATGAAATTCTAAATTAAGAGGTATTGGGGGAGGGAAAGCAGTGTTTGGTCCTTGGGGGAGTACTGGACTGAGTGTCAAGAGGACATAAATTCAGGTTTCAGCTCTCACATTTACCCTCAGGGAGAGTTTAAAAAGTCATTTTACTACCCAGGTTGGGGCCCATTTATCAGTAACATGGGGCAGTCGGACAATATGATCTCTGATTATCTCTTGCAATCTTGAGATTCTAAATGAAGCAAGTTTTCCATTTCCATTTAACACAATTATCAGCCTTAAAATATTTTGCTGGCATGTGTGATTTTCACTAAGCTTTTTTGTCCTTAGAAACATCTAACTAATTAGGCATGTGATGACAGTTACAATCAGTAGCCTGAAGAATTGTAATACCTGTACAGAAAATTGGGTATTCATTTTTTTCTCAAATCATTTTCACCTATGCTTTTTTGTTTATGCTTAATTCTTGCCAGTGCCTTAGGGTTTTAAGAACATCAATTAGTTTCACAACCTGATGTGGGGTGTTTCCTTTCTAAGGCAGACAAATGGCTAAATTAAAGCTGCAGAAAGCAATACCAACCTAGATGTCACTTGCTGCTCTAGCAAATAGCTAACAGTAAAGGGAAAGTGAATCTACTTTCTCTTTTAAAAAAATATTTTTAACACCCTTTTCTTTTAAATTTTGAGTTCTAGATTCTCACCCTTCCTGAACCATAAAGAAGAGAAACAATGATTTCAAATCATGTTGTACATATTTTCAAGTCAAATGTACATTTGGAATCATGAAAAACACATTTCCATATTAAATATATCCCAAAAAAGTGAGAAAATTATATTTCCATTTGCCCTCAGAGTTAATCAGTTCCATCTCTGGAGGCAGATAGCATTTTGTGCTTTGTAATTGACTTAGATCACTGTATTGATAAGAGTAGCCACAGCTTCCACAGTTGATAATCATTATAATATTATTATAATACACAATGATCTCCCAGTTCATTTCACTTCACTTTGCATCAATTCACAAAGCTTTTGCTGTTTTTGCTGAAACAATTTTCTTCATCATTTCTTATAGCACAATAGTATTCCATCACAATCATGTTCCACAACTTGTTAAGCCATTCTCAAATTGATGAGCATCCCCTTAATTTCCAATTGCTTTCCACCACAAAAAAAAAAATAAGAGTGTGTATAAATATTTGTATACACATAGGTCCTTTTCCTTTTTTCTTTACTCTTTGTGGTACAGACCTGGTAGTGATATTGTTAGATCAAAGGGTATGTTGTTTTATAACTTTTCAGCATAGTCCCAGATTGTTTTCCACAAGGGTTGGAGCAGTTCACTATTCCACCAACAATTTTTTAATATACATATTTTCCCTCATTCTTTCTAGCATTTGTCATTTTTGACAGGTGAGGTGGCACCTCAGAGTTATTTTAATTGCCTTTTAATCAATAGAATTAGAGCGTTTATTCATATTACTATAGATACATTTGAATGGTTCTTCCAAAAACTATTTGTTCATATCCCTTTATATTTCATTTTCAATTGGGGAAGGGTTCTTATTTCTATGAATTTTGCTCTAATCCCTACATATTCGAGAAATTATGTCTTTATCAGAAAAACTTGCTATATATTTTTAAAATTTTACTTCACTATTGTGAGATTTAAAATTGGATACTAGAGCATTAATCTCCCCTCTTTAACCTCTCCCTTAATTTATCTCCCAGACTAGTAAATGGAAGAAACCTCTGGTCTCTAGTTAGAGCTTTTATTGTTTGGTAGTTACAAGGTGATGTTGATTAGAGGGATAGGAAAGTAGAAATACAAAACAAATAGTCTAAGTTTAGTCTATATTCCGTATAAAACTCACCAAAAGCCCAAGGCCACCTGGGGGGGGGTAGGGGGGGGGTCACGTCAGGCACATGCTGCTAACGGCAAGCCAGGCCAAGTTGAACTCCAGTCAGCGTCTGTCTGAGCAGCGCAGTCATCGGATGAGGAGAGGAGGAAAGACCTCTCACTTCCGTTCTCTCCTTGCCTTTTAAGCTCGCACCCCAGAAGTGGAGTGCTTAGCAGGCGGGCTGGCATGTGTAGCCCATGCACGGCCGTCGGTCTCCTCCCCGAAAGGGTGGTACTTCAAAAACTGGCGTCTTTCTGTATTCACTAACCGACTATTAAAAACTTTTTACCACCCTATTTAGGATGCCTTTGAGCAAAATATAGTTTTGCTGCTTATCTTTTAAAATTATATTTATTTTTGCTTTTGCTTTGTCTGAGATCATGTTTATTAGCCCTGCTTTTTTTTTCCTTCCGCTGAAGCATAACAGACTGTTCCAGCTTTTCATTTCAACTCTCTTTATGTCTGTCTCTTTTAAGTATGTTTCTTTTTTTTTTTTTTTTAGTGAGGCAATTGGGGTTAAGTGACTTGCCCAGGGTCACACAGCTAGTAAGTGTTAAGTTTCTGAGGCCAGATTTGAACTCAGGTACTCCTGACTCCAGAGCCAGTGCTCTATCCACTGTGCCACCTAGCTGCCCCTTAAGTATGTTTCTTACACACTTATCATTGGATTCTGGTTTCCAATCAGTTTTCCCATCCACTTTCTTTCTATGGTTGAGTTCATCCTATTCACATTCATAGTTATGAACATCCATTGTGCATTTTCTTCCATCCCTTTGTCCTTTGTTTGTTTATCCTTTTTTCTCTCTTTTTGTCCTGTCCCTTCTCAAAAAGTTGTCTTGTTTCAGACTGCTGGCTGCCTAATTGGTCTCCCTCTTTTCAGCACACCATTTTTCTTATCCCTTCCCCCTCCTATGTCCTTATTGGGTAAGATAGAATTCTATACCCAACTCCATGTGTTTGTGTGTGTGTGTATGTGTGTATTCTTCCATCTTTGAATCAATTTTGATGAGTGTCAAGCATTGTAACTCCTCCTTTCCCCCCTCCACTATAAAAGCTCTCCCTTGTGAGCCTCATTTATGTAAGAACATTTGCTTCATTCTATCTCTTCCTTTTTCTCCCATGGCATCCCTTTTTCTACCTTCCTTTTGGGAGGTCATCCCAACATAGACAACCTACACTCATTCCCTCTGTCTATTTCATCTCCTTCTAACTGCCCTAATCATGAAAAATTTCTTAGGCATTACATGTGTCATAATGTCATATAAGAATATAAACTTTTAACTCTATTGAGTCCATTATGATTACCCTTTCTTGTTTATCTTGAGTTTTCTGTTTGAATATCAAATTCTCAATATGTCTCTGTTATTTTCATTAGGAATGCTTGGAAGTCTTCTATTTCATTAAATATCTATCCCCCTGCAACCCCAAAGTATTATATTCATTTTTGAGTAGATGATTTTTGGTTTTTATCTTAGCTTCTTTATAATTCAGAATATAATATTCTAAACCCTCTAAGGTGGAAACCATTAAATCCTGTGTGATCCTGATTATGGCACCACAATACTTGACTAGGGAGCTCTGAAATTAGACTATAATATTCCTGTAAGTTTTCATTTTGGAATCTCTTTTAGGAGGTGATCAGTGGCTTTTTTTCCATTTTCATTTTATCTTCTGGATCTGTAACATTAGGGGAGTTTTCTTTGATAACTTCTTGAAATATACTTGGGTTATTTTTTTATCATGGCTTTCAGGTAATCAGATACTTTTTCAATTATCTCTCCTTGATCTATTTTCTAGGGCAGTTGTTTTCCCCAATATTGATGAAATATTTCACCTTTTCTTCATTTTTTCATTCTTTTAACTTTGTTTTGTTGTTTATTTAAGTCTCATGGAGTCATTACCTTACAGTTGCCCAATTCTGATTTCAAATAATTTCTTTTTTTCAATGGACTTTTGTACCTCTTTTCCCATTTGACCAATTCTGCTTTTTAAGGAGTTCTTTTGTTCAGTGAATGTTTTGTACTTCCTTTTCCAGTTGGTCTACTCTGCTTTTAAAGGAGTTCTTTTCTTTACTGAATTTTTGAGCTTCTTTTACCATTAGACAAATTTTATTTCTGAAGGTATTATTTTCTTTAGTATTTTTGTGCCTCATTTAACAAGGTGTTAATTTTCTTTTCATAATTTTATTATATCCCCCTCATTTCCTCCCAGTTTTTCCTCTTCCACTGATCTCAGCTCATCTCATCTCATCTCTCTCTCTCTCTCTCTCTCTTTTAATTTTTCCAGGAATTCTTGATGGCCTTGGGTCTGATTAACATTTTTTTAGTCTTTGATTGTATTTTTCACATTTTTGTCTTCTGAAATTTTGTCTTGGTCTTCCCTGCCACTATAGTAGCTTTTTATGTTCAAGTTGTTTTTGTTTTGTTGTAGTTCTTTGCTTATTTCCCCTTATTTGCTTACTTCTTTACTGTTAAGTTTATGTTAATTGAGTTCTACTCATCTGTGTTTTGGTGGGCACTTTGTGAAGTTGTAGGATTTTTTATTCTGCTTAGCTACCTCTAACAATATGCAAACTTTCTGAACTTTCAAAACATTGTTATCCTGGGAGCAGTGTAGTCACTGCTTTTCTGGTCTTTCCCAATCAAGTGTCCCTACTCTCATGCAGTTGCAAGTTCTAGTACTCTGCTTCACTTTGGAATGGTGTCAAGGGCCCCTGCTCCCTTGTGACCAATATCAAGCACTCCTCTCTGTCCTGGAACTGTGACCCAGAACTGCTTATGGAAAATAAAGTTAACATTCAGCACCAATTGCACTGTCAGCCAAGTGTCTGTCGTCTGTAATCCATTTTCTGTTCGGTTTTTTGATGCCCATGCCAGATTTAGGCTAAGAGCTCCTTAATCTGTTCCTGTTGCTTCTGCTGCTGCTGCTGTTTTGATGGCCACCTCTAAAGTCAACAGCTGGTCCTTCTGCTGCATTCCAAGTCTCTGGACACCACAGTGTCAAAGACTTCTTTTGCTGACCTCCTAAGTTGTCTTAGCCTTGAAAAAAATGTCTTTCTCTGAGCTATTGTTGGATTTGTTGCTATAATATTTAGTTTGAAGTTTTATTTTTAGTTGTTTGGAGGAGAATTTTAAAGAGTTCAGATAAGTGCTGGCCTCTGTTCTGCCATCTTGGCTGTATCTCTATGAGCCAACTTTCAATCTACCTTTCTCCATCTTTCCTTTAATGTTTTTTTTTTCTTATGCACTTAGAACATTTTTTTTTTGGAGATTATTACACTGATATATGAATCAACTACAGGCTTAATCTTCAAGCTTATTGGGGCATTGCAGATCATTGAGCAGTGATTAATGCTTTAAGCACTGCCATACCCTTCTTGTGGCCCAAAGGTGTGTTAACCTCAATTTCAAATTTTTAAATTTGACCCAAGTGTTCTACATAGAACCCATAGGTTTAACATAGAGGGAAATATATAATTTGAGTTCCTTTTCAATACCTACTTTACTAAAAAACCAGGAGGAACTATATATAAAATTATGAAGTATTTAACTGAAATAAAAATAAAGTAAAATATAAAAGGAAATACCCCAGAGCAGAGGGATTATGGTAGAGATAGGTATACCTATATTATATATGTGTGTGTATGTAATGAATATATATATGTATATATAATGAATATATGTATGCATGCATATATGTATGTTTATGTAGATTTAAGAAAGATAGATTGATGAGAGATAGATAAAATCTTTTGTGCACCTAAGGCAGACAAGACTAGACCATTCAGTTTTCTAAAATTAGTCAAAGAGAATTAGTTGAAGTGTTATGGAGAAAAGGCAAGTTGGCTAGCAAATATAGACCCCTCCCCAAAGTCAGTTATATCTAAAATTCTCTATAAATGCCCTATAATTCAGACCCAATGAGTTTCCTTATACTATTTTGGGAAACTACTAGAAATTATCTGAAAAGCACATATTCTAAGAAACCTGAAGTATTTCTTTAAGTCACCTTTCTCCATTAATGACAATGCTACACCTCCCTTCTCCAGAGTATGGCAATAACTATACCTTGTGCTTCTAATGGATTTCCTCTTCACTGACACCTTACAATTCTTAGTGTCCTTCAAAAAAGAAAGCAAAGGCCCCTTTTTGTGAGAAGCATTTACCTAACCTCCCAGCTGCTAATGTGTTCCCTCTTTATATCACACTGTATTTATATCTATATCTCTATATATCACCCTGTATATATATATATATATGTATATATATATATATATGTATATATATAATATAAACTATTGAACAAAATTCAAATAGTTTATAGAAATTTTCTTGTCTATCATACATATAATTATTCTCTTTACACACAGATATATTTTTCATATTTTGATGAAATGAAGTAAAAAAGCATATATTGATTTTTTCAATATTCTGCAATTTCAAAAATAGTTTAGACCCATTTAAAATATTTTTGAGTTTCAAAGGCTTTCCCTAGCTCTAGCTTCTTATCCACCAACTGAGAAGGAAATCTGATACCCATCATACATGTGGAGCGAGGCAAAACATATTTCTATATTAGCCATTTTATAAAATAAAAAAGAGAGGCAATAAAGAGAGAAAATATGCTTTAATTTGCTTTCATATTTTATCAGTTCTTTCTCTAAATATGGATAGCATTTTTTCATAAGTTCTTTAGAATTGTGGTGGGTCATTGTATTGATCAGAATAGCTAGACTTTTCATAGTTGATTATCCTTATAATATTACGATTACTATGTTCAATGTTCTTCTGTTTCGGCTCACTTGAAATTAAATCAGTTCACATGTGCCTTCTCAGGCTTTTCTGAAACTATTCCTTTAATTTCTTAGGAGCAATAGTATTCCATCATAATAATATAGCATAACTTTTTCAGTTATTCTTCATTTGCTTAATTTCCAACTCTTTGAACCACAAAAAAGCTACTAATAAATATTTTTGTATACATAGGTTCTTGTCCTTTTTCTGTGAACTCTTTATGATACAGATCAAGTAGTGAAGTACTCCTGAGTCAACTAGTATGGACAGTTTTAAAGGTCCATTAGCACAGTTCCAAATTGTTTTCCAGAATGGTTTGACCAGTTCACAATTTCACCAATACTACATTAGTGTATCTATCTTTTTATTCCTTCCAGTTTTTGTCCTTTTCCTTTTCTGTCTTATTAACTAATCTGATAAGTGTACTGTGGTACCTAAGAATTTCTTTGATTTGAATTTTTTCTAATTATGAGTGATTTAGAGCATTTTTCATATAGCTACTAATAATTTTGTTTTCTTCTTCTGAATACTTTCTGTTCATATCCAATGATCATATATCAATGGGAGAAAGGCTCATTTATTTATTTATTTTTGAGAATGGCTCATTTAAAAAAATCAACTCAATTTCCTATATATCTGATAACTGAGAAACCTTTATTAAATAAACTTGATGCAATTGTCCCTCAATTCTCTCTTTTCCTTCTAATTTTCACTGCATTGATTTTGCTGACATAAAATCCTTTTTAACTTAATGTAATCAAAATTATGTATTTTACCTCATTTTTTCAGTATATTACTTAGTCAGAAGCTCTTTCTTTATCCACATATCTTACCAATATGTTTCCCACAAAAAAAGCATGTATTTATTAATTGTTTACCACTGTACAAGGCACTGTGCTGGGTTTTAAGAATATAAGCACAGAATATTAAATTGCCCTTGCCTTAAAGGAGCATATAAACTATTGAATAGCATTAACTACTTGAAGATAACATACTTTGTGAAATGTATGAAATGTTTTAAATTATTTCAATTTCTTTTTTAAAGAAATTGCCAGAGTTTATTAGTTTAGATTTTGTAGATTCGTTTATGTTTTAGCACTGACAAATATTATAAATGCATAAGTTTTATCCTTTACTCCAAAATCAAAGTACAGAAATATTAGTCCTAAGATTGTTAATATGAAACTGCTGAAACTTTCAATACATACATAAGCAAACATAGCGATATACCTGGAATGCCAGTCTTTATGTAGTAATGCTCATTGAAGTCAGATGGGCATGGTGGCAGTTGTTTCAAATTTGCTTTTCTCAAAACAAATTCTATAAAATGATCATATAAATGGAATAAAAACAAAATGTTATATATAATATGTTCAACACATACAACATTGTTCATATGCAAATGACAGTATGGGTTTCATATAATTTGGCTATACAGTGTATCCTAAAATTCTTAACATGGTTTTCACCTTTAGTGGCTTGTATTTATATGATATTAGCTAATATTTATGTAACATTTTAAGGTTTGCAAACTAAGTAAAACAGAACTATTATTTTATAGTGTAGGGAGGTTTTTATTTTTTTGAGCACCATAACATTGTTATTTATTAATTTAATTTTCCATAGAAAATTTATCTGGAGTTATTTTAGGCTATTTGCTGATTTAAAAAGACTATTTTCAAAATAGCAGAACATTTGTTAGAAGTTTTATTCTATATTAATTTTACCAATAGTATATGAAATCAATGTTCTGAAATTCTAAGACTATACTCTGTATTGTGCTCCCCTTCTGTTGTACAACAATTATATTCTAAAGGAATTTTAAAAAATGTTAAGAGGATAGATACCATTGTTCCCCTAAATCATGTTCACTTTAACATTATGTTTTCCTTACATTCAGAAATGTTTTGTTAATATAAGCTTATTACTTGTTCTGTAACCAAAGGGAAACTAATATCCATAAATTGCTAGTCTATCCTAAGGAATTCTTTAAAAAGAGTAACGGGGTCAGCTAGGTGGCACAGTGGATAGAGCACTGGCCCTGGATTCAGGAGGACCTGAATTCAAATCCGGACTCAGACACTTAACACTTACTAGCTGTGTGACCCTGGGAAAGTCACTTAAACCCAATTGCCTCACCAAAAAATTAAAAAAAAAAAAAGAGTAATGGGATTATGCTGACAATTTACCAATCTTAAGGGACTGATGTGTAGGGAGTTCTTGATGAGTAATTACTGGTCTAAATTCAGATCAGTAACTTGTCTGTATTTTAGCATCTTTTGAGAGATCTCTGGGAGAATTAGGAGCTTTAGTGACTTCTTCTGAGTCATACAGTTAATATATAGTTAGAAGAGAGGTCTCCCTAAATCTGAGGCTAGTTCTCTTTTCTCTATGCTATGAATCCTTGAAATTGAGGCAGTTTAGGATAACTGTCTGAGGTCGAACCTAAGCATATTATAATCTTTACTTTTATAAAGTGGGATTTAGAGATATATTAAATGACTAGATCTTGATCACACAGCTTCTAAATGCAAAAATCTTTTTTAAAATCCAAGATCAATGCTGTATTTATATTAATACCATAATACACTACCCAATTTTGTAAATTTCTCTATAGAGGTAGAGACTGGGCCTGAGATTTTTGCTTCTCCAATGAATGAGGAAATTATTCTACCAATGTATTTTGCAATTTTCTCTGTCATTTATCATTTTAGGAATTGCCTAGAACACCCAGGTGTTAAGTGACTTGTGCTAAGGTTCACAGTTAATATATTTCAGAGGTCTTACTGGTTGCTAGGACTGTTGTCTGTCCAATATGACACAATGCCACCTGTGCTGGAAATGCTGTGGGGGTCTATTTTTGTAGCTAGGAGGGGAAAGAAAATAGGTCCTCCTGAGGACTCAATATCAGCCATAAAACAATTAATTTAAGCTTTCTAGACTCCTAAAAATCATGTACAAATTACTCCATGGTAGATATATTTGATTTTGATTAATTAATCATGAAAGCATTTAAAAATGCCAGACTGGTCATGATGGTCTGATCCAGCTCCATTTCTAGAAACAGCTTTTGTAAAATTTCATAACCACTTATGAAATGGTTTCCAAGCCACTTCTCATTATTGAGTTATCAAAAAGAACCAAATGATAAAGGGTTTTCTATAACATTGAAGACGTGCCATATTTTTTGTACATCTCTTTTGAATGAGTTATCATCTTGTCTTACTGTAAAGTAGAACTGAAAACCCATATGTTTAGAGTAATTGATTGAACAGAGAAAATAACCACACTGAAAACAAGGGATCATCTTGGAGATATTGAACACAAGTATAAATGATTCAAAAAAAGTATCATAACAGTTGTTATATTTGGGGGATGTGATCCCAATTTTAAACTTGCATCCCAATTTCTAACTATCTTACAACCAACTCTAAAATAAATCCTAAATCACATTTAACCACTAATATAAAAACTATGTAAAAAAGTTTCTTAAAAAAAGTTCTAAAAGTTTCAAAAATGTGTTTTTTCATATGCAAAATGATGAAAATTATAATTAAGGTAAAGGTCAAAAGGAGGAAGTATTTTAGGGATAAGTAGGCCTCAACATGTTGGCAATAAAAATGTCATGTTACAGGGAAAAACAGGCAATCTACATTCACAACATGGATCAAAAATAACAAAGGTATGTTCTAAAAGTTATTATATAGGTCAAAGGATTTAAAGGAAGCAAAGCAATGTTTTTCACATAATGGGAGGCTCTTCGACAGAGAATTTACAAAAAAGCAAAAATAAGAATAGTACAAGCTGAGACGATGTGGAGAGGTTGAGATATTTAGTTTGAGGGCATAGCTTCACTGATGAAACTATATGTCTGTCAGAGAACCATAGGTTAAGAGCTGTAAAGAAATAGATTCAAGGCAGGAAAGTAGAGGAAAAGCTTTGGGGCACAATTGAATGTTTCTTTTCTATAAATTGCAAAGGATATTTGGTATGTCATGAGATTGGGAAAGGCAAATTGAGGGTAGATTATAAAGAAATTTGAATTCTACTTAATGAATTTTAGAATTTATTTGGTAGGTGATGGGGTGGTATTCATGAGGACAACATCACCAAGCCTCTACATTGGAAATACTAATTTGACAGTGTTGTGTGGAATGATTTTGAGAGCAGGAGAGATTAGAAATGAAAAAGAAAAAAAAATGCATGAAGATATTACAGTAGTCCAGGTCAGAGTTATATGGGATTGAATTAGAATTGTCTGGATAGCTAATAAAAAGAAAAGGAAAGGAAAATGAGAGGTAATGTGACTATAAGTAACAAAATTTTATGACTTTTAAAATAAATCAATATTTATTAAGCACCTACTATGCACCAGGAAGTGTGCTAAGTGCTGGATATACAAAAAGAAACAAAACACAGTCTCTGTCTTTAAGAAGCTTATAATTTGGGACAGCTAGGTGGCATGGTGGATAAAGTACTGGCCCTGGATTCAGGAAGACCAGAGTTCAAATCTGGCCTCAGACATTTGATACTTACCAGTTGTGTGAACCTAGGCAAGTCACTTAACCCTCATTTCCCCACAAAAAAAAAAATTAAAAAGCTTAAAATTTAATGGGAGAGACAATATGTAAACAAATATATACCAAACAAGTTATATATGTAGCATGACTTGCAAATAATCAACAGAAGGAAGATATTAGAATTAAGAGGTATAGGGGAAGGTTTCCTATAGAAGGTAAGACTTTAGGTGGGATTTAAAGGAAGCTAGGGAAGTCAATTGTTGTTGTCTGTCCTTTTTTCTTTTTTTTAACTCTCCTGACTTTTGTTCCTCAATATAAGCAACTGACCTCTAGTTACTACAGAGAGAGAAATATGAGTTAAAGCAAAATTTAAAGAAATAAAACTACTTTGGTGCTATAAGAAGTCTTTTTCACTGTCTCTCAAGAGTTAGAAAACATTCCTTCTTCTTAAAATATTATGCTGGTCTTAGGATCTGATTAGGAGCTGGAAGGCACCACAGAGTCTGACCTCCATATTTTACAAATGAGGACACTGAGACACATGGGGGGGGGGGTTAAATGACATGCCTGGAGTTGTACAACTTTTATAACCTCAAGTCTTTCTGGTTCTAGGTTCTACACTTTCAGGTCCACATAGTTTTTATTTTTTTTCTTCTGAATAGAATTTTATCTTCCAAAATATATGTAAAAACAAATTTTGACATCAAATTTTTAAAACTTTGTGTTCCAACTTCTCTTTCTCCCTCACTTCCCATCCCCCATCCACAAGAACTCAAGCAATTCGAAGCAAGTTAAACATGAGTAGTCATGGAAAACATTCCCACATTAGCTAGGTTGTGAGAGAAAACAGTCAAAAAACAAAACTCCAGATTAAGGAATAGTCAAGAACATTTTTTTTAATTGGTTCCATCTGTTTTCAGATACTATCAGTTCTTTCTCTGTAGATGGATTGCAATTTTCATAAATCCTTCAAGGTTATATTGGATCATTGCCTTGCTGAAAATAACCACATGCTTCCCAGCAGATCATCTTATACTATTGCTATTATTTTGTATATAGTACATTTCACTCTGCTTCAGTTCATGTAAGTTTTTTCCTGGTTTTTCTGATAGTATCCTGTTCATCATAACTTTATATAGTAACTTAAATTTAACAATGAATTTTCTTCATATTAGCCCAGGAAAGTAGGTACCATACGTTTTGCCATTATAATCAGTCATCATAACTATGTCCCACCATCCTATTCCCTTCCAATTATATTTACTTTATTTTATATCTTCTTTTAACCTATTCCTCCTCAAAAGTGTTTTACTTCTGACTATCCCCTCCCCTGTTCTACACTCCCTTTTTTCATCCTTCCATCCTTATCCTCTTCCCCTCCTACTTTCCTGTAGGGTTAAACAGATTACCCTTCCCAAATGGGTGAATGTTATTCCCTGGAGCCCACTCTGATGAGATTAAGATCTTTGAGCTGATTCTGTCTTCTAAATTTTTCTTCCTCCCTCCCTCCTCAACCCTCTCTATGAAATCAAGCAATTCATTATGTCAGACTTGAGCAGTAAAGTAGAATATCTTCACCTTCCTCAAAAGTGTTTTGCTTTTTACTGCTCTTTCCCCCATTTGCCCTTCCCTCCTTCCCCTCTTCTCCCCAACCCCTTCCCTCCCTCCCCTCCCTCAGGGCAAAAATGTAGTACTATACCTACTTGAGCATGTATTTAATTCCCTCTTTGAGCCAATTCTGATGATATTAAGATTCACTCACTTCCCCACTCCTTCCCCCTCTTCCCCTCCCCTCTATAAGATTTTTTCTTGTTTCCTTCATATGAACTACCTCTCCCCAGACTCTCTCTCCCCTTCCTCTTCCCCCAGTCTATTCCTCCTACACTTTAACCCTATTTTAAAGATGTTATCATGGATTAGCTAGGTGGCACAGTGGACAAAGCACCAGCCCTGGACCCAGGAGGCCCCAAACCCAAATCTAGTCCCAGACATGAGACAACTCACCTTGTTTGCCTCACAAAAAACAAAACATAAATGCTTTACAAATATCATCCCTTCATATTCAGTTCAGAACTGGGTCTTCTGTGAAATCCTTACTGAGAAAGTTCTTATGAGTTCGAAGTATTATCTTCCCATGTAGGAATGTAAACAGTTTGATCTTCTAATATCCCTCATGAAGTATTTTTCCTGTTTACCTTTTTATGATTCTCCAGGGTCATATATTTGAAAGTCAAATTTTCTATTCAGTTCAGGTCTTTTCATCACAAATGCCTGAAAGTCCTCCTTTTCATTGAAGTCCCACTTTTTCCTCTGGAAGAGTATATTGAGTTTTCCTGGGAATATGATTCATGGCTTTTGTCCCAATTCCTTTGCCCTCTGGAACATCATATACCATGCCCTCCCCTCCTTTAATGTAGATGCTGCTTGATCATGTTTTTGCCTTATTGGAGCTCTACAATATTTCAATTCCTTTTTTCTAGCTGCTTGCAGTATTTTCTCCTTGACCTGGGAGCTCTGGAATTTGGCTATGATATTCCTGGAGGTTTTCCTTTTGGGATCTCTTTCAGGAGGTGATTGGTGGATTCTTTCAATTTCTATTTTGCCTTCGGCTTCTAGAATACCAGGGCAATTTTCTCTGATAATCTCTTGGAGGATGTTTTCTAAGCTCTTATTTTGGTCATGGTTTTAAGGTAGTCCAATGATTTTCTTTTCTTTTTTGTTTTGTGGGGCAACAAGGGTTAAGTGACTTGCCCAAGGTCACATAGCTAGTAAGTATCATGTCTGAGGCCAGATTTGAACTCAGGTACTCCTGAATCCAGAGTCAGTGCTTTATCTACTGCACCACCTAGCTGCCCCCAATGATTTCCAAATTATCTCTCCTGGATCTGTTTTCCAGGTCAGCTGTTTTTCCAAGGAGATATTTCATATAGCCCTCTATTTTTTTATTCAGTTGGGTTTGCTTTACTGTGTCTTGATTTCTCATAAGAGCACTAGCTTCCATTTTTCAATCATAATTCTTAGTCAATTATTTTCTTGAGAGAGTTTTTTCAATTTCTTTTCCCATTTGCCCTTTCAAACTGTTGACTTTTTTCTCATGACTTTCCTTCATTGCTCTCATTTTTCTTTCCATTCTCTCCTCCATCTCTCTAAATCTTCCTTCTATCTCTCCTACTTTCTCTTCCAAGTCCCTTTTGATTGCTTCCATGGCCTGAGACCAATTCATATTTTCCTTGGAAGCTTTAAATGTTGGAGCTTTGACCCTGCTATTATCTTCTTCTTCTTTTGAGGCTGTATTGTGGTCTGAATTTCCCCAAAGAAGTTTTTGATGGTCTGCTGCTTTCTCTGCTTACTCATCGTATCTCTCTATTTCTTGGCTTTTAACTGCTTTTTAAAGTGTAGCGCTGCTTCCAGGACACATTTTTTGAGCTACAAAGTGGCCCAGGGGGTGATTGGGCTCCTTCTCAGCCTGCCTGGCCTGTGAGTATCCATGACTACTTTCTCTTTTACCTGGAAACAGAAGTCTGATTGAACTCTGATTCTCTATGGTAGGAAACTTGGTATGCCTTTGCTCCTCCCCCACTGGCCACAACCACTTGATTCAGCCCGCTGGTTCAGAACCAGGGTACTTTGCCCCAACTGCATCAGAGACTGCCTCCACTTCATTCCAGCCTCCAGCCTATCACTGAACCCCTTTACCAGTCCATGATCAGAGCCTCAGAAGCTGCTGGTGCTGAAGACTCTGATGGGTGCTGGAAGCACTGTCTGTTCCTGGCTGGGTCTGGACTGCACACTGAGCTGTTCAGCCTGATCAGTAGGTGATTTCAATTGCCCTCTTTTGCTGAAAAATAGTCTCACTCTGTTCTTATGTGCATTTGACTGCTCACTGCTCTGTGTTTTGTTTTGTTTTGTTTTCATTACCACATTATTTGTGAGTGAGTGGATGGGTTTATCTGGAGCTTGTGGGATTCATGGGCTCTCCTCTGCCATCTTGGCTCTGCCCCACCCTGCCCCCATCATTCCTTCTCGAAGAAGACTATGATAGCAGGCATGTGATGTCAAGACTTGTAGTGAATTTCATTTAAATGAGGAAGGGCTTTGCAAAATCACCAGTCTCACTCTCTCCTCCAGAGTCATCTGAGTCCAGTGGCATGATACATATCAGGATGACTGGACATAGTCCTGGATGTCTGAGACAATTAGGGTTAAGTGTCTTTTACAGGGTGACACAGCTAGTAAGGGATAAGTGTCCAAGGCCAAATTTGAACTCACATCCTCTTGACTCCTAGGCCAGTGCTCTATCTACTGCACCACATACCTACCCCTAGGGAGGTCAGTAGTAAAGTGGAGGAGGGAGAGCATTACAGGCATGGAGTTAAAATGTAAGGGCACAGGTGATTGAGAGGAAGAGGAGAATTAAAGAAAAAAATGAGACTTTGAAAATGAGTTACTAGATAGAGGGCTGGGAATAGGGCGATTAGTAGAAGTGGCAAAGTAATGAGAAGGGAAAGAAAGAAGGGGGGTGGGGGGAAGAGTCCATAAAATATAGTAGGAATTAGAACTTAATTTCAACCTTGATTCTCATATTTACTTTTTGCATTATTTTTAGACAAATTAGTTAATTTTCTTGGGCTTCTCTTTCCTTAATTAGAAGTTTCCTTTTAGCTACAAATTCTATAATCTTATTAAAGTTACCTATGGAATCTGTTAAGATACATTTTATAGCCCCCAATATTATGACCTTTCATAGTCTATCAATATTTATTTTTAATAGTAAACAACTGGGCATTTCTCCAAAATACCATGTTTCCTCTCACAAAGAGATTAACAAAGGAAGCAAATCAAATTGTTTCTACCCTTCATTTAGCATTAAATCTATAGATTTAATATATGGGACACTCAATTCTTTGGGGGACAAAAGGTAGATATACTGTGATATTTGTGAAAAAATTATTAATAACTGATATCTCAGGAAGAGTCAGTGCTCCCCCCTTCTTTCAAAGTCCAGATTCCACCACCATCACCATTCCAAAATCCACTTTTCCTTGAAAGTAAGATGACTACTTAAAAAATCCTAGAGAATCACCTAAAATACTACTTGAAATTATTAACAACTTTAACAAAGTAGCAGTATATGAAATAAATCCACAGAAATAATCAGCATTTCTATATATTGCCAACAAAACCAGCAACAGATAGAAAGAAAAGTCCCATTTAAAATAACTGTGGACAATATAAAAATACTTGGGAATCTATCTGCCAAGACAAAGCCAGGAAATAAATGACAAGATCCATAAAAACACTTTTCACACAAATAAAGTTATATTTTAACAATTCAAAAAATATTAATTGCTCCTGGGTTGGCCAAGCCAATATAATAAAAATTACAGTCTTACCTAAGTTAATCTATTTATTTAGTGCTATACCAAACTATCAAAAATATTTTATAGATCTGAAAAAAGTGATAAAAAAATTCATATGGAAGAACAAAAGTGCAAGTATATCAAGGGAATCAATGAAAAAAAATACAAAAGAGGTTATCTAGTAGTACCAAATCTCAAACTGTATTATAAAGTGGTAAAAATCAAAACAGTCTGGTACTGGCTAAGAAATAGAGAGGTGGGGGCAGCTAGGTGGTACAGTGGATAAAGCACCAGCCCTGGATTCAGTAGGACTTGAGTTCAAATCCCTTAGGCAATACTTGACACTTACTAGCTGTGTAACCCTGGGCAAGTCACTTAACCCTCATTGCCCTACCAAAGAAGAAGAAGAAGAAGAAGAAGAAGAAGAAGAAGAAGAAGAAGAAGAAGAAGAAGAAGAAGAAGAAGAAGAAGAAGAAGAAGAAGAAGAAGAAGAAGAAGAAGAAGAAGAAGAAGAGAGGTGGTTCAGTGGAATAGAATAGGTAATAAAGTATCTATTCTTTTGTAAACTAGTATGTGATAAACTCAAAGATTCGAGCTTTTTGAACAAAAAACTGCTTGGAAAACTGGAAAACACTATGGTAGAAAGTAAGTATAGACCAACATCTCACACTGTATACTAAAATAAGTAAATGATTTACACATAAAGGGTCATACCATAAGCAAATTAAGAGAGCATGTTATATTTTATCTGTCAGCTTTATGGAGAGAGGAAGAATGTAGGACCAACATAGTTATAGAGACCAATACAAAATAGATAATTTTGATTACATAAAATTAATTTATTTGCAGAATAATATTTATGTAACCAAGATTTTAAGGGAAGCAGAAAATTTGGAAAGAATTTTTGAAACAAGTGTCTCTTACAAAGGCCTCATTTCTCAAATATATATATATATATATATATATATATATATATATATAGAGAGAGAGAGAGAGAGAGAGAGAGAGAGAGAGAGAGAATATGTTTCTCAAATTTATACACATACAAGTCATACCCCAATTGATAAATGCTCAAAAGATCTGAACAGTCAGTTTTCAGACAAAGAAATCAAAGCTATTTATGGTTATATGAAAAAATTATCTAGATCGTGATTGATCAGAGAAATTTAAATTAAAACAACTCTGAGGTGTCATCTTATACCTATCAGAATAGCAAATATAACAAAAAGAGGAAAGACTGGATGTTGGAGGGGATGTGGGAAAACTTAGATGCTAATCCACTGTTGGTGGAGATGTGAAAAGATCTAACCATTACATTCTGCAGAGCAATTTGGAACTATGCCCAAACTGTTCATACCCTTTGATCCAACAATGCCACTGCTAGGTTTTTATCCCAAGGAAATCCCCCAAAAGAAAAAAAAAAGACTTATTTTTACAAAAATATTTATAGCTGCTCTTTTTGTGGTGGCAAATTGCAAAATCAAAAGAATGTCCATCAATTGGGGAATGGCTAAACAAGCTGTGGTATATAATAATGATGGAATATTATTTTGCTATAAAGAATTGACAAGCAGCATGATTTCAGAAATGTCTGGAAACACTTGTATGAACTGATGTATGGTACAATGAGAAGACCCAAGAGTACATTGTCCAGTGACAGCAATATTGTTTGATGAAGAATTGTGAATCATTTAATTATTCTCAGCAACACAATGATGCAAGACAATACCAAAGCATGAAGCATACCATCAACCTCCAAAAAAAGAACTGATATTGATTGAACACAGACTGAAACATGCTATTTTTCACTTTTATCCATTTTTTATACAAAATTACTAATATGGTCATGTTTTACATGATTGCACACGTATAACCTATATCTGATTGCTTACTGCCTAAGGGAATGGCGAGGGAAGTGAAGGAAGGAGGATGAAGTTTGGAACTCAAAACTAGAAATAAAAATGTTTATTATTTTAAAAAAAGAGAAAATAAGATTATATTGAATCTCTTCATCTTGGTCAGGCCCAAGCCAAGCTCATAAGGCATCTTGTGTGGAGATAGATCCATTTATCTAGATCACTGAAGGTTTCTCTATCCAGGGGAAAGGTCAATCTATTCACTTGGTGACCCCCATGGAAGAGGTGGACATTCTTTAAATTGATAGCCCAAGGCTAGAGATAATCTCTCTGTGCAGGGGTCAATTCTTGTCCTCAGTGACCACCTACTGTTTAAAGGGTATAAAAGCTCTGTGCCCACACCACCATGGGGTCTTTGGCCTGAGAGAGTTGGTCAATGACCCACCTTTTATTAATAATCTACTGGCCTTATTAATAAAATGATTAAACTACCCAGAACCTATATCTCTCAAAAAATTTTTATCATCATACACTGGATCCTTGGATGGAATCCTGGCCTACCTTGGACTAGATATAGTACCTACTTTAGTTCAAAATGAAATATAATAATCTTGGTCTTTACAAAAGCATTTGGTGTACTTCCCTTATTTTAGCCTCAGGAACTAGCAAAGATTTAGCATAAACTGTGGAATCCACTGGAGAGAAAGCTTTCTTTCTTTTTTACTTTCACATAAATCAAGCTTGGTATCTAGGAGATGCAGAAGCCTTGCATAATATGATTAGTGCCTCTTTGTAATCTACTTAACTAAGAAGACACTAGTCACAGAAGACATTAGACAGTCTTTTACTTGGACTTAGATAAAGCCAGATAGTCAAAGCAAATACAACTTTAACACACTTAAGAGAAGCTGGGTAATGCAGTGAAGCATAAATTATTTATTTCATTCTTTTAAGTACATACAAACATTTATCTTCTCTAAGTGATAAATAAAAGAGTTGTATACTTTTGTTTTCCTTCCTTCTTTTCTTCCCCTTTTTTTTTCTTTTTTTATTCAAAATTTAAATACCCAAATACAGAGCATTTCCATATATGCAAACACCTCTGCCTTCTCCCAAATAGAAATAAAATCATTGTTCAATAAAAACATCCAGGTTACAGTTAATGGAAGTAGAGTATGACCAGTCTTCACCAAAAGCAGAACTCCCTTCTGAGGACAAGTAATATGCAAATGATGAAGAATTTCAATTTTGCAAGAGACTAATTGGAAGTGTGGGGTTTGAAACAGGAAACAAATCTAAACTGAATGCATTTAAGTTTGCATAACACTGGGGAGACAAAACAGCAGGGTTAAGTATTGTCAGTGTTGGACCATTCTAATCAGCTCCAATTAAATGTCTTTTTTTTTATGAATGTAGAAAATAATATCATCATTTTGTTAGATTACTTCACATGTTATTTAGTGCTACCTCTGTTATTATTGTTGTTCAGTCATTTCCATCATGCCTTACTATTTGTGGTCCCATTTGGTGTTTTCTTGACAAAAGTACTGGAATGGTGCATGATTTTCTTCTCCAGTTAATTTTACATTTTATGGAACTGAGGCAAATTGGGTTAAGAGATTTGTCCAGAGTCACACAGCAAATAATTGTCTGAGGTTAGATTTGAACTTAATGAACTTCCTGATTGCAAACCAAGCACTTTCTCCCTAGTAGCACCCAATTGTGGCTGAATAAATATAACTAAGGAATGGAGAAAAATATATCTTTATATAAATAAAACTATAGTTTTAATTACATATGTGTGTATGACATCATATACTAGAACATAAAAATTGTGGGATATTAACAAAAGTGCTTTTAAAATACATTATTTGAAAAAAGAAGTGATTGATTGATGGCTCTTCATAACTCAAGAAAGCAAATAGAGCTATTAGGATTTTCTTATCAATTAATGTATAAATATTAGTTTTTGTTTTTGTTCTAGTTTGTCCTCCTTTCTCAAAGAGGACCATGACATCAGGGTGATGACATGACTTTCACTGAATTGAATTTAAGTGAGGGAGGGTTGTGTATGGTCCCCAACTTCACTCTCTCCTCCAGAGCCATCTGGGTCTGGTGGCAAGATAGATATCAAAATGTTTAAGGTAATTGGAGTTAAGTGACTTGCCCAGGGTCACATAGCTAGTAACTGTCTGAGATGAGATTTTAACTCAGGGCCTTTTGACTTCATGGCCAATGCTCTATAAACTGCACCACCTAGTTGCCAATTAGTATTTTCCTATGTCTAACAATGCATAGCAATTTTACGTAAAAAACATTTGTACCTAAAATGTATATATCAGGTAGGTTATGACAAATATTTGTAATTTCCTTTTGTGTTGGTACACTAAAGTATTAGGGCCTATTGTGGGTTTTTGAACTGTTGATCATATGCCAACAATGGAAATTTTATTTTGAATGAGAACTCTTTACTTAAGTCAAAATGATCACAAATATGAACTACCCCCAAATCTATCTCTTTTACACTAATAATTTTGTTATTTTACAGAACTCAGGAGGCAGAAGTATTTTAGGTCCTGAGTAAGAGAAGTGCATGCACTGAAAATCAGTAACATGATTTTATACTTGCTATTTAGAGTATCAGAATTTATCTAAAGCTAGATGATTTAAATATCAAAAGGTACTCTTATTTGAGATCTAAAATCGTCTTGCATCCAAGATTGGGACAGAATTGCTAACTTTAGTCCCTCTTATTTTGTCTCAAGTCCTCACCTATAACTTTAGAATCAAGGGATCTTTGAGTTGGAAGAGCCCTTATGAATTTTCTAATCCATACCTTTCATTTTTTTTTTTAATTTGTTTGTTTTGGTGAGGCAATTGGGGTAAAGTGACTTGCCCAGGGTCACACAGCTAGTAAGTTTCAAGTGTTTGAGGCCAGATTTGAACTTGAGTCCTCCTGAATCCAGGGCCCATGCATACCTTTCATTTTCAAGATGAAGAAGCAAAGGACCAGAAAGCTGACTTTGTTTGGGGTCACATAGTTAATTAATGGTAGAAATTATATTAGAACCCAAGCATATTAAATTTCTGATGAAATTGTTTTCATAATGTTCAAATTTAAAGCCTCAAGTATGGAATTATAGCTATATCATAAGTTTCAACTTCCTTTTAATGTGTTTATATGTAGGAAAGACCAGTCTCACCCTGACATTACAGTGATGATGCAAATCATAATTGGTTTCCATTGGTCCTCCTTCCAGTTAAGAACATTTGCATTTTACTATTCTATGTCATAATTCTCCTGCCTCTAAAGATCATTGGACACTACCCCTCCACCCTGTGTATGTCTTTTTAATTTCAGAGACAATGTGGCCAATTTTTTCCAATAAGTGCTATGTCCTACACGGGGAAATGTGAGCATACTAAAAATGTTATTATTATGATAAAATATTGCTATCAACAGACTTGCAATTAGAAAGAACATTCAGAAAAAGTGTCAATGACTATAGTCAACTTGAAAACATCTTTTAACACAGGAGATGTTATATAATGCCTTTAATTTTTTATATAAATTTTGATTTGAGAATAAAATGATAAAATGGCTGGCTAAGATCCTGAGACAAAGAATCTTAGTTATAGAATAAAAACCTTATTGATTTTAATTATCCATGGACATGATTAGGGGATGGGAAAAAAATCATTGGCTCTCCTATAACATCCTATATATTGTATATCAGATGGTAACTTCCTGTCAATGACTGTGTCTCTTTACCAGGAAAGTTGTAGGACAGCAGAGGAAAGTGTATGCAGAAAGAAAAGTTTTCAAAGGCATATGACATTTATGATTCTTTGTATTAGTACATCTAACACGTGTTGTTAGGAAAGCTGTAGGTAAAATAAATAAAGCACAAATTCTTCATACTAGCAATTAATTCAACGTATATTATCTACAGTTTACCAGTTTAACTTTCAACCTATTCTCATACTATTTTCCATATACTCAACATTTCAGCCAATTTTAACTAATTACCATCCCCTATCCTGATCCTCTCTTGGTCTATTACTTTTTTTTGGGGGGGGGGGGGGCAATGAGGGTTAAGTGACTTGTCCAGCATCACACAGCTAGTAAATGTCAGGTGTCTAAGGTCACATTTGAACTCAGGTCCTCCTGAATCCAGGGCCGGTGCTTTATCCACTGTGCCACCTAGCTGCACCCTGGTCTATTACTATTATTGTCCCTTTTCCTGTTCTACCCCCTATGCCTGGGACAGTACTACCCTTACTTCCAACCCTTGTCTCTAATAAAATGTGTTAAATTCATCCATTCTGTACAGTAAACTATCATCTTTGTTAGTTGATGTCAAGGTAAGAAGAGGATTGATTCCAGATAAAGGAAAATTTTCTATCTACAATTGTTTTATTTAAATTTCATTCCTTTTCATTTGTCTATTTCTCATTCATTTTTTTTTTTAGCGAGGCAATTGGGGTTAAGTGACTTGCCCAGGGTCACACAGCTAGTAAGTGTTAAGTGTCTGAGGCCAGATTTGAACTCGGTTACTCCTGACTCCAGGGCCGGTGTTCTATCCACTTTGCCACCTAGCTGCCCCGCTATTTCTCATTCATTTAATGGTTTATTGAGCAAACATTTATAAAATATATATTTTCTGTTGAGATTTGTGACCAGTGCCATGGTATTTATGTTTAAATAAATCTGGGCCTGTTCCTGGTATAGCTTATAGTCTAATACAGGGAAAATATACAAGTGTAGGTTATATTTGTGGGAATGAGTAATATTACTAAAAAGTTCTTGAAAAAGTCTAGGACATTAATTTATAATATTCCATTAAGAGTTTTATTTTTGAGGAGGAGGAAATCATTTCAAAAAGGAGGGAAGGGGGGCATGCATCCCAGTGGAAGTAAAATTGAAAAACTATAACTCATAAATCAATATAATATGATACCTTATTAGCTTTATGAAAGTTAAGGAAACCTTCATGAAGGGGCTATTCAAACTCTGGGGGACATATACAAAATTCACTTCTTTTTCTGTTAGAATAAAAAATACTTGTTAGGTAGGTAATACAATCATTATTCCCATTTTATTGTTGAAGAAACAGTGAAAACTTCTACTCTCAAGCTAATATTCTTTCCTTTACACTGTTACCTCATGTAGTAGTTATGCCTATATATGTTTTGTTTACTTTACAATATTACATTTGTCTTAAGAATAGAGACCAATTCTCTTTGTATCTCCTACAACAAGTAACCTAATTTTTTTCATTATAGAATAAGTAAACCAGACTTTAATGACTTTAATGAATAGTTTTTTGGTCATATTGGTCATCTAAATGATTCCCAGTTCTCTGAAAGGAAATATTCAATTTATTTATTTGTTTGTTTGTTCATTCATTCCTTCATTCATCCATTCATGTATGTATGTATGTATGTATGTATGTATGTACATATAGGTCAATAAAAGATACAAAATCCAAACATAGAAACAAATAAGAATTTTTCCCTCATCCCAACAACATCTACAAGTAAAAGTTAGCAAGCACAAATTCTGATATAGACACAGAAACAAAAACAAAGATCAAAACAGAAACACAGAGAGAAGGTAATCAAGAAGGTAGGAGGCTTTACCATTTTCCCCCTAAAAAGTATCCTTCCTGGACACTTTCCATTTCTATTCACCTATCTTAATATGTTACTGATGAAAAACTCAAGTTATAGATAGATAAACAGAGAGGCAGATAGATTCATCAATATAGAAATGTTTGACTTGTCTATTCATATATTATGGCTCCGAACTTCCTCTTTTGGGGATATCTAATTTACTTCAATTTCACAGCAACTTTTTAGCCAGGGGACTGAGAGATGTTAAGTGTCTCATTAAATAATACATACATAAGCAAAATGCACTCCCACCCCCCACATACATATATATCTGAGACTCTCATGTCCTTTGTTGCAGAGGTCTGAAACCATTTAATGCCACATGGTTCCTGAAGGACAGCCTTAAGGCTATAAGTCCAAGGTCAATCATGATTAAAGATAAGACATTCTTATTTAAACAGATGAACTACTCAGCATTCTGGAGTAATTCACTTCTAAGCTATTGAGCAAAGAACAATGAGGGAGGTACAGCTAAAGTTTATAAAGGGTTTAATGGAATGACTAATTTGAATATAGATACATTTTAACTGAAGGAAAAGTACCAAAATTAATGAAGTTAGAAAGGCTAACAATGTATGCTGGGAAGTATTTTTTCTACAAGCTTTGAAAGCATATAATTAATATTCATTAACAGAAAATTTGGAGACATCATCCCTTACTTATCTTAAGCTTGTTCAATCCTACCTGGCATATAATTACTCTTACTTTAACCATTTATATCTCAAAGGGATCACTAATAGAAAAGAATAATTCAGAATTAATATAAGATGCATATATCTTCATGCTACCAGATTCATGTAGACAGGCTATGCTTTCTTCATTCATAGATATAATGATATGCATTCTTGAAGGAATACTGAAATGAGACGAAACATTAACATGACTCTGAACCTTAGGAAAATTATTCAAAGAATGATTAGATATCATAAACTAAGCTTCCTGAATTCTCCATTGTCCACACTAAGCTATTTCTTAAAATGTTTCATTATATTTGCTCTATTCCTCTTCTGAAGATTTTGTTAAGAATAGATTATCTAATTTTAATGTGATGTTTTTACATTCTGAAAATCCTGATAAAACATATTACTCAGAACGATGAAAATTAAATTGATCATCCCCACATTTTGTATTTCTGTTGGTGACACTACAATTCCCCCAGCCTACCTTGCCTTAAAACTTGAAGTCATCCTTGACTCTTACCTCTGCTTCACATCTACCTCTAATCAGTTACCAAGTCTTATTGATTCTTTGCAAGATTTCTTACATTTTTTTTCTTTTCCACTGCTAGTACTAATTTTGTCATTCAGACTCATTAACTCACATGGGGACTATTGTAACAAGATCCTATCTGATCATCCTGCCTCTATTCTCTTCTGTCAAATTCACTCTTGTGTACAAGAAGCATCTTAAAACATTGCTTGTACACCAAATAAAGTATAAATTCTTCATAATGGAATACAAGTCACTGTGGTATTCTGGCTTCAGTTTATCTTTCTAGTTGTTTCTCATAGTACTGGTAATATCTTTGTTTCAGCAAATCTGAATTTTTACTACTTCCTGCCCTAAACCTTTCTTTGCCTGTCTCCCCTTTTATTAATTAGTTCATTCTATGTCATATATTTGTGAATAGAATTCCCTTTACTCCACACCCCATTCTCCATTTCAATGTATAAAAAAATTATTTTTTCAGGGTCCTGATGACTGTAAACTTCATGAGAACAAGTGCTGTTTTGTTTTATTTCATTTGTTACTTTTTGATACAGAGTATAACAATGTATTAGACATAACTGGCATCTAATAAGTGTTCGCTGGTCTTTAAGAAAGAAATTCCTGAAGTTATGTCTTCAAGGAAGCTAAAGCAATTCCTTAACACCTTATACTCTCCCCCTAAAAGTAAGTGTTCTTCCCCTTCCTAAATTCCTTATACCATGTCATCTGGAGCAATCCTTAACATTTACCATATTCTACCTCTTTTTTTGTTTTTTTGCTTATTTTTGGACATATCTTATTATCCTTCTCCTCAAGGACAGGGTTTATACCATATTTCATCATTGCTAGTTCCTGGCAAATAGGAAGTTATCAGGAAAAGTTTTATATTTTAATTGAATAGAAATTAAACAAAATAATCCAAGGTAAATAATGTAATTCTATAAACTGCCTTTAAGGTTTCTAATAATATTCAATTTAATATTAAGTATTCATTTTTATTTATTTTGTTTTTGTTTTTTGGTGATGCAATTGGGGTTAAGTGACTTGCCCAAGGTCACACAGCTATTAAGTGTTAAGTGTCTGAGGCTGGCTTTGAACTCAGGTCCTCCTGACTCCAGGGCCTCTATCCACTGTGCCACCTAGCTGCCCCCCCCCATTTTTATTATAATAACCAAAATGGGCTCCTTTGTTTTAAATAAATTAGAGTAGAAGTAACAAAACAGGGAACACAGAACCTGGTTAATTGTTGCCCTTTTTACTTGCAGCAGACCAAAATAACATTACTATGTCAAGGTCAAAGTACAGTGTATTCAAAAGTGGCTGATCAGACCAATAGAAGTTTGAAGGCTCTACCATAGTTTGAGAACAAATAGTCCACATGACCAACAAACATTGTGAGCAGAAATGTCTAAATTTGTGCATCTCTTTTTTTTGAGCTACTATTCTACTGCTTTCCTCCAATATCATAGCACCTTCTTTAATGTGCCAGTTTCACCTTATCTAGCCAGGTGATCTTTAGAATCTTCTTAAGACAATTCAAATGGAAGTGATTTGATTTTTTAGCATGATGCTGGTATACTGTCGAGGTTTCACAGGCATACAGCAATGAAGGCAATACAATGGCTCTCTAGACTTTCAGTTTGGTAGGCACCATTATACCTCTTCTCTCTTACACTTACCTTCAGAGTCTTCTAGACACTGAGCTAGCTCTGTCAAAGCATGTGTCAATCTCATCATCTATACGGTCATCCCTGGAAAGTATACTGCCAAAGTTAGTGAACTTATCAACAGCATTCAAAATTTCTCCATTTTCTGTAACAAGTGGTTCCATGTATGCATAGTGCAGTGTTGGCTAGTGGAGAACCTCTATTTTCTTGGTGTTAATAGGCCCAAAATAACACAAGTGGCAGAGAATCAATCAGGACTCTGTTGCATCTCAGACTTAGAGGCTGCATTGATCGCACAAGCATATGCACACAAAAAGTCACACATCAACTCTTCCTCCACTTCTGTTTTGGCTTTTAGCCATTTCACATTAAATAACTTACCAGCAGTGTGGTCAATGTTTTTGATGCCATTTTTATTATCATGGAAGGCATCTGACAACATTGCTGAAAAAATCATACTAAAAAGCATGGGAGCAAGCACACAGTCATGTTTCATCCCATTGGTGACTGGGAAAGGTCAAGAGCATCATTCACTATCCAAAACTTATGCAAGCTTGCCATCATTGAACTATTGTACAATATCGATGAATTTCTTTGGGTAACAAATTTTTGCCATGATCTTCCACAAGCCCTCATGACTAACACTATCAGCAGCGTTGGTCAGATCAATGAACATTGTTTACATACCTCTGTTCTTATCATGGCATTTCTCCTGGAGTTGTCTGGTAACAAAGACAATATCAACCATTCTTTGGCACTTTATGAAGCTATATTGGTTTTGGGGAGCATGTTCATCTTCCAGAGGAAGGATTAGTCTATTAAAGAGGACTAGCAAGAATTTTTCCAGCAATAACTTGGAAAGAGACCCCACAGTAATTGTGTAAGCTGAGTAACAACTTATTTCCTTTCTCATTGTAGTGATGGACAATGGAGGCATCATTGAACTCTTGGGAGACAACTTCTTCTTGCCATATAACCTAGAAATCTTCAGCCAGCTTTGATATGAGGAGTGGACCCCCTGCCTTATAAACATCAGATGGAATAGAATCATCATTAGGTGCTTTGGAACATGAAAACCTCTTCATTTGCAAGTTTGGTTAGAGAAGGATTGACTTCAATCTGAAGTATATTCATTCAGTGGCTTTAGCATTGATTGAAGATGACCTGCTGAGAATGCTATGGAAGTGTTTAGTCCAACTCTCCATGGTCATGTCCTAATCACTAATCAAGGTGGCTCTATTAGTGCTGATTTGAGGTGCAATATAGGTCTTTAGCTCATAAATAGCCTTCAGAACATCATAAAAGTGATTTAAATTGCACCTATCAATGTAAAATGAAATTTCATCTGCCTTCTTACTTATCCAAGAATCATGCATCTATCTAAGCTTAACTTTCAGTTTACTTTTGATTGTATTACATGCTGCCTTCTTACAGTCAGAAATTTTGCCTGCTGGTAAACCTTATAGAGTTCTAATTTTTGGCTTATCAGCTTCTGAATTTTCCTATCATTTTCACCAAAAGCATCCTACTACTGTGCATGCTACACATTTTTGGAGGTACAGTCACAGTTGGGTGATTGCTTGCACACCAAAGATGAAATGCAGTGCTAAAAGGGGTTTTGCAGCCCTCACAGCAAAGGTATTAGTCTTCCCTGAACACTCATGTACCCCAATATGTTATATACATACCCACACACATTTTATAAACAAACAAGTAAATACATAAACAAATAAATATATGTTTATATAAACACACATGTTTATATAGACACATACATACACACATATGTTATGAACTAAATATTGAATTTGTGATTTAATTAGTGGAGGAAAGTCCTAAATGAGGAAACACTGTACTAAAGTAAGTTGTCTTCTTCTCTGCAATTTATTGTATTAGAGAATTTTCTCTATTACTGAGAAGTTAAATGTCTTTCTTAGAGCCAAACAGATATTTCAGAGGTGATACATGAAGTCAGATCTTACAGGCTTCAAGACCATGTTTCTATTCTCTACATTATATAAAGGATGCAAATATATACAAGATGTAATTAATTTTTACCTTTTCCCTCCTTACCAGTAATGCTTTTGCTTCCTTCTTCCTTGATGTTTTTCTCTTCATGGAAAGGATTATGTCATAATAGTGTAAAGAACCCTGGCCCCCCCAAAAAAGAACTTGGATAGAATCTTGGCACTGGCACTTGATAGCCATGTGACTTTGGGCAAGTCATTGAACTTCTCCAAAGCTTAACTTCCTTATCTCAAAAGTGGAGGTGAAGATATCTCTCTGACCTATTAAATAAAGCTCTTAGAATTAAAGTGTTTTGTAAAGCTTAAATGCTTATACTGAGGTGAACTATAATTCTTTCTTCTTTTCTTTATTTACTCACTTTTTTCACTGTTGTTCCATGTAAAATGCAGAGTTGAACTTAGCACAATCTGACTATTTTTGGCTGATGCTTGTGACTGGAAAAGAGATCAGTACTTGATTCTTCATTCATTCATTCATTTATTCATTCATTCATTTTTTGTTCATTCATTTATTCATCGATTTATTTATGTATTTATTCACTCATTTATTCATTCATTCATCCATGTATTTATTCATTTATCTTTCTATACATCCATCCATTCATTTATTTATTTACTCAATTATTTATTGATTTGACTACCTAGCTATTTATCAATTTATTTATGTGTGTATGTTTTTGTTAGTTCTTGATTTTAAATTGTTTTTATTCCCCAAGAACGAGGATAATAGAAGGTGGAGGAGGATGAAGCAGAAGTAGAAGTAGAAGCAGAAGTAGAAGCAGAAACAGAAGCAGCAGCAGCAGTAGAAGAAGCAGAAGAAGCAGAAGCAGAAGAAGAAGCAGAAGAAGAAGCAGAAGCAGAAGAAGAAGAAGAAGAAGAAGAAGAAGAAGAAGAAGAAGAAGAAGAAGAAGAAGAAGGAGAAGGAGAAGGAGAAGGAGAAGGAGAAGGAGAAGAAGGAGAAGAAGAAGGAGAAAGAGAAGAAGGAGAAAGAGAAGGAGGAGAAGGAGAAGGAGAAGGAGAAGGAGAAGGAGAAGGAGAAGGAGAAGACAATTTTATATGGAACTTGAAGATCACAAAATGCTTTCCATACATCATCTATATCATTCTTCTTAATTTCTCTAACTTTGAAATAACTATACAGGCATTATTTAGTCCTATTCTATAAGTAATGAAATTGAGAGTCAGATTAAATAACTTGCCTATGGTCAATTAGTAATACATATGGGAGACAGGATTTCAATCTAGAACTCCACAGATCACTAGCTGAGTACACAGTACGACTTATCTTAGCTATGTTGAAACTCCACCCCATAATCACTCCCTGTGAAATAGATATCATTTAATAGAGAGAAAACAATTATTAATAAGCTGTCAGGAAAAAAAACAGAATCACTGAATCTCAACATTAGATGGGACCTCAGAGATCATTTCTTCCAATCATTTTCTGAGGAAACTGCACTAAAAATGTTATTTCATTAGCTCAAATTCCTCTCAAAGGAATTTATCTCTACAATAAATCAGAGGAAATTTGAGTTGAAAATGCCTAGTGAAGCCAGGCTTTATAAAAAGAAAATTAGGAGAATAGAGGCAGGGTTGGAAAAATCATTTGAAAATTTAAATGAATATAATAAAAACATTTATGTTTCATCTGTATTGCACCTAAAATTGCAAAAACAATCTTTAAAATGTGTTAAAATAATAAAATGCATTCATAACTTTTACCTTTTTTGTTTTACTTTTGAGGTTTTTTTAAGTAGTAGCAAAAGGGAGAGATTCCTTGGACTTAAGTGGTAGTTAAATTGGAATAAAAAGCCATTCCTTAAAGGGTATATTAGTACATTTTGTAAGAAAAATCATGATATACATATCATGAGAAAGATATTAGGAATTCTATAGCAATTTTTCAATAATCATATAGAGTTAACTTGAGAGAAAAATAATATATCCCTTACGTCACTTATCAAACAAATTTATTGCTCATTTCAAGAGGTGCATACTGAAAATATTTTTGCTTATTTTTTTTCATTCTCATTCCTGATTGGTTAGGGTCATCTACCAAATATTAGACAACCTTTATATGTAGAGAAACAGAATTTCAGAATCAATTCAAATAATGATAAACAAATTTAATATTTAAGTATGAATTTTGAACAAAGAGAGCACCAAAAAAGCAAATATTCCTGTCCTAAGATTGGTACACTAATTATATTGATTAGCAATGGAAAAACAATATCCAGAGTCTAGAAAAAATATTGTAGTTATCTTAAACCAAATCTTTTCATTTTTTATCATGGATTTATTTCTTTGACAGTCTGATGAAGCTTATAGACCCATTCTATAAATATATTTTCAAATAATACAATAAAGTACATATGATTAAAAAGAAAGCAACTGGGGGGGGCGGAGCCAAGATGGTGGAGAGGAAGCAGCAAGCTGCCTGAGCTCTCCTTCTGTTCCCTCAAAACGAACATTAAATCAAGCCTCTGGACGGATTCTGAAACTACAGAACATGCAAAGAGACAGAGAGACACAGTCCTCCAACCAGAGATAATTTAGAAGACTTCAGGAAAAGGTCGGTGTGACTCGGGCAAAAGGGAGGCCCAGCGCAGGGCAGCAACCCAGCGCCGAGGGGGTCCGGGCAAGTCAGCAGGAGCTGCGGGCCACAGCCGAACAACTGAGGCTCCCGGAACCCGGTTCAAAAATCTGGTGGCCAAGAAGGACAGTGGAAAAACCTACCTGCACTGGCCAAGAGGGCCACGAACGGCGGGAGCAGATGCCGGGGTCTGGCGCCTGGCTGGCTGAGCACAATCAGACAGAAAGTGCAGGGCTGGGGATCTCCACACACCATAAAGGTCTCAGAGTAAAAGCCCGGTCACACAGCACCTATACACCTGCACAAGAAGCCCAAAACAGGGACCCTGGTGCCGCCAGAGCAGACCTCAACTTAAAGAATAAATAAATAAGCTGCAATAATGAGTAAGAAGCAAAAAAGAGCCCTCTCCATTGAGAGCTTCTGTATCAATAGGGAAGAAGCCAACACAAACTCAGATGAGGACAATAGCCTCAAATTGTCTACATCTGAAGCCTCACGAGGGAAGGTGAATTGGTCACAAGAACAAAAAGCCTTCCTGGAAGAACTCAAAAAGGATTTTAAAAATCAATTGCAAGAGGTAGAAGAAAAAATGGGGAGAGAAATGAAAGCAAAACAAAAAAACTATGAAAAAAGAATCAGCAGCTTGGAAAAGGAAGCTGAAGAAAACAAAGCCTTAAAAAATTCATTTGGCCAAATGGAAAAAAAGCTACATAATCTCACTGAAGAAAACAATACCTTAAAAAATTCACTTGGCCAAATGGAAAAAAAGGTGCATAATCTCACTGAAGAAAATAATGCCTTAAAAATTAAAGTGGGACAGTTGGAAGATAAGGAATCCATGAGACACCAGGAATCAGTCAAGCAGAATAAAAAAAATGAAAAAATAGAAGAAAATGTGAAATACCTCATTGGAAAGACAACTGATCTGGAAAACAGATTGAGGAGAGACAATTTGAGAATCATTGGACTGCCTGAAAGCCATAACCAGAAAAAGAATCTAGACACCATATTCCAGGAAATTATTAAGGAGAACTGCCCTGATATCATAGAATCAGAGGATAAAATCATCCTTGAAAGAATCCACCGATCACCTCCTGAAAGAGACCCCAAAAGGAAAACTCCAAGGAATATTGTAGCCAAATTCCAGAATTATCAGGTGAAGGAGAAAATACTCCAAGCAGCCAGAAAGAAGCAATTTAAATATCATGGAGCCACAGTCAGGATTGCTCAGGACCTGGCAGCTTCAACATTAAAGGATCGCAAGGCTTGGAATATGATATTCCAGAAGGCAAAGGAGCTTGGATTGCAGCCAAGAATCTATTACCCAGCAAAAATGTGCATTTTCTTTCAGGAGAAAAGATGGACATTTAATGACATTGGGGACTTTCAATCTTTCCTGGTGAAAAGACCAGAACTGAATAGAAAATTTGATCTCAACATACAAGACTCAAGAGAAGTTTAAAAAGGTAAACAGAGGGGAAAAAAAAAAAAAGTTACCCTATTAGGTTAAACTGTTTATATCCCTACACAGGAAGATAATACTCATAACTCTTAAGAACTGTAAATGTATTTGCGCAGAGAGAAGGACTTTATATAGAGGGTATAAATATAAATTGTCTTTGATGTGATGATACAAAAAAATTAAGGGGATAAAAAGCAAGTCTATGGGGAGGAGAGGAAAGGGGAGGTGGAATGGGATGAATTATATCATATGAAGAGGTAGAAAAAAAAACCTATTACAATAGAGGGAAAGGAGGGGGGAACATGGTTTCAACCCTATTCTCATTAGATTTGACTCAAAGAGGGAATAACATATACGTTCATTGGGATAAAGAAACTTAACTCATTCTTTAGGAAAACAAAAGGGGAAGGGAAAGGGGGGGACTGATAGAAGGGAGGACAAAAGCAAGGGAGAAAAGGGTGAAGAAAAGAGAGGGGGGTGATAAAAAGGAGGGCAGATCGGGGGAGGCAGGGGTAAGAAGTAAAACGTCAGTGAGGAGGAATAGGGTGAAAGAAGGGGGGGAAAAGTACAAAGGGGGTAAATAGAATGGAGGGGAATAGACAGTCAGTAATAATAACTGTGAATGTGAATGGGATGAACTCTGCTATAAAACGGAAGCGAATTGCAGAGTGGATTAAAAACCAGAACCCTACAATATGCTGTTTACAAGAAACACATTTGAAGCAGAGAGATACACACAGAGTAAAGGTAAAAGACTGGAGCAGAATATATTATGCCTCAGCTAAAGTAAAAAAGACAGGGGTAGCAATCCTTATCTCAGACAAAGTGCAGGCAAAAATAGATCTCATTAAAAGAGATAAGGAAGGAAATGATATCTTACTTAAAGTTAATATAGATAATGAAGTAATATCAATATTAAATATGTATGCGCCAAGTGGTATAGCATCCAAGTTCTTAGAGGAGAAGTTAAATGAGTTACAAGAGGAATTAGATAGTAATACTATACTAGTGGGGGATCTGAATCTCCCCCTCTCAGAATTAGATAAATCTAGCCAAAAAATAAATAAGAAAGAAGTGAAAGAGGTGAATAGATTACTAGAAAAGTTAGACATGATAGATGTCTGGAGAAAATTGAATGGGGATAGAAAAGGAATATACCTTTTTCTCAGCAGTACATGCACATTTTCAAAAATTGACCATGTATTAGGGCACAAAAACATCGTAGTCAAATGTAGAAAGGCAGAAATAGTAATGCATCCTTCTCAGATCATGATGCAATAAAAATTACATGTAAGAAAGAGCCAGGGAAAAGTAGAATGAAAATCAATTGGAAACTAAATAATTTCATTCTAAAGAATGAATGGGCCAAACAAGAAATCATAGAAACAATCAATAACTTATCCAAGAGAATGACAATAATGAGACAACATACCAAAATCTATGGGATGCAGCCAAAGCAGTGCTTAGGGGGAAAATTTATAGCTCTAAATGCTTACATGAATAAAAAAGAGAAAGAGGAGATTAATGAATTGGGCATGCAACTTAAAAAGCTAGAAAAAGAACAAATTAGAAATCCCCAATTAGACACTAAATTAGAGATCCTGAAATTAAAGGAGAAATTAATAAGATTGAAAGCAAAAAAACTATAGAATTAATCAATAAAACTAAGAGCTGGTTTTATGAAAAAACCAATAAAATAGATAAAATATTGGTTAATTTGATTAAAAAAAAGAAGAAAACCAAATTACCAGTATCAAAAATGAAAAGGGTGATGTTACCACCAATGAAGTGGAAATTAAATCAATAATTAGGAATTATTTTGCCCAACTGTATGCCAATAAATTTGACAATCTAAATGAAATGGATGAATATTTACAAAAATACAAACTGCCCAGGTTAACTGAAGAGGAAATAATATCCTTAAATAAACCCATATTAGAAAAAGAAATTGAACAAGTTATTAATGAACTCCCTAAGAAAAAATCCCCAGGGCCAGATGGGTTTACGGGTGAATTTTACCAAACATTTAAAGAACAATTAATTCCAATATTATACAAATTATTTGGAAAAATAGGGGAAGAAGGAGTTCTACCAAATTCGTTTTATGACACAAATATGGTGGTGATATCAAAACCAGGCAAAGCAAAAACAGAGAAAGAAAATTATAGACCAATTTCCCTAATGAATATTGATGCTAAAATCTTAAATAAGATATTAGCAAGGAGATTACAGCAAGTGATCACCAGGATAATACACTATGACCAGGTGGGATTTATACCAGGAATGCAGGGCTGGGTCAACATTAGAAAAACTATTAACATAATCAACCACATCAATAAGAAAACCAACCAAAATCATATGATTATCTCAATAGATGCAGAGAAAGCTTTTGACAAAGTACAGCACCCATTCCTAATAAAAACACTAGAGAGTTTAGGAATAGGAGGAGCTTTCCTTAGAATAATAAACAGTATCTACCTAAAGACATCAGCAAGTATTATATGCAATGGAGATAAATTAGAGGCCTTCCCAATAAGATCAGGGGTGAAACAGGGATGTCCATTATCACCCCTATTATTTAATATTGTTCTAGAAATGTTAGCTTTAGCAATCAGAGAAGAGAAAGGAATTAAAGGAATTAGAATAGGCAAGGAGGAAACAAAACTATCACTCTTTGCAGATGATATGATGGTATACTTAGGAATCCTCGGAATCAAGTCAAAAATTACTTGAAACAATTAACAACTTTAAGCAAAGTAGCAGGATATAAAATAAATCCACATAAATCATCACCATTTCTATACATGACCACAAAGTCCAGCAGCAAGAGATAGAAAGAGAAATTCCATTTAAAGTAACAGTAGATAATATAAAATACTTGGGAGTCTACTTGCCAAGACAAACCCAGGAACTCTATGAACACAACTACCAAACACTCTTCACACAAATCAAATCAGATCTAAATAATTGGAAAGATATCAATTGCTCATGGATAGGCAGAGCTAATATAGTAAAAATGACAATTCTACCTAAATTAATTTACTTATTCAGTGCCATACCAATCAGACTACCTAAAAATTATTTTATACAGCTAGAAAAAATAATAACGAAATTCATCTGAAAAACAAAAAATCAAGAATATCCAGGGAAATAATGAAAAAAAATTCACAGGAAGGTGGGTTAGCGGTACCAAACCTGGAGCTTTACTATAAAGCGGCAGTCATCAAAACTATCTGGTACTGGCTAAAAAATAGAGTGGTAGATCAATGGAATAGGCTAGGCTCAGGAAATGCAGTAGTAAATGACACTAGTAATGTAGTGTTTGATAAACCCAAAGACTCCAGCTGCTGGGATAGGAACTCAGTATTTGACAAAAACTGCTGGGAAAATTGGAAGATAGTATGGCAGAAATTAGGCATAGACCAACATCTTACACCTTATACTAAAATAAGGTCAAAATGGATACATGATTTAGACATAAGAGGTGATACCATAGGTAAATTAGGAGAGAAAGGAATAGTGTACCTATCAGATCTTTGGAAAGGAAAACAGTTTTTGACCAAACAAGAGATAGAATATATTATAAAATGCAAAATGGATGATTTTGATTATATTAAATTAAAAAATTTTTGTACAAACAGAAGCAATGCATCCAAAATTGGAAGGGAGGCAGAAAGCTGGGAAACAATTTTTGAGGCCAGTGCTTCTGATAAAGACCTCATCTCTAAAATATATAGGGAATTAAATCAAATTTATAAGAATCCAAGTCATTCCCCAATTGAGAAATGGTTCAAAGGATATGAACAGGCAGTTTTCTGATGAAGAAAACCAAAGCTATCTATTCCCATATGAAAAAATGCTCTAAATCTCTAATGATTAGAGAGATGCAAATTAAAACAACTCTGAGGTACCACCTGACACCTATCAGATTGGCTAAAATGACAAAAAAGGAAGATAATAAATGTTGGAGAGGCTGTGGGAAAATTGGAACACTAATGCATTGTTGGTGGAGCTGTGAGCTGATCCAACCATTCTGGAGAACAATTTGGAATTATGCCCAAAGGGCGATAAAGCTGTGCATACCCTTTGACCCAGCAATCCCACTTGTAGGTCTTTTGCCCAAAGAAATCATGGAAGGGGGAAAGGGACCCACATGTACAAAAATATTTATAGCTGCTCTTTACGTGGTAGCAAGGAATTGGAAGTTGAGAGGGTGCCCATCAATTGGGGAATGGCTGGACAAGTTGTGGTATATGAATACAATTGAATACTATTGTGCCGTAAGAAATGATGAGCAGGAAGAGTTCAGAGAAACCTGGAGGGTCTTACGTGAGCTGATGATGAGTGAGATGAGCAGAACCAGAAGAACATTGTACACAGTATCATCAACATTGAGTGTTGACCTACTGTGATGGACTATATTCTTCTCACCAATGCAATGGTACAGAAGAGTTCCAGGGAACTCATGATAGAAGAGGATTTCCAAATCCAAGAAAAAAAAAGAAAGAAAGAACTGTTGAGTATAGATGCTGATTGAACCATATTATTTCTTTTGTTTTGGGTGCTGTTGTTTTTTTTTTCTATTTTGAGGTTTTGCATCACTGCTCTGATTCTTTCTCTTGTAACAGGATTAATGCAGAAATAGGATTAATGTTATTATGTGTATATATATATATGTGTGTGTGTATATATATATCTATATGTATATGTATAGAGATATATAGATATAACCTATATCAGATTACCTGCTGTCTAGGGGAGGGGAGAGGGAGGGGAGGGAGGGAGAAAAATCTGAAATTGTAAAGCATGTATAAACAAAAGTTGAGAACTATCTTTACATGTAACGGAAAAAATAAAATACCTCATACATTAAAAAAAAATTTAAAAAAAAAGAAAGCAATTATGTTAAAATTTATTTATCAAAAAATTTTTAAAAAGAAATATATGTGAATCTCATATTTTGAATCCCTGCCTTAAACACCTGCAAAAATTCAGATGTGGTGCTTCACATTTTGTATAAATAGTTTAGTATTCAGTTCAGCCACTGAATTGTTATTATTCAATGCTGTGCTTTTTGTAAATTCAATAAAATTATAAATATCCACCTATAATTTTTCAATTGTGGAAATGGAGGAAGGACAAGATGTTTTCACATATGGATGCTAGAGATTGAAAAAAAAAGATAGAAAGGAACATCCTCAGACAAGGTCAAGTCTCTCTCTTACTTATAGTCCCTGAACCAGTTCTAAATATTCAGATACACACTCCCCATCATCAATGCATTTTTCATTAACCCACTGGTGTTCCTATCTATCAGCACCTTCACCACCTGGCACATTCTTTCAAGGTGACTTATTACTGTCTTAGTTCTATTCAAGCAACACTGCAGCTCGGCACAATGCTGTTCTGAATAAATATGCATTAACGAATCAAAGTGAAGTTTTTGAAACACAAGTTCTCTGGAGGTCACCCACACTATACTGCTTTCTTTATATGCTTGGATAAGCCATACTATGCCGGGGTCATTGGTCTTTCATGTACTCATGACAGAGTCAAAGATTTGATTCAATTTAAAATATCTGTAACCAACATGAAAAGATTCTGCTGGCATAAGAAAGGTACATTTCACAAATAGAGAATTAATAAAATTAATCAAGATGAATTTCCAAAATGTGGACTGAATATAAGTTCATGAGGTAGAGGTTTTAGATTCTAAACAGAAATTTTAGTGTCAAAACTAAATCAGCTGGCACAGTGGACAGAGCACCAGCCCTGGAGTCAGGAGGACCTGAGTTCAAATATGGCTTCAGACACTTAATACTTACTGGCTGTGTGACCCTGGGCAAATCACTTAACCCTAATTGCCTAGCCAAAAAAATAAAAACAAAAACAAACAAACAAAACTAAATCACCTTTTTTTGAGTTGCAGAAAGCAATTTCCTGACAAGCCCATCTGAAACAGTAATGGAGACATTTTGCTGAAAGTTAAACGAATTTTTGTAATAATTCTAATACATTGTGTTTTACATCTTATGTATTATGCTTCTCTCAAATGCTTCTGGTTCTAAAAATATGCATATGCTTTTAAATTCTACATTTTTGGTGGTAGCTGTTTATATTCATGATCCAAATATGTCACACCAAAAATGTGGGAAAAGACTTTGAAAAATAGTGCAGTAGAGTAAGTATCAAACTGGGAATCAGAAAATATGGATTTTAATCCTTACTTTCACACTGGTTTGCTGTGATCTTGGGTATATCACTTAATGTCTCTGTTGTCACTTAGCTTATCTAAAAAATAAAGGAGTTGGATGGATGGACTATAAATTCCCTTCAGTGGAAAAAAAAATGTAACATCTTTTAGAGAAATTTACCTTGAATTGCCCAAAATAAAATGTAGCATTTTTCTGAATATATGTCAGCATTAACCAAAAAGGAATAGATGCATTATTGAATTTCCTATTGTGTATTATTTGTCATATGCTTCTAGAACAACCTCAATCATTTTAACATTAGGTACCATATGTCATAATCTTACAAGACATTGCCATCTACTGACTAAATTTTTAGAAAAATATAAAAAGCAAAGCTACTCTGTCTTTGAAAAAAAAGCATTTTAATAGATACCCATGTGAGACTTATTCATGCAATTTTTCATTACATTGTAGGGAATGTGTTCTCCCACTATATAGGCATGGTTTTACCCCTTAACCCATTTAGTAATTGAATGTTTTCATATATGATGATTCTAATTGGGTTGAATCTCATAGTAATTTACTGTCTAAGAAGTGGAATGTCATTTATACAATAAGTATAATGCAAAATAAAGTGTAGTAAAAAGCAAAGGAGAGGTCCAGACAAACTACTGTGAAACAATTTGGGAAGGAGAGTTAAGTGCAAACATTCTTACATTCACTATTATTTTCAGTCTCTCACTACATGCAGACTCCTTCTTTATTACTTATAAACACTCCCATGTTTCTAAAATTCTTCACAATAAAACAACCTTGACTTAATTGAACCATCCCCACCTTGGATAATCAATTTACCTTCTCCTTCATGGATAAACTACTTGAAAAACTGTTAGAAAACCTCAAAAGTTTGTTTAAATTTCTTTTTCCTAAACCGTTTCCAATGTTTTGCTCTGTTTCTGTCATTCAACTAAAACTCTACAACTCTACTTTCAAAGTTATTAATGATACCTTAAATGACAAATCTAATTGCATTTTCTCACTCCTAATCCTTGAACTTTCCACAGAGTTGTGTTATTGTTCACCTCCTTCTAGATACTTTTTCAATACATTTTTACATTGGCAAATATTTCACAATTGATAATATTTTACAATATTCCTCTATGTTTAATATTTTCTTGCTTCTGCTCAATTCACTTTACATCAGGTCATATAAGTATTACCAGGTTTTTATGAAACAATTTCCTTTGTCATTTCTTATTGCACAATAGTATAATATCAAAATCAGAAATCACAACTTGTTCAGCCAGTCTCCAATTAATAAACATCCCCTCAATTTCCAATTCTTTTCCACCATAACAAAGGGCTGCTATAGATTTTTGTACATTTGGGTAATTTTTCATTTTTTTTCTTCTTTCTCTTTGGGATACAGAAATAGTAGTGGTATTCCTAGGTCAAATGGTATGCACAGTTTTATAGCCCCTTGGGCATAGTTCCAAATTGTTTTTTATACAGTATAGTTGGACTACTTTAAAATACTATCAGCAGTGCATTAGTAAGCCTATTTTCCACCCCCACCCCCCAGCATTTATTTTTTTCTTTTTCTGTCATCTTAGCCAATCTGTGTAACATGGTACCTCAGAATTGTACTGATTTTAATTTCTCATTGATTTAGAGTATTTTTCCACATGCCTATTCATAACATTGATTTCTTTTTCTGAAAACTGCCTATTTATATCCTTTGACCATTTATCATTTGGGATTGACTTTTTAAAAAATAGCTCAGTTTACTCTATGTTTGAGAAATAAGACCTTTATCAGAGAAACTTGCTCTAAATTTTTTCCAGTTTCCTGCTTTATTTCTAATTTTGACTGCATTGATTTTGTTTGTGCAAACCCTTTTTAATTCCTTGTAGAGCAATGGGGTTGGAAACAGACTCATTCTCATGAGTTCAAATTCTGCCTCAGGCACTTACTAACTTTGTGACCCTGGATATTTAACCCTGTTTTCCTCAATTCCTCATTTATAAAATGTGTTTAAGAAGGCAGTGGCAAACAACTCCAGTATCTTTGAAAAAAAAAGGGGGGGGGGGGACGGGAGGTTAAAAAGAGTTGTACACAACTGAAATGACTCACGTACAACAAAAATTCAAAATGGCCCATTTTACCTCCCTTAATCCTTTCTATCTCCCTGACGTCATTTAATGACTCAACTCAATTCCTATATACTCCAGGATGTCCTGAATAAGACCATTCTTTCTCAGAATGCCTTTTATCTACTATGTATATATCTTCTGTATATTTAGTTATGCATAGGATTTTCTTCCCTATTGGAATATAAATTCCTCAAAAGCAAAGACTACCTTTATCCCTTTCCTCTTTTTATATTCTCTGTACTAAGTACAATGCTTCAAAGAATGTAAGCACTTAGCAAGTTGACAAATTGCTATATTAATCCTAATATTCTGTTCCGAAAATATCCCTCCCCAACTCAAAAAAATTTAGTGGTTCCCTTTTGACTGAAGTCTAGGCCCCTAATCTTGGCATTTCAAACTTTTAGCAATTTTGCTGTAAACTCTCTTTCCAGTCTTATTTTGCATTCTTATTCTACTATTCTGGGTTTTAATTAGTGGATTATTATCTATTATCCAAAACTAATCCTCATTTTCCTGTCTCCATGGTGTAACCCCATGCCTCTCTGCCAAAATTTTATTATGCTTCTCATCTACACTACATCCTCTACAATGCATATCGTTTATGATATGAAGTCAGCTGTATCCATGCAGACTTTACGCAAACTTGACCAAGAAATATTTTTTTCAACAATCCAAGTAGTTTTGAGTTTATATTACTGGCTTCACATACACACACACACACACACACACACATATACACACACATATAGATGTCATCTGCTTCAACCTACCATTTTACAGAAAAGGAAAGGGACATCTGGTGATGTTATATGATTTACCCATAGTAACACAGGTAGTAGATACCTCAGTTTGAGATTTAAACCTAGGTCCTGTATCCAAATCTCGTGTTCTTTTTAGGTACTACAATTCCTCCTATGATAACTGAAATCTCTTCCAGTTTGAATACCCATGGTCTTAGATATCATAATAGCCCATTCTTCATATCTCAAATCCCATTATTTCTCTTAAGCAATTTTGTTTCAATAACTTTTGTTCAAATCTTTTTATTTCCAATCCCTAAGCCAGCTTGTCCATAAAATTGTTTCTTTTGCTGTATCTACCTTCAGTGTTAGATTTGTTTCTACTCCTCATTTGACTCCTGGAGGAAAAAAAAAATAGAAACCAAGACAAACCAAATAAAACATCTCCATCAAATGGCTTTTGCAGAGTTATATTGAATACTGAGTGCTGGCAGGTTTTCATTGGAATTATGGAGAATTAGATTCAAACTGAACCCCTCTGTAACTCAGTTTCTGAAATTTGCATGGCATAAATTAAAACTTGTTGAGTAAATAGGAAAAGAATCAAGTTAACAGTTTTTAATAGTCTCATAAGGTGTTACAGTTCATCTGACAGGATTATAAGGCTACTTCATTAATATGACTCATTATGCTCTGTCTTAACACTCTCCATGTAAGAATATTTACTTTAGCTTCTATGAAGCAGCTACTTTACCATCAAAGATAATTACCATTATTAAAGCAATACCTAAATTAGGGACTCACAGGGTCCTTTAACGTATAGTACCACATAAGGAATGGATGTTACACATACTTAAACAGAAGCTACTGACAGTACTTAACCCTCAGAAGGCCAGAGAATGGGAAATAACTCCATAGGTATCATCAAATATTTACATAATCCCATGAAAAATGATACTGAAACACAAATAACCAGGAAACCTTTAAGACAATTTTTTGTATTTTTATACCCATAGATATGTGTGTTGCTACCAAATTACTGCCTTGCTTATTCATCATGGAAGGAAGGTGACCTTGAGTTTTCAAAGTTCTCTTTGTGACAAGAAAACACAATCTCCAGCAGCATCTAGGAAGCCTTAAAGACTTTCAGTAAAGGAAATGGACTAGAGATTATTTGCCCAAAGCAAACAATAGAGTTGACTTGCATATGATAATATATTGCTATTGTTGTCTGTTTGTAGCAATGTACCAAGATGTCAAAATTTGCAATCTGTTTCAGCAGAGGGACTTATCATACTTCCAAAATCACAGATCTTTGAAGTTTTGAAGAAATAGGGACACAAACAAGCACCACATCAGATTCATATCATTTCGTATTGAATTGTGGTGGGACAGGGAACCTCAGAAAAATAAATGAATCAGCAATCATTTATTAAGGTCTTGAATTAAATAATTCCTACTAAGAAGTTTATATTCTAATGGGGGAGACAATTGTACATGTATAAGATTATGCCAACTACATGTGAAATTATAAAACCAAAATGGTTAAGTATAAGGAATTAGGGCATTAACAATTTAAGAGACAAAGAAAGCTTTTATATAGAATGTAATACATTAACTACATCTTGAAAAATGGGATTTAATGGGGTAACAGTGACAAACATGTGAATGCCATTCATGGTGGATAGGGTAAAGACTCAGAGACTAGAATTGGATTGGCATACGTGAGGAACAAAAACAGGTTAGTTTGGCTGGGATGTCTGATGAATCTAGAAAGCTAGATTAAGGCCAGATTGATAAGAATTTTAAAGCTAAACAGAGAAGATTTTATTTTCTCTTAGAAGTTGTAGGGATTCACTGAGCTTACTTAGTAGGGGAGTGACATGGTAAGATCTCAGCTTAAAAATTTCTTTGGCAGCAGTAATTTCAATAATAGTTGTCCTGTTCAGTTGATAAGAAGGCCAAAGTCACCTTGTTAACTAGACATAAATGACTTGATTGGAATGGAACTAAAACAATAACTTCAACCTCTATTATATATGTGGATCTATTTTACCTGTATCATCTGACTACATTATATAGTCATCGTACTTGTACAAATTTAGGTTGTGTTTAGAATTGAAATTGAGACTGCACAATAATGTAATGGAAAATTTAAGCCTGTTATTTCCATGATGTGAAATGTTACAAAAATAAATAGACACTTCTGGCACAAAACAAAACAAAAGACAAAATCAAACAACAATGGTTAATCAGAAGGGAAGGAGATGGTAGTAATTTTACTTTCAATTCAATTGGCTAACAACAATACATTTTCCTTAATTGCTGAGTTTTCCCCCTTTGTTTCCCATTTGATTACAATAAGATAGATTTTTTTTTTTTGGTGAGGCAATGAGGGTTAAGTGACTTGCCTAGGGTCACACAGCTAGTAAGTCTCAAGTGACTGAGGACAGATTTGAAGTCAGGTCCTCCTGAATCCAGGGCTGGTGATTTATCTACTGCATCAGCTAGTTGCCCCTATAAAATAGGTTTTAATGCAATCACTAAATTTCAGATAATTTATTTTGAACTTATGATGATGGCATCATCTCTGCTCCCATTCCATCTTCTTATTTCAAACCTCCTATAAAAATAGTCATTTAACTTTTCAGGAGGAAACTAAGTTGAATATATAATTTATTTTTCTCTGTCAATAATTTTTAAGACTCAACAATGTTGTTTTCATTATAGGAAATCTCAATAATGTTGTTATCACGCATATATATTAGTGATCTCTTGGGACATGGTGATGAAACTTAATTCATTTTTCTGAACAATATTAATAGAATGAGGATAGTTACATTATCTGTTTATATCACTTTATGACATATTAGCATAATTAATTTAATTTCACTTCTAGCTTTGCAAAATAATAATATTTCAGCTACTGAACATTCTATTTTATCTATTATAAGACTTTTAAAACATAAAATTGACCAGTAAAAAAAGAAATATCAAAAATATGTTGTGGTTTACTTAGTAATACTGCAAAGAAATTTTTGTCAAAGGATTAAAAAAAATCCTGGATATAATTTGATTCTATACTGTAGCTTTTCAGGTCAAATTATTTTTCACAATTATATCATCATCCCAAAATACACGTAAATTTATTGTCTCCCCAGAAAAAGAAACACTATATAAACTTAGTTCAAAATAGCATTATGATAGATAAATTTGATGATTAATACTTTACATTTTAAAAGTAAATTTATGGTTGTTACATTATTTCACAAATTAAAAAAAATAGTATATTTTATATTATCTCTATGTCATCTGCATTTAAAATTAGCTAAGACTCTATCATATAGATGAACATAATTAACCTCTATAAACTGAATTTCTGTGCAACTGCTTAATCAAAACATGATGCAGATATATAATTAAGTACAATTATGAAATAATTTAATAGTTGTATTTATTGTATATTGATTATGCCAGAAGCTGATTTGTTTTACCAACAAGTATAAATTATTTACTTCTAAATCATATATTTTCTCTATGATTAGGTGGAGAATAATAGTTTGTAAATTTAAGGGTGACATCTCAGCCATTCCAGTTGTCTCTCATGGCTTGAGTTTAAACAGGGCCTGTATATCCCCTAAGTAACATGAGGAAGAGAGAAAATATGCCAGAATCAGGAGAAAGACTCTGATGATCTGGATTATTGAGGTTGAAGTACATAAGGAACAAAGGAAGGAATGAGTTGTGGCAGAATATGGAGAGAAAGTAATTTTCTCTATAGACTTCTATAGAGAAAAGGGCCAGAAGTATGGGGCATCCTAAGAAAAGGCCTTTTCTCCACCTTTCCCTCTTGATGTCTGTCCAGCAACAGAAATTACAATATAATCTGTTGTTTCATTACCAATTTTTAAAATGTAACTTTATGTTGCTCAAGTTTTTTTCCAGTAAGCTGAATTTTGTATCAAATTTAAAGAGGCTGTGGGTTAGACATAGATATAAATTTAAGGTTATGAAGAGAGCCCAGCCTCTGCCTAGGGTGTGAAGAAATTTCTTAATTAGTGCTCAAAGTAATTGTGACTGAATTTAAAAACTTTTCATCTAAAATAAATTCCAAAAAGCCAAAGAGGAAGGAACCAGGTGTAATTTAGAAGCAATTATGTTGCTCCCTAAGCGTAAAGAGAGCTAATTAGTCTAGCAGGGCAATATGAAATTTTTAGTTATCACTATATAAAATTAGTTATTATGATGTAAAATTAGTTACTTTTAGTGGTTAACATATAAAATAAGCAAATACTGAGAAATATATTTCTAAATAGGACTCAGATTTTTTTTGTATTTTTAACATGTAAAGTGTGTTAAGCTCGAAATTAGTTTTACACAAATACTCACAGATAGACACACAGAAATATATGTACATGAAAGTATATATGGCATGTCGATGTATATGTGCATACATGCATGTATGGGGAAAGGAAAGAAATCAGGAGGTTCAGTGCTGAGAGAAAATAGGAGAAAGATGAAGAGTATGCATGCATGCATGTATAAGTATACCTATACATACATACACACATACACACACACACACACACACACATACATACATACATACAGTAGGGAATAGCCTGCAGACCTTGTCGTCACCTAGTCCATTAGTCTATGGGTCCAAATCTTGTCTCTGATACCAATGAGCTATGTTATAATGGGCAAACCACTTTATCTTTTATTGTATCAAGTAGATAATATAATAAATTATGAACTAGCTGCAAATCTTCTTCAGTGGAAGAAGTTTCTATACCCCAAATACCAAATACCAATAAATTCAAGTATCTAGGTTCCCCTCCCACACCCAAAATGCACACAAATATAATTATTGTATTTTTTTGGGGCCCTGAGAAAAATAAAATAATCTGGATACATTATGACATAATTATCATCCAATGAATATGTGTGGCAACAGTTGTAACATTTTCTAGATTGTTTTTATGATGTAATTCAGAGAATTCCTTAAATTCAGAATTCTACAATTTCTGAATTTGTGGGTTAATACTTACTTCTGTGAGGAAATAATGGGCTTTGCCAATGCCCAAAGGCCCCAGTTTGATTGGATTGATTGGATTGACTGAGATTGACTGATTGTGCTGATTTATGTACTTAAAGTTAATTCAATTGAAACCACACTGGCCTGGCCCTCAAGAAGAATTCTTCTCAGAAGCTGTGGACTCTGACTTCAACACAGGACCATCCTCAAGTCCAGTGAACCAATGGATTTGGGTGATGCTAGCCAATTAGCTTGAAGCAAGATGAAAGGACTGTCTCTCCTCTGGAAGTGGAAGAAGGATCCTATAGCAGTTAGTCTTTCAAACAGGCTGGTGGTAGAGAACTTGAGAACTCTAGATTAGATAGGCCTTTTCTTAACTTTCTGACCGAGGTGTCCTCATTTTCACTAATAAATGCTTAATGCCCAAAGCTGGTACCAAAGCTTCTAATTTATAATTAAACCCTAGCTCATTTTCTGTATACTTGGGCCAGGAATAAGGCAACCACACATATAATTTTAGATGTCACACTTCAAAGAATTTGTCATCTCAGAGATGTGTAAAAATAAAACATTTGGAAACAAGAAGATTTGGGTTTTCTGTCAATACTTTTCTCTTCATTATCCATGTGATTTGAAGAAAGTTAAACTTGAAGAGTCTCAGTTTCCTCATCTATAATAGGAATTAGTTGGGGTAAGGCAACTTTAAAGTATCTTCCAGGTCTATATCCTATGATCCTGTGTTGTCATTCCTTCATTTCTGCAGGTTACAGGTCAGTTACTATTTGCCATCTTAAAGTTTTTGCCAACTTCTCCAATACATTTCTCAAAGGCGTTCTAGGGAGGAGTTTGTCAATATATGTGCGAGTGGTGTGTGGGGCAATGAAGTGGCTCAGTGGTTGGATTGCAAAGCTTGGGGGTAGGAAGACTTATCTTCCTGAGTTCAAATAAGTCATTAGAGACTTACTAGCAATGTGACCTTGGATAAGTCACTTGACCGTGTTTACTTCAGTTTCTTTATCCATAAAATGAGCTGTATTTTTTCTAAGAAAACCCCAAATAGAGTCAAGAAGAGTCAGACATGACTGAAAAATGACTAAGCAACAGCAATAAAATCCCTAATGAAATTATAGTAAATATGACTCTTCTGAATTAATTTTTAAACAGAAAATATTATATATATACAAACATACATAAATATACAATATGTATATAAGTGAATACACACATGCCCACATAGATAGATAGATAGATAGATAGATAGATAGATAGATAGATAGATAGATAGATAGATAGACAGATAGATATGCTTACTTCTCACAAAACCACTGGGAAGTAAGTTATGTGACTATAAGCCCAATTTTACATATTAAGAAATTAAACTGAATGAACTAATGGCCACAGAGTAAAAGGTAAAATAAGGACTTTAATTAAGCTTTTTGGATAGTATTTTGATGATATTTTTAATACTACAATACTCTAGGTAGTTCCATGTCATTATTATTCTAATGGAACCTGATTTAAAATGAATATACATAATTATTAGTTTGTAAGATGCAAACTTTTCTTTATAATTCCTGACATTCTGGTTGGATTGGATTTTTTTTGAAATCTGAATATACTGAAGAGCAATGTTGTGTTGAAATGTTGTGGCACTAGCCACCTAAGGATGAGAAACAGGAAATGTGTTAGGTATGCTGGCAACCATCAGAGTCAGAGTCACTCACTCATTTGGAACTGAGGCATCTTGCAAAGAGACAGAATTGTAAACATTGATGGACTCTGAAAAGCAAAGAAGAATCTTTACAAGTGTGTAGAGGGGTTTGCATTGGCCTTTCAGACATTCATTTTTTAATGTAAAGGAATGAAATATATGACAGTACTTAACTGCTTCTAGGTCTAGTGTAGTCCAGAAATTCTAGTTGCAGTAACAAAAGTTCAAAGTGATTTATGCTTTTTTGACACCATAACAGCTAATTATTGTTTCAAGAAATATCTATTGTAATCAATCAAAAAGTATTTATTGTTTGTACATCATTATTTGGGGGCATTTCCTGGCAAGAGAGAAATAAAAGAGAACTATAAGTGACAGTCTCTATATTCAATAAGGTTGCAATTTAGGTTGCATGTGAAACATGTAAGAAAAAGAAAATAATAAAATATAATTAAATCAATTTCCAAGTGACATATTAAGGTTTCAATTGGTTAATAGCACAGTAGAGTATTATGTTCAGTTCGGGTCTTCATAGTTTGGAAAATACCTGCATAAATTACAAAACAATTAGAGAAGGGCAATAATGAGGTTGCTTCCTCACCCCCAGACTCTAGGGTTCATATAGCCTAGATAAGAGAAGGCTTAGGGAGAGGAGGAATATAATATCTCTCGTCAAATATTTGAAAATATATGATACAAAAACAGGGTTAGACTTTAAATTTCTTCCCAAATTATAGTTGCAAAGGGGGTGACTATTAGGGGGGAAAAACATCTTTCTAGCCATGAGAGCTATTTAAAAGTTGAATGGGGTGTCTTGGACAATGATTCCCAACCATTGGAGGTCCTTAAGTAGACTCTAAATGACTACTAAGCCAGTTTGCTAGAGTGGGAATTTGTCTTTGTGTATAGATTGGATAGATGGATACATAGGTCTATTCCAACTTTAATCAATTTGCGAGTCAGTCACTTGATGAACTAGGATGTTCTTTACAACCTTAAACCTTTGATCTGGTGATAGAGATGGGGTTTCATCAGTATGGACACTTTCCAACAATGTAAATTGCAACCTCTTTGTACTCATTCATCTAGTTCAATCAAGCAAAGGCAGAATGACCTCTTCTTAGTTATGTTCTTGAGGGGATTCTTGGTCATGTGCAATGTGAGAAAATTATTAATAATGGGGTATATTGGGGGACTGAGAGACTGCCACACACACACACACACACACACACACACACACACACACACAGGAACTCTGATTGGTTTTGCAGGGCCATCCCAGAGTCAGTAAAGTTGGACTCTGAAGAGAGACGATAGAGATTAAAACCACACCTAGGGGCAGCTAGGTGGCGCAGTGGATAGAGCACTGGCCCTGGAGTCAGGAGTACCTGAGTTCAAATCTGGCCTCAGACACTTAACACTTACTGTATGACCCTGGGCAAGTCACTTAACCCCAATTGCCTCACTTAAAAAAAAAAAACAAACACACCTAACTGAAAGTCTTTCCCCCTTCAGAGGATCTGGATTCTGGACTCTCACCTAAGCACATACTGGTCATGGACCACCCTCCAGTCCAGTAAACCAATAGATATGAAGGACACTAGCCAATTATCTTTGAGTAGTGTGGAAGGGCCACCTCTCCTCTGGACTTCAGGGAGCTTACATTCTCACAGGCTCTCCTGGCCTGGGATATTGAAGGAGGCAGCCACGCCAACCCCCACTCTCTTCTCCCCTCTATGCTAGGTATGTAAGGCTTCTGAACTTTTGGAGCCATGTGCTCTCTCTCTATTAACATTTAATATGATTTAATAAATGCTTAATGGCCAAAACTGTTGCAGTAGTCTCTAATTTCTAAGTAGCAATATATTAGAAACCCCAGTTTAAGTTTCCTAAAACCTGTAACAGAGACAGGCACTCCTATATCATTTCAAATGACAAAGCAGGTTGGAAAAGACATCCTTTAAAAACACTTTTACCTTTAAAATTTGTTTATTTCTTGACTGTAAATGCAGCCAGAATTTGGAAGAGGGGAAAATCACTGGCTTTGAGTAATCAGGGAGAGGTTCTAGAGAGGATGCTTTATTTCACCAGTACCACAGATCATTATTTGGAAAATAAGGGTGCCATAGATAGGGAATCGTGATAATTTGGGACAAAAAAAGATAATATCATTGCATTTCCTTTGATTTGGTATCTTACAGATGATGCAGAAAAAATAATATTTGAGGTATTTTACTATAGTGGTCTTTATATTATGTCCCTATATTGTATTGAAATAAGAATTGTTGCTATTATGACGAAAGACATCTCTGCCAGACAAATGCAATTCTCTGTGGCCCATCCCTTGAAATTACATGAAATAATATAAAGCAGCTTACATAAGAAGCGCTGCTCTTACCCTTCAGACATGCTCCATTGCATGTAGCCTCTAGACTTTGAAATCTAAGGGATGAACAAGAGAGTGTATTTGAAAATGGAAGGTATTGTGGGGACCAATTTTTAATTGGGGAGTGCTAGCTAAGTGGCTCCCCGCAATATTGGGGCAAGGAAGGAGACTGGCAGCCTCCCTCAAAACAGAACAAGATTTATTTTAACAAGAACGAACTTAAAAAAAAAAAACAGCATCAGTAGGATCAAGGGAAAGGAAATAAAATGGGGAAAGGGAAATTATAATACCTGAAAAAATACCACCGCCCAGGAATCAGCTGAAAATATGCAGCAGAACGCCTGTTGCTTTCCAGCTTCCACCTAGAATGCCCAATTCTCCTCCCCCAAACCTAGAAACACCCCACACAGTCCCAGCCAATGGGATGGCCCCTCTGACAGTCACATGACTGCCCTCACTAGGCTTCCAATCGTTATAATTTTGCCAGGCCCATGTAGGCATCTGCAAGTGGTGATGAGGTTTGTGGAGCCCCAGGCCAGTGCATGCTGAGGCATAAAAACCTCAAATAACAATTAATTCTTTACAGTATAAGACCTGGTAAGCAAGGGAAATGTGTTGTGGGGGTTTGAAAGCCAGAGACAAGAGGGTCAAATGGAAAGTGTATACTCTGATAAAATTTATCCTCAAGCATATTCCTATTAAAATATACAGTACGTTTGGAGTATTGTGATTATTTCACTTTGGTGCAAAAGAGAATTGGAAAGCTGGGATAAATACAGAGGAGGTCATGGAGGATTGCAAAGGATCTTAAAATAATGTCAAATGAGGATCATTGAAAAAAAGAACTGGAAAGGTATTGGCAGTGAGAACCACTTATAAGGTTTTTCAAATGAGAGGTCCACTGAATGGAAAACCATAGCATTGATTCAGAAATTACCTATATCTTGGATGGAAGTTAGCTGGATCTGGAAAAAGCTGTAGTAGTAGATGAACACAGAAGATACTCTATTACATATTTTCTTTTTCATCTCTTTCATTAATTATATACCACAATTTAAAACTGTTGCAATTATTTTAGCATATGTTTCTGTTAGGGGACTTCATTTCACCAAGGTTATGTTTCTAGGGCTAAATGAAATCTGTCTAGTGATGCAAAGATATTTCTGGCATCTGTGGGCTCAAAAGTTAGTTCTTATTGGGTAAATCTATCACAGCCAAAGGTTTAAGACTAAAGAATGCAGTGTGAATGCCAAGAGAGAAGAAAATCGAGCAATAGAGGCAAGACTATGTTCAAATCAATATAACAAATCTGGAAACCAACTTAAATTTTCGGTGTGAGCATTTACATCTTAAAATTCAGAAATGCTATATTGTTGATATCTGAATCTTTCTGAAAGTCAATTTCCTCATTTATAAATTGGGGAAAATATTTGTACTAACTCACAAGGCTACTGTTTGGGAAAACATTTTTAAACTTCAATATGTTAGTTATATAAATGTGGGAAACTGCTATTGTTTCTGCTGCTGCTAATACTGCTACTACTATAACCATGGTGAATTCTACTAGGAGCAACTAAGTGGTACAATAGATGAGTGTCAGGCTTGAAGTCAAGAAGACTGATCTTCTGGTGTTCAAATTTGGCTTCAGACACATTATCTGTGTGACTTTGGGCAAGTCATTTAACCCCATTTGCCTCAGTTCTTCAACTATAAAATGAGCTGGAGATGAAAATGGCTAACTGCTCCAGTATCTTTGCCAAGAAAATCCCAAATGAGGCCACATAAAGTCAGACGGAACTGAAATAACTGAATAAAAACAAAAGTATGAGTAACAATAATTATATTGAAGACTAACTTGGTATTGAATTTTATAGCAGCCATATTACATTCCTGGATCTGATTGAACTTCAGATGAGCTAAACATCTATGTCTTTTAACACACATTTCTATCCTGTACTTCCTTTAGGTTTTATTGTTTTCTGTTAATTTTAACATAAATTTAGGGATTCATATTAATCCCCATTATTAATCCCCATTAAATTTCATCTCGTTGTTTGGGGACCATTATTCAAGATTGTGAAAATCATTTTGAAATGTGTTTAGCCATCCAATCCATTAGATATCTCTCTCAGTAAATTAAATTAACATTCCTCACCTACTTTTGAAATAAGGACTGATCCATTCATTAGTAAAGTGCATTGTATTGTTTAGCTAATACAAATTCCATATATGAAGGAGGCTAGGGAACTTCCTTCCTTAACAGTTATGAAGATATGTGATAGAGTGCCTTTGAGAAACATGGCATGTGCAAGAGTACAGTAACTGTCATCTCCTAATGATGTAGTTAGGTGAGATCTTTTTTTTCAATTGCTTTTTAGACTGGAGTATATTTAGGGGGTATTTAAAAGTGCCTTAATTGACTCTAGTTATTTGCTTATCTGGCCTTCCCTTGGTTTGACTCCTATGCAATGGTAGAAGGAGAGAGGTCTTTTGGGCTTACAATCCTCTGAGGCCATGTGGCTCCATGAAATGAACCTTCGGTTTTAGGCTTGGTGTTTGTACTTTTCTATTTGAAAAAAAAAAAAGAAAAAAGCATGGAGCTAATAATCTAATGAGTTTTGAAAGGCTGCCTGATATCCAAGAATCCCAGCATGCCCTAGGCTCTGGGTTTTGTTGTTCAGCATCAATAACCAAAAAGGAAATTTGTTATCTTCAGGACTGATCTGAATAGATAAGATGAGGATGTTCAATATAGTTATGCCACACCTGGATCTTCACCTGTCAGGACCAATGTTATATAAAAATTACAAATTCTCACTCAGTGACCAAGGTGCTATATGGTAGAGCAGCCTCATTCCTGAGGTTTCTTTTTGTGAATGTGTTTGTACTTTTGTTCTTGGTATATCATAAGAGTAAACATTCCTTTAGAAAAGCTAATTGATGTTGAGGATAAATGTGACTGTGTTAGTATTTACTAATAGCTGACAATGAAGAGAATGTCATGGGGGTTCTACCTGATGAAATTAGACAAAATGTCACATTCACCTCTTTGGAGTACTTCTATAACCCTCAGGGTAAAATGTAGCCAGATGTGGTAGAGTGAGACAATATTTGTTACAGCTTCAACAACATAACTAATGAAAATGTTGAACAAGACAGTGAAGGTATGTTACCAAATGCATTTCTGCATTTAAATTCTCTATTTATTCATAAAATTTTGAAAAGTTCATATTGGAAGTAACATCAGAAGTGTTAAACTCTAATCCATCCTAGAATAAGATCTCCCTCTGCAGTATGGTTCTGCCAAGCATTTAGATCACCTTTGGTTGAAAACTATCATGAGGGGAAAACCACTACCTCCTAAGGCAGCCCATAGCATTAAAAATATTTTCAGTCAATCAGTTAAAAAAAAAATCAAGTACCTAGTATAACCCAGGGACTCTCCAGGAAGGATGCAAAGAAAGTAACAAAACAAAACAAAACAAACAAAAAACAGCCTCTATTCTCAAGGCATTCGTAGTCAAATGAGACATGCAACATGAAAATAAAACGTTGTACAAACAAGATTTACACAGACTAGATTGTTCTGACATTAAGGAGGACTGGGATAGAGCAATGGCCCTGGAGTCAGAAGGACCTGAGTTAAAAATCTGGCCTCAGACACTTACTAGATGTGTAACCCTGGGCAAGTCACTTAACCCTGATTGCTTCAAGAACAACAACAAAAAAAGGCTGAGAAAAGATTGCAGAATGGGTACTTTTGCTGAGAAATCCAAGCTATCAATAATCATATGAAAAATGCTTAATTAATAAATATTATGAAAATACATTTGATAAATTTAATTAAATTGTATTGATAATGATTAATTATGTTTAGTTAAATGATTAATAATTATGTGAATATCAATTTAAGCAATTCTGTCATTCTGCTTCTTGCCATAAGATTGGGAAAATTACTCAAAAGGGAAATGATATATGTTGGGAAGGTTGTATGAAAAGAACACTAGCCCAGCCATTTTAGAAAGCAATTTTCAAGTATTACTAAAACTTTACTATCCTTTACTCCATATATCACATATTAGTCCTACTGGCCTAAAAACTGATCTAAATAAAAATGGTAAAAAGACAACTTAGTACAAACATATTATATAACCCCTTTTGTGATACTTAAAGAATAGAAAACTAAGGGAAGAGGACCATCACAGAGTAGTGGCTAAAGAAAAAAAAAGAAATACAAGACTAGTTTTCAAGGAAAACTTGTATAAAAGTGATAAAGAAGAAGTGAGCCAAGCATATTACATAAAATAAAATCTTATAAAACTAATAATTTTTGAAAACATTGGGACACTGATCAATGCAATAACCAACCTGATTCCAGAGGATTGGTGAATTCTCCCTGAAAGAGTCAGTCAGTCAAAAAGCATTTTTAAGTGACTACTTTGTGCCTGTCAGGGCAGCAAGGTGTCACAATGCATAGAGTACTGGGCCCAAAGTCAGAAAGACTTATTTTTCTGAGTTCAAATCTAGCTTCAGATATTTACTACTTGTATGACCCTGGACAAGTCACTTAATTCTGTTTGCCTGAGTTTGCTCATCTGTCACATGAACTGGAGAATGAAATGATAAACCATTCCAGCATCTCTGCCAAGAAAATCCACAATGGCTTCATGAAGGAAGCATCATGTACATGATGGAAAATGACTAAAAAACAAAAATGGGTCTGTCACTGGTGATATGAAGGAAGTCAAAATACAGTCTCTGCTCCCAAGAGACTCACAGTCTAATGTAGATACAACATGAAATGTATATATATATATATATATATATATACACATATACATATATATACATATATATACACATATATATACACATATATACATATATATATACATATATATATATATATATACAGATAGATACAGGATGAACTGGAAATGATCAACAGAAGTGATAGACTTAGTGTGCATAACTTGCAACGTTTTTTTGTACACAGCCAATTTAGGAATTGATTTTGCTTAACTGTGCATTGTAAAGGGTATTGCTTTTCATTTTTTATGTGGTAGGGTCAGTGGTCAGGAGATAAGATAGATTAGTAAATTAAAACATAATAAAATATATGCACATACATGCATAAATTATCTACTATATCTTTATTATATTCCTGCTCCTTTAAAATATCAAAAGCTATCATTTTTCCTCACTTAAGTAAGATAATTTACTTTCATCATGATATACTTCCTTCCTAGCAAGTATCCTGTGCAGGGTACTAAGGAAAGAAGAAGGAAGAGGAAGGAAGGAAAAATGAAGGAAAACAAAGAAGTAAAGAAAGAGGGAAGGAGAGAAAAGAAAAGGGAAATGAAGGGGTGGAGAAAAGGAAAAAAAAACGTCTACCTTTGAAGAGCTTATAGTGTGCTGTAAAAATACAATGCATGCTAGATGTTTTGGATAACTTAAGGTCCATCATGTGAAAGCCTTCCCAAAAGTTCTAAGACTCATTTCTCTAGAGCTTAAACTTAGCCTCTGAATTATTATGTCAAAAAAAATGGCTATGCTCTAGTAGTTCCTATCAGTCTCACAACCTAAGAGGCATTTTTATATCTGAAGTCCAGGACTAGATCCACATATTGGTCATTCAAGTGATACCTTCCTTGGCAAGAAGGGTTTGATCTGTATTTTTATAAGTACTTAGACCAACAAAGATCAGAACAGTTTTGAAATACTGAAGTACAAAATACTCTGCTTGGAATTCAAGAGCTCCTCCTAAGATAGCTCCCTTCTCACTTTACAGTTTTGTTACCACTTACTCACTAATCTATCTTTGATCCCAGAAACTGGATTTCTGGTTGTTCCATGAATACAGCAGTCCAGACTTTACACTCTGGCATTTTCTCTAGTTGTCCACATTTTAAGTGTTTTCAATTCCTCCACTCTGACAACTAGCTCCTTGCTTCATCTAATCCTAACTAAAATCCTCTCTTTTCACAAGAAATCTTCCCCAATCCCTCTTAATCCCAGTACTTTCCAACTTTTAGTCATTTCCTATTTATTCTTTATATAGCTTTCTTTGTAAATATTTTGTTGTGTAGTTTCACCCTCATTAGAATATCAGTTTCTTGAGGGCAAATATGTTGTTGGGTTTTTTGTTTTGTTTTGTTTTTTTGTTTTTCTTCTTTTTGTATCCCTAGCACTTGAACATAGTAGCTGCTTTATAAATGTTTGTTGATTGAATGATTAGTATGTAATGCAACAATACGTCGGGGAAATTTTTAAGTCTGATGGAAGAACAAAAACAACAAAGTTTCCAGGCTTAAGCATATAGGTTATTGAGAGAGGGGTTAGTCCCCCAACAAAGCCAATAGGTTTATTGAGAGAGTTTAGTCTTCCAATAAAGCCGGTCATTCAGGCTTGGACCTGAAAGACCCAGAGTTACAAAATCCAGTGGGTTTATATACCCTTCCAAAAGTTACACTTATACAACATTTTATTAATCTTTGATTAGTTGTGCTTCTAAAATTAAAACATAGTCTTAGGAAATTGAGGAACATACCTAAATGACCATAAATGTCAGCATTATGATAAACAATAGAGTGGGTCATTGTCAGGCCCCCAGTCAGCAGCATGAACTCTTTTAAGAAAAGTACGTCACTCGTGGTTACTAAAATATAGCATTGCTGACTACCATATCTTTGTGATATTACTTAAAGCTTGACATTGGAAAATTAGACCGAAGAAAGACTTAACCTTTTGACCTTCTGTAGTTATAACAAAATAATATCTAAATATAATAAATCACAATTTTTTAGTTAATATTGAGTATTATCTTAATCAATCACTTATAACTATGGTGAAATCTCTTAGTAAATATGGATGGGGAAAATCTCACTCACAAATAATAGAGCTAAATTAGCTTTTGTGCTTATATAGTATTACAAAAAATCAAACCAACAAACATGAAAAAGAAAAAAATAACACTTTTCTAACATATAACTATATAGTATCAAAGAGGGTTTCCCTGACAGGCAATGAATTCTATAAAGCAAAAATTACTCAGTTGTTGAGGCAGCTTTTTGTTTGAAATACAAAATCTTTCTGTACTTCATGGGGAATTGGACTAGATGACTTCTAAAGTTTCATGCAATTCTAAATTCAATGACTGACTTATCAATTTTTGAGTATCTCAAAATTTACCTCCCTTATGAATTCATTCCCATTAACTTTATCTTACTATATTAACTTGTCATCCATTCTTCCTTTATTCATTTTTTACATATGGCTATGTTTAACCAAAACCGTCTATATTTATTCTTCTAATTCACAATTAGTCTGTGAGTTCCCTGAAGTACAGTCTTCTGTTTCTTGTATGTTCCACCATAGGATCCAACTCAATCTTCTGTACTATGATGGAATTTAGTATTTTGTGTTTACTGGCTGGTGCTAACAAATATATACTATTAACCTTGGGTATTCTGCAGTGCTTTCTACAAAGCAATTTCTTGAAAAGGGTTTGGGTAAGCATATTGGAAGAAGTGGTGAGCTCTGCAAGAAAAGACATAATATGCTTCCATCCCATTAAACGGGATTACTCTTTCTCCTGTGATTCTGTCTCTCCCAGATAACTCAAAATGAATATAGGCTGTACTCCAAGGCATTGCTGTATACTTATGTGTGCAACTGTCCTCTCTCCATCATCACTGTAAGTTTCATTTCAGCTATTCCTAAAACAGTCATACAAATATTTTTCCATCATATCATAGTAAATATCATGACTCAAATTTGGTTTTCCCTGCACAGACTATGAACTACCACTCAATAGAAATATAATAATGTATATTGTGTTTTTCCCAGTATATCTGCAAAATAGAGTATTCACCTGCATTTCAGAACATTGATCTGTAATCTAATCCTAATCTAGTGAACTGTAATTCTTCAAGATTGTGTGCTAGTAATTTGTTTTGCTATGTGATTTTATAATGAATATCACCCAATAGGAATTTGATAATTGTCACAGCATCATGAAAGCAAAAAATCTAGAAGATATTTGGGGGAAATTATTCAGAGGCCTAGGAGATGGATTAAAATGAGCTTTGTAAGAAACCTTAATTTTGACATTATTTCTTTCATGACCATTAAATTATGGCATGTTAGAAATCCACTTAGGAATTTATACTTGAAAAAACTAGTAGAGGGAAAGGTGAAGTGGATATAAAGAATCAACAAGCATTTATGCATATTGATCTTCAAGAAGATTCTCCCTTACTTTTTTTCAAGATCAGACATTCAATTATTTTTTGTGTTCATAAAAATCATATATTTTCAGAAGGTATGTTCCAAGTTTTTAAGCTTATATTCTTGTCTTCAGGCAGCATAGTATCTAAATAATATGAGGTTAATATCTATCCTATTTTTGAGGATTCCGAAGATGTATTCTAGAGATTACCAATCACATCTAACTTGGAATAATTGATCTGTAATCAAAAAGAAAAATTATATAAATCTATTGACATTTTCAGTAAAGTGTGCTAGAGTCAAGTCATTGTTCTGATCCCTCAGGTCATAACAAAAACCTATCTATGGCACCCAGAGCTGAAAGGCAATTCAACCAGATCCTGACTGGTATAAGCAATGAATTATTTGAAATGGTCACACATATTAAAACTCACACTATTTAAGTTTATAATTATGTAAATATGGTCATTTGTTCCAACCCAATGAAAAATATGCATTAGTATGAACAGAAGAAAATATCACCTCACTATGCCAGTAACACAAGACCTTTCCATTCAAAACAAGATCAAATTATCTTCATTGTCTCTTTTTATCCTTGGACACTAAGTGTCATTGAAGACACCAAGATCTTTTATAAACAAATTTTGTCTAGTCCATTCCTCACCAATCCTTTACTTATAAAGCTTATTTTTTAACCTGGTTGTGAGTTTTTATTTGTGCTTATATAATTTCTTCATGAATTTGAGGCAACAGTTTATTTTCCCAAAATCTTTTAATTCCCAGACCTGTCATTGAAAATGTTTTCATGCCTTCCTTTTTATGACTCTCCAGTATATGAAAATGTATTTTTCTCTCATTGATTATAACCTAAATTAATATACTGTTAATATTTAGTTCAGTGTCTATCCTAGAAGGAAAAGTGACCTTTCCCAGTGTGGTAAAAAAAAAAAAAATGAAGTTTTTAACAGTCAGTTAAGGGGGGATGGCTAGGTGGCGCAGTGGGATAAAGCCAGCATGGCCCTGGATTCAGGAGTACCTGAGTTCAAATCCATCCTCAGACACTTGACACTTACTAGCTGTGTGACCCTGGGCAAGTCACTTAACCCCCATTGCCCCACCAAAAAAAAACAAACAAAAAAAAAAAACCAGTCGGTTAGGATAACTGAAAGACGCCAGTTTTTGAAGGACCACCCTTTCGGGAGGAGAACCAACGCATGAGCTATGCACGCCAGTCAGCCTGCTGCACACGTCAGACTGCCTGCTACACACTCGACTTCCGGGGTGCGAGCTTAAAAGGCAAGGAGAGAATGGAAGTGGAAGCTTTTTCCTGCTCTGCTGGTCTCCATGACTAGGTTGCACAGACTGATGCTGACGGGAGTTCGACTCGGCCTGGCTCCCAGTTAGTCAGCAGCACGTGCTTGAGCAACGGTCTCTCTCTCTCCCCAAAGGTGGCCTTGAGCTTTTGGTGAGTTCCATATGGATATAGACTAAGCTTAGAACTTAAGATGATTTGTATTGTATTTCTACTTTCCTATCCTTCTAATCAACATCACCTTGTGACTACATACAATAAAAGCTCTAACTAGAAAACCAGAAGCTTCTTCCATTTACTAGTCTGGGAGATAAATTAAGGGAAAGGTTAAAGAGGGGAGATTTATGATCTAATATCCAATTTTAAATCTCACACACCAGATAACTTGGTTATTATTGTGGGTTTTTAAAATTTATTTAATAATTTTGTGGTATATTGATATTTATTAAATGGAACTCCATTTTAATTATTCTGAAAAAAAATCAGATTTTTAAGTTCTGTGCAAATGTTAAAGCTCATATTTAGGAATACTAATTAATTGCTTCCAAAGATTGATAAAAGTTATATATATAGGTGGACATCAGTTTCATCATGCACCCTAAAGACATCGTGAAACAACATTCATAGGACATGAAAATCATGAAGTAGTCTCATATCACTTCATTAGAAAGATAATTCTGACATGTGCCAATATCTTTTGCAGAAGGTAAAGAAAAAGATATTCCTGTGAAGATCTTAGTTTGGAGCCAAACTACCAAAATAATATCTTGGTAATCAGTAAAATGAAAGGAGGGAGTAAAAGGATGGAAAGACAAAAAAAAAGGAACTCAGGATATATAAAACCAGATTAGAAAATGAAAGAAGTAGTCAAAAAGTTTATTAGCTACTCAGAAGTCTCACAACTATACACGGAATCATGGGATTTAGAGGTGATAGGTAAACTGGGTGGGGAGTAATCAATCCAAACACTTCATTTTCCAGATGATGACTCTGAGGTTGTTGAGTTTTAAATAAACAAATGATGAATGAATGCATATATATTAGTAGAAATAATCAAGATGATGATAACACTAGCAAATACAGTTCATCCCAAACTGCTTAAACAAGCCTGCGACCTTTAACAAAAAGAGAAATATGTAAAATAAAGATGTAGATTCTTTGAACATTTTAAGGAAAGTTTTAATGAAATCAATGAAGTCCCCTAAAAATAAATAAAAGGATCAGAAAGTCTAAGAAACTGCAAGAGACACTTCACAATCTTGGGAAATGGAAATACAGCAAATAAAAAAGGGTTCCAAATAATAGGACAATTATGGATGGTACATATATAAAACAATCAAAACAATGAAGAACACACAAGTGACTATTATCTCATATATCTACTTTCTCTATGCTTTAAAATTTAATATGAATTGCAGGAGAGTGTATTCTTTATACAAATATGAGAAGGGAACAGATAAGACATTCTAATAATTCTCTATAAAATATGATATCTTTATATTCATACAAATAATTGAGAGATATAGAAAGGATTATTTGTCCCAGAAAGAGGGAAAATCCACACTAATGAAACTCTTTTCCATTAATTTATTTTTCTACCAAAATATTTATGCTTACCAAATATAATGCAAAAAACCACAACTTTTTATATGTCTTTCAGTTATATACATTCATTAAAGTATTTATTGACTACTACTGCTAATACTAATGCTTTACCTTGCTAAGAAAGGTAGGAAAAAATATAAGGACAGTCATGGACCTCTGGAAACTCACAAAACAGTTTAGGAGATAAAACAAACAAGGTATTTCAGTTAATTCACCATAATATTATGTACTGAAAATTCACCATAAAATTATATACTGAAATATGAATATAACTGCATACCAAAATAAGTGACACAAAGTTCGATACAGTTCAAAGAAAGAAATATTCTTTATGAGCTTAAGAGGAAAGGAAGGATTTATTAAATAGTTAACCTTTAACTAGTTGCCTGAAGGCTTGAGACAATTTTAATAGGTAAAGAGATGGAATAATATTGGAGGTAGAGTAACAGCCTGGACAAATAGAAAAAATCCTTTCCTTCTTTCAAGGCTCAACTCTGTAGCCACCTTATTAATTTCTTCTTACATCTCCTCCCATATTTAAAGTAACTCCACATACACACATACATATGTATATGTGTATACATATACATATATATGGAATTTCATATATACACACACACATACTTTTTTTCTGTTTGATTTTCCCCATGCAGTCATCTCTTTCTTAGTTAAATCCAAGTTATGTATATTCATTTATTTTCTTTCACTACTAGGTTATCAGGTTCAGGGCTGTGTCATTTTCCATCTTATACACTTGGTGCCTTCCACAAAACAGATGCTTATAAGTTGTAAATGAATAGATCTGTAGTCTGATTTCTTTCAGCTTGACCCTAGTTTGTTTTTTTTTTCATTCCCCAATCTTATGCTTTATTTTCAAGACCCCTCCCCCATTTTCTCCTTCTTGGAGATCAATGGACGAAATATGGATCAATATGCTATCTCATTAGAAAGTTAAAAAAAAAAACTTCTAGAAAAAAAGTTTAGAAATGTACATAATTTTAAGCTAAAAACATCAGGTAGAGATTCATTATTAGATACAAACAGCAGTGCTCCAGGGGAGATGCAAAATGGTTGGTCCCTTGGCTTTGTAATCTAGTTGGATCATCAGAGTAATAACATTTCATAATTTGATCCTGTTCATCCCTCATTCTCACCCCACCAATTTCTTCTCAGGAGGAACACCAGCAGTATGTTTCCATTTACAAGATGAGAAAAAGTTTCCCAAAAGTATTTCCTGAGAAAGAAAATTACAGCTGGTGCATGTGCCCAGGGGCTAGAGAACAACTGGGGTCTAGCCAATTTGAGTTTGTAAAGCCTGATACCTTTATGTGTAAAAGTGCTGGGGGATTTTATTTTATTTTTATTTTTGGTAAATAGCACCAACTGAATTACCAATAACTGAACTTTATTTAAAAAAAAACTCCAAATACAAAGTGGAAAGGTAATAATAATGTAAGGAAGGTGAGGCCTAGGAGCTGCAGGGGATTCATTCTCATCTTAATAGGCATTTTCCTAAAATTGGATTTATTAAGTATGAATACATAAGCATAAGCTCTCTGAACTTTTCATTACTGCTATAAAAGATTTGTCTGCCACCTTTTCAGAACAATCCCTTGAGTAGGATTCCTATTGAGTTTGGCTGCTCTGTTCCCCCAGGCAAAGGGTAATTTATGTCTGCACGGAGGGCGTGTTTTATTTATATCAAGTGGTGAGAGGAGCTATACAAAAAATCTATGTGAGGACCCTTTTTTGTGTGATTCTACTCCCTAGAATCTATTCTTTACTAATTCTCTTGGTTAAAAATGCCTTATAAAGAATGATGAAATAAAACTATCATGATTTTCCTGAGCTCTGTGAAAGTGACTGTTAAATCTAAGGACCTGCAGAAACTGTTGCGTCCTAGGACAAAATCCAATCAAATCCATTCAGTCCTTTCAATTGTGTAATAAAGTCATGAGAAAATGAAGCTTTGCCATCTGAAAGTAACATTGTTTTCCATTAAATAATGAAGCAGTGATTGCATCGGTAAAACAATGTCAAATAACTGAGTAAGGGCAATACTTCATCTACCATTATTTTAAGATAGTGCATCATAATTTTGAAGTGCTCAATTCCACAGATAGCATTTTACATACATCATGTTACTTGTATAGTTTGGATTTGATTTACTTTGGAAATAACCAGATTGGTTATTCTTTATTGTCAGGTTTATTTTTCACTTTTAATAACTGAAAATTAACCATATATAGTAACATTCCATTTACTATTTCACAACTACTCAGCTGTAAGGACCTTTAAGAACACTCCATACCACAGTAAAACACTGAAGGAAGTCTACTCCACCAAAGAGGATGAAATATCATAATTAGAAATTATAAACTATCAATAATGATTTGAATAGAAGGAAGAAGGCTATAAGCATTAAAATTGTTCATCATTAAAATGGAATTCCCAGTACCAGAACTTTTCAAGTAGAAATGAAATGATCATCTCTGGAGGATGTTAGAGAGGAGATACCTGCATGGGGCCAAATATTTGACTTTATAACTGTTAAAGTTCATGATAATATGAACCAAAGTTTATAGTGAAGGAAATGCAAAGTATTACCCTTAATAAGCTATAGATAATTCTCTTGTGCTCTCCTCTGGCCTTGGTAGACAAAACCTAATTGACAAGAATGTGAAATGCTTTTAAAAAGAAAAGAGTATAGAATCTTTGTAGTATATAGTTTTATATACTTGGTTGTTCCACATATTTTTTATCCAAATCATAAATACTTTCTAAATAAAGATTGATTTCTCAGTAGCAAAACAAAGGAATGGTGAAATTATTATACCTCATATCCCCTTATCATTTCACAACACAGAAGAAAAATTATTGTATAACCTAAAACAAAAGTAACTGATAAAATATGTAAGTGTCCCTTTTCTATATTTGTATGCAGTTGTTTCAATGATTTTATTTTACACTAAAATAATAGAAAGTAACTGTATTTCCACAATTAAAAAACTTGTTTCTGCTGCTATTGATGCTGCTATAGTTGTGCAGTTATTTTACAGTTGTGTCTGACTTTTCATACCCCCATTTAAGTATCTAGTATATACTGGACTGTTTTTCCATTTCCTTCTTCAGCTCATTTTATAGATGAGGAAACTGAGGCAAATAGTGTTTTCACTCAACCCGAGTCACACAGCTAATAAGAATCTGAGGCCGAATTTGAACTCAGGAAGATAAGTCCTCCTGCTTCTATGACTTGCAATCTATCCACTGAGCACCTAGCTTAAATAGTTACATAGTTAAAAAGCACCATGTTGGTTGTTAGACAAAACATCAGGAAACCAAAGTTCTCATTCTTATCTCTGCCATTTCTATAAAAGTGACTTTTGTCAAATCATTCAGGGTTTGGGGGTTTCATATATTTTGATTTGAAAATAAGGGGGTTTAGGGGCAGCTAGGTGGCGCAATGGATAGAGCACCGGCCCTGGAGTCAGGAGTACCTGAGTTCAAATCCAACCTCAGACACTTAACACTTACTAGCTGTGTGACCCTGGGCAAGTCACTTAACCCCAATTGCCTCACTAAAAAAAAAAAAAGAAAAGAAAAGAAAAGAAAAGAAGGGGGTTTAAACTCTTTAGTCTCTAACATTAAAATTCTGTTAAATTAGTCGTATACACATCATAACTTTTGTTTGGCTCTTGTCAACCATACTTAAGACTTAATTGACCTTGGTCTTCAAAATGAAGTGTCCATTTTGCAACTGTACACAAAATTCCCAAAGCAAAAGTTCAATTTATTTTTCTAGTTATTAATATTTTTGTTGTTATATTTGTTGTCATTATTTTACCACAAACCTTCTCTCTGCATTCAGCACTCATTAACAGTATAAAATATGTTTTTAAAAATTAAATATTGGTGGTAATGTTATTCAAAGAAATCTGGGACCTTTGATTATGACTAAATATAATCAATGCCCATCATAGAATCAGAACTGGATCTGTGACTTAGTTGACAAAAAAGTAAATACATGGATGAGAAAACTCCCCCTACCAATGTGTGATGAAATAATGGAATTTAACAGACCCCAGGAGCCCACCTGAGTGATTTTGTATTGTTTGAATTGGCTGAGAATGAGAAACCAACTAAGTACCTACTTGGGGGATGATTAGATATAAGCCACACCTGGCCTGCCCTGAGTCACATGTTAGTGTACTACTGATGTCACTAGGGGACCACTCTCAGCCATGCAACTTGAAGGACCTCCCTTTTGGGGGAGGGAGAGAAAAAGTAGGAAAAGGGAGTGCTCGCTGAGAGGAGCTCTCTCTCTTTCCTGTTGGTGAGTTTCCGAGAGTGGACTGGAGAGGGACTGAACAGCTGACTTCCATAGAAACTATGGACCCCCAATGTGGTGAGTTAATAGAAATATGGCCAGCTCTTTCTTTCTTTCTTTCTTTCTTTCTTTCTTTCTTTCTTGCAGGGTAATGGGGGTTAAGTGACTTGCCCAGGGTCACATAGCTAGTAAGTGTCAAGTGTCTGAGGCCAGATTGAACTCAGGTCCTCCTGAATCCAGGGCTTGTGCTTTATCCATTGCACCACCTGGCTGCCCCCATTTTTCTACTTATAGGCATAAATTATCTGATGATGGACAGAAAGAATGCCCTGCTACAATTTTATGCTAAACATAATGCTTTTAAATGATCATAATCAGTTTTCAAATTGTCACTGAAAATTTATTTCTTGTAATTATCTACTAAGTCATGGCCACTGGCTACTTTTAACAGCAGAGAACAATAACACTCAATGTCATTCAGAAATTAGAAATCTGGATTGGTTAAAAAAATGCAAAGTATCAATGATTAGTGGGGGGTGTGGTAAGTAAAGGTTCTTATTCATTATTGACAGAGTTTTCTTAATCCATAACCCCCACAAACTCATACTTAAAGGATTTTAGAAGTGTTACTGGTAAATTCAATTTGACACATTACAATTTATAATCCCTGTGACCTCAATTATTGGATATGAGTGATGGCAAACACTGCTAATCCAAAAGCTCAGTACTGTATCTTAATTTCTTCCTCAAAATCCAATATGCAGTTAACTAGTTTTGAATTAAGGTCAGCTGAATTACAAAATGCCCCATCCGTCATCCTTGTTTTTCCCCTGTCTTCTTTTTTCAAGGTCATTTCTTTTCTTTTTAAAATATTTAAAATACACTTAGCATATTATATAAGAAAATAAGAATATTCTTATTTCTCCTTGAAGAAAAAGTTTGCACTTATTTTCAAAAGGGAAAAATAATTTTACATATGACACTTTTAGTAACACTGCAATTATTGTAGTCATATATCTGTTGTATCTAAGATATATTAGACTGCATAAGATCTGGGAGCTCCTTGTCCAAACTCCTACTCTCACCATCAGGTTAGGTTCCCAGAACAAAGCTACATCTCCTTTGTAATGTTTTATAGGTACCCCCTGAGGGCCACTGGGGTGTTCTCCTATGTCTTCGTTCTGTCTCATGCCTCCATTCTGGTGTATACTGGTCTTCTCCATAGTATCAGTCAAAATGCAATAGCATTTAACCCATAGAATCAAACAGCATTTATTAAAATAATACTTACTGAAGATATAAAAAGCACAGAAATACAAACATAACCTGTTCCCACACACACACACACACACACACACACACACACAACTGGAGTCACACTCTTTCTTATGCCACTTCATCCCAAAGGAAAACAGACTTAAATTTAATGTGATTACTACTCACCAAGTTAACTTCTGAAGGTGGAATGACTAATGGTCAAAGTTGCTAAAAAAAAAGAAGAAGAAGAAGAAAAAATGAAAATAAAAACAACAAACAACTTGATTACTGGCTCCAATTCACTGATGACCTGGATCCTGAAGATCACATATCAGGACTTCAGAGGTGGCAAATCCTGGCATGGCTATCTAAAACTGGACCTCTGGCACCTCTACCTTATTACCTTTGAAAACTCAAAAGGGAGCCTCATAGTCCAATCTATCTCTGGTACTCTTTCCTCTGAAGTAGGAAAGAGTTGTCACAACAGGAACAGAAGGAAGAACAGAGCCATGTGCTCATGAATAACACTGAGTTGTTGATGCCTTTTATATGCTCAGTATTATCTCAGAAGCTCAACATAAAGTTGTTCCTTCACTAGGTAGCTATGACCAGAAATAGCAATATAACACTTGTACATATACTGAAGTGGAAAATAGGTCATTTTTCATCTGATGTAAACTGGCACTTTAAGACCTGGACTTACAAAATATGCACATAGCCAAGAATAATCCTCTTTGTCCAGTTCTTTCTAGTATTTATGATTTATTTCCATCACACTAGGTCCCCTGCCTAGTCTCCAGACTCCCAAAGGAAAAAAAGAAATGCTACCCTATCATGCACCAAACTATATATATATATATATATATATATATATAGTTTGTCAGATGCAGTTGCTTCCCCCATTAAAGTGTCACCCTCTTGATAATAGGGACTGCCTTTTACCTTCCTTTGTATTCCCAATTCTTACTACTGTGTCTGGCACATAGTAGGTACTTAATAAATGTTTATTGACTTTATTTAAATATATGCATACATATATACACACATACATATATATGCATGTGTATATACATAAACTCAAAGTTTGCAAAATGCTTAGGGTACACTGTTTCCTTTGTTTCTCATAACACTATGTGAGATAGGAACCTTAAGTAGAAAGCTGAGGTTAAGAGGAGCTAAATCATTTGGCCATGATCATACTTTTCATAACTGAAAAGGTAAATGTTAGAAGCATCTTAGTTCCACTAATCATAAACTAGAAATGACTCCCTATTGCTGTTAAATAAAATAAATATCTTACAAGCATTTACAGTACTTCACAGTTTTATTCCAGACAACTTTTCTAGAAAAACTTCCCTTTACTTTAAACACTCTTCATCCAGCCAAACTGAACAACTTGATGTTACCCAAATAGTACTCCATCTCTTGATTTGATGCCTTTGCATGGACTATTTCCTGGGACTAGAATGCACTTATCCCTAATCTATGCCTCTGGAAATCCATAAGCTTCCTCCACTCTCTGCTCATTTACCATGTCCTTCATGAGGCCTTTTCTTGTACCCTTAAATATTTGCATTCTCTCCTTCAGTCAACATTCAACAGAAATTTCTTAAAAGCTTTCTATATGCAAAGCACTGTGCTAAGTCCTGGGGATAAAATGAAAAGTAAACTGTTTCTGCCCCCAGAAACTTGCTTTCTAATGGGGAAGACAACATTTGTATAACTTTATAAATTCCAGAAGACATAAACAGAATAAAGGAAAAATAAAGGAGACAAGAAAGGAAGGGACAGGAAAATGTTCTTGTAGAAGGTGGGATTTCCATTTAGTCTTGAAGGTATTTAGGGAAGCAAGAACAGAAAGGTGAAGACAAAGAGTATTGTAGTCATGGGCAGCTATTAAAAAGGTTTTGGACATGGGAGATGGAGTATTTTATGCAAGGATCAGCAAGCGGACCTTTGTCACTGGATTTTAGAGTACATAGAGGGGAATAAAGTATAAAAAGACTGGAAAGATAAGAAATGAGAGGTTAAGAAAAGTTGTAAATGTTAGAGTATTTCTACAGAGGACTGAAAAAACAAAGGATTTTATGTTTGATCTGAAATGTAATACGGAGCTACTATATTTCCAGAAGAATGTAGAACAACTATCATCTATATACTTTTCTGATTACATATCTCTCCTCTTTCATCCTCCCTCATCTCCCTGCCATAGTAGGATGTAACTTCCTTGAGGCCATAGAATGCTTATCACTTTGTCTTTGACTGCTCACTGCCTAGCCCAAAGTAGGTGCTTAACAAAGGCAGGTTGTAATGGATTTGATTCGAGTGGGACCCAGATATATCCAAGGTTCAAGACCAATCCTCCTGCCTAAAACAATACTTCCTCTAAACTCGATCACTCTACTAGAATGCAAATAGAACAAATATATTTGTCCTATTAATATATATATGAATATATAGAGATAAATGATAGAGATAAAGATGGAGAAAGAGACAGAGATGGAGATGGAGATGGAGATGGAGATGGAGATGGAGATGGAGATGGAGATGGAGATGGAGATGGAGATGGAGATGGAGATATAGAGATAGAGATGGATATTAAATGAGGGACAGCATGCCATAGTGGTAGAGTGGTAGACTTTGTATCAAAATAACTTTGTTTAAAATTCTACCTTTGGTGGGGGTGGGGGAGATGACTATGTGGTGCAGTGGATAAAGCACTGGCCCTGGATTCAGGAAGACTTGAGTTCAAATCCAGCCTCAGACACTTGACATTTACTAGGTGTGTGACCCAGGGCAAGTCACTTAACCCTCATTGCCCCACAAAAAAACAAACAAACAAACAAACAAAAAACACCTTGGCTATATATTATGTCACCATAGACATGCCACTTAAACCCTTAGAGTTTCATTTGCAAAATGGAGGAAATAATAACTGAAGGAACCTCAGAGGCAATCTGGTTCAATGTATAACTAAATAATAATTTCTACTGCAACATATCAGACGTGATGATCTAGTCTTTCCTTCACAATTTCTAATGAGAACCCATTTTCATTTCTGAGAACTGTCTACTTGTTAGGAAGTTTTTCCTTATACAAAGACTATATCTCTCTATCTTATATTTTTACTTGTTGTTACATACTCTTTCCAAGAGAAACAAGTTTAATTTCTCTTACACATGCTGTTCTTTCACATCCTCAAAGTCAGGAGTTTTATCTAACCAATATATTTAGCCAAACATCCTTTAATTCCTTTAAACAATCACTATGTCATGATGCTGAAGCCTTTCAGTATTTTGATCTCTTTAATATAGATACTCTCGATTTCTCAATGTTCTTCCTAAATTTCAGTGGTCAAAGGTGAATGCAGGGGGCAGTTAGGTGGCACAGTGGCTAAAACCACTGGCCTTGTATTCAGGAGGATCTGAGTTCAAATCTGGCCTCAGACACTTGACACTTACTAGCTGTGTGGCCCCGGGTAAGTCACTTAACCCCCATTGCCCAGCAAAGAAATAATAATAATAATTATGGGGCAGCTAACAGTGGTTAGAGCACTGGCCTTGGATTCAGGGGGACCTGAGTTCAAATCTGGCCTCAGACACGTTAACACTCGCTAGCTGTGTGACCCTGGGCAAGTCACTTAACCCCAATTGTCTCACCAAAAAAAAAGCAAACAAAAAAAAGTGAATGCAATACCTTAGATGTGACCTAAGTATAGCAATTATTATTCTCCTAGCTCTAAAGACTTGAGAGCTATCCTTAGGTTCGTGAGAACTTCTCTTGCCACTGAGATTGATTTTACCTGAAGAAGATTAGACTATAGAATAGTGTTAATTCTTTCTGAAATTTTTTTGTAATTTTCATTCTTCAAATGAATGTCAGACTATGCTAAGCAGGTATGTAGCATACACTCTATAATCATATGATCAGAAATTTTTTAACTAGAAGAGATCTTAGAAGTCATGAAGTAAAACTCATTTTATAAATGAGGAATCTTAGGCCGATAAAGGTTAAATTGGTTGCCTAGGGTTATACAGCTAATAACTGTATATTTAGGTTTTAAACATATATATAGCTGACCTTATGTTGAGGGATCATAGTTTTCTATTGTTCCTTACTGGTCAAAATCGGGTCTATTTCTCGTTCTGAATCTCTTTTTCTATCTCTGTACTCTTCTCTCTCTCTGACTATCTCTCCCTTTGTCACTGTACATACCCTTCCACTTTGTCTCTATACACACCCTTTACATGTATGTATAATGCCTATCTAAATACATATATAAATGTATATTTGCCTATATACATATGTTTATACACTATCTTTGCTCTTGGATTAGATTGGAATCAAGTTTATATAAACTGCATACATGTAAGCACACACATATGTATTCATATGTATGTGTATATACACATATGTGTGTATGTGGGGGGGCAGAGAGTGAGAGAATGTTTTCAAAATGTATCTATTTACTGATTAATAGACTACAATGGAATTTCTGTTTATGGTCTGCTACAAAATATTGTAGACCAGGGGTTCTCAACCTTGTTTGAGACATAGAATCTACTGATACTATAGTGAAGGCTATGGAACCTTTCTCAGATTTATGTTTTTAGATAGATAGATAGATGTATATATAGATAGATAGACATAGATAGTATATTTGTGAATATAAGTCTGATGGAATATTCAAAGTTTGAAACAGGTTCTTATATTGCTGAAAAGTATGTGTGATGTGTGTATGTCTATTCATATACATATATATACATATGCACATACACACATAGACACATATTTTTCAGCAATGTAAGTACTCATTTCACACTTTGAATATTCTACCAGACTTATATTCATGAAAATAAGATTTCAAAGTATCCTTACTATGTATTATTATGGAGTATTTATTAAAACTAAAAAAGATTGCATGAAAAAGCCTTAGCTAAATTTGGGAATGCTCTGGTGTGGCCACATGAAGTCAAGAATTTATTCATCAGGAACTCTATTTTATCAGCCCACCCAGAAGTGATTAGGCTATGGGGGAAATGACTCATAAGCTAAACACAGAATGCTAACTTATTTATGTATGATAATAAATATAACTGCCAAGTTCATGGGATATTTCTGCCTGCTGGTCAGTGCATTATCTTCTCAGTAGGAGAATATGCTTAGAAAAACAGATTAATAATAAAAGTTTGCTTGGTGAGCATGAAAGCAGATTACCTGGAGTTGGTATGATCTTAATAGATAGAATCAACAAAGCATTGTAGCCTAAGGCACCCAAATGCACCACAGGGACATAACAGCCAAACATACTGAATAATTATGTCAGCCAAGAAGGGCACCATTTCCTCTGGATAATTCTGGAGGCACTGGCACATTTCTACTCTGAGTCCTTTTAGAAGCCTTTGCAGACGACCACTTATTGTATATATATATATATATATATATATATACACACACACATGTATATATACACATATATACATGTATACATGAATAGTGACTGTTTAAAGGAAAATATATACACATACATACATATGACAGTGATTGTTCAAATAATAAAATATATTATGACATATATATGTGTATGTGTATGTATATATGTGAAATATGGAGTTAGAGATAAAGATAGATAGATAGATAGATAGATAGATAGATAGATAGATAGATAGATAGATAGATAGATAGATAGATAGATAGATAGATAGATATTGTTATATAATACCAGAACATATTCAAGGTGATATTTGTGTGAATATGTTGAAAATGTTATGATATGATTTTGGAGATTCCTGCTATCATTGTTACATTTTAAACTGATGTCTACCTGATGGAATTTGAGAATTTATCCTAGTCCTTTGATGAAAATTTGTGAGCAACCCCTTTCATTTGGTTCCATTTGGAAGATACCTTTGAGAATGACAGAATCTCTGAAGTGGAAGAAACCTGAGAGGATATTCAATACAATTACTAATTCAACAATAGAACATACAACCACTGCTTGAAGATATTCAGAACATTTCCTCCTTAAGAAGCCCCTTATAATTTGGCATAGCACGATTCCAGAAGTCACCTATCACCCTATGCTTAACTGTGCCACACATGAAATTTCAATGTGCAGACTTTTCCCTACATTTTCACCTTCTTATACCTAACTCCTCTCCACACACTCTGACATCTAATGACTCTGGCCTCCCTTCCTATTTATTCCTCACAGCAGACAACACTTCATATCCACTACAGACCATTTTTACTAGCTGTCTCCCATGACTGGAATGTTCTCTCTTCTTATATCCACCTCCTAGTTTCTCTGGCTTCCTTTCAATCCCAAATAAAGCCCCAAATAGGCACAGAATAAATACTAATTGACTAACACCCTTTGCAGCTTCTTACCCATTCTTTGCTCCTAGTTCTGTTGGCTCTCTGTAGCCAGACGGAAAAAATAAAATAATATCTTCCTTTTTCTAATTGACTGGCCATTAATTGATTCTCCTAATGCTTCTCTTCTCCAACATAAATAGCTCCATTTCCTTCTACAAATTCTTATATAGCAATATCCCAAAGCCTTTTCCATAACTATCATCCACATATCAGTGCATCTGATCTTATCATAAACTATTGTTTAGATTAGGTTACTCCTCTTTTAAATTTTGTCCTGTTGATTTCAGTTTTAGAATATGATATTCACTAACCTTATTCCTAAAATTTGAGTTCTATTCATGTTAGAACTTGTGAACCCTTAACCACTTATTTTATTTTCATTGTATTCTTCATTTTATTTTCTGACATTTTCCCCAAGTTAATTAGAATTTTCACAATTACTTTATAAAAGACATTTAACATAGTAGCTAAAACTGACGACCAATTATTTTTCTGAGTTTACTTTTTTAAAATGAGCATTTTAAGGTCAGATACTTGAAGGATGCTTTTAGTAAGCTGGTCTACAGGACCCGCAGGCTAAGAAACCTATAAAAATGTATAATATATGTGTATGTGTGTGTGTGTGTTTTATTCCTGGGAAAATTTTGTACGCAGTGAACCTTTTTCTATATGCCCTCGAGCAAACTGTACTATTAACTTGTCTCAAATTGAAAATGATAACTTGGATCTTGTTTAAAAAGCCCTCTGATACTTTCATATAATTTATAAACAGTTCTGACTGCAACACACTCTATGTGTTTCTATGAAGAATGTTCAGGGCATATAATATTGCAATTGGTTCTTTCAGCCCTTTGGATTCAGCACTTTTTATTCCAAAGGAATCCCTAATAATTTTCTCATTAATGGGATACTTCACCCTGGATATCCAAAGAAACTTCTTCTGATCAATCCCCTAAAACAAGAGGTCTATCTTCATGCACTATGTAACTACTATATACATTTTCTTCTAAAGAAGTGGAAAGAAAACAGATTATTTTAGAAAAACCCCAAATGTTTCATAAATTGAGTTTGTACACATAATTATGTCAAATCTTGGAGAGGGAATAATGGCTATTTGATGGTAATTCTCCTGCTAAAAGTGAGACAAGACAGAGGTATGCCCCAATTTTCTTCCACTTTTCCTTGTCTACTTGAATGGCAAATGCTTTTGGTACTTCCAGTGTTTTGTAAGCACTGGACATAGAATAACTGGAAAGCAGAAACAATTTGTTTCTCAGGTTGACTTGCTCAATCTAAAGATCACAGAGACCACTAAGTGGTACAGTATATAAAGCACTGGATTTGCATTCAGGAATATCTGAGTTCACATCTGGCCTCAGATAATTAATAGTTGTGTTATCCTGGCAAGTCACTTAACTTCTGTTTGGTCTAGTTTCCTCAATTTTTTTTTTTTTTTGGTCAGGCAATTGGGGTTAAGTGATTTGCCTAAGGTCACACTGCTAGTAAGTGTTAAGTGTCTGAGGCCGAATTTGAACTCAGATCCTCCTGACTCCGGGGCCATTGCTCTATCCACTATGCCACCTAGCTGTCCCCAGTTTCCTCAATTTTAAAACAAAAATAAGAGCATTGACCTTGTATGGTTGTTGGGAGGATCACATAACATAATACTGGTAAAGTACTTTGTACAGTGGCACATAGTAGGTGTTATATAAATGCATATTCTCTCCCTTCCCCCTCACCTTAAAGATCAAACTCATTTTTAATTCTTTAAGTATTTATTGAGTGATTTAAGGTGACATGAAATGGAAAGACTTGAGAACCTGGCCTCAGAGAAAGGAAAATGTAGAAGTGTTTTCTTTATTACATCTCTAACCAGTGATGTCACTCAACCTATCAGTACTGTGCACTAATATTTAAGAATATAAGTTACAGAAAAGATGCCAATGAGCATTGGTAGTCGGCATTTTCTACAGCAAAAGTTCCCTGTGACAGTGAAATTTCATGCCTGTTACAAGTTTAAAAAATAAGTTGAAAATAACTGATAATTTATAGGCCTCCATTGAGGATGACTCCTGATTTCCCAGCTTTCTTCTACTTCTTGTAGAAGAAAATATATAAAATTTCCTTTTCTTTGACAGGGATTTTCTCCCCTAGCTACAAACACCCTCTAAAAAGATTGAATACTGAGGAAAGAAATATAAGACTATTTGTAATTAATTATTATTAATATAAGATTATTTCTTTAATCTATTTTCCTGTTTAAAATGTCCCATGGTAAGTTAAGATTTTTACTTCCAGTTGGAACAATTTCTGACAAAACTTGTAAGGCAGCTTGGATAGGATGGAAACTAAGGGCTAATTCAAATAATAAGCTTGGAAACTATTGTATGGCAGTACCCAGGCTGGGTGGGTAATTAGATGATAGATGTGATAGATGAGAGAGAGAGAGAGAGAGAGAGAGAGAGAGAGAGAGAGAGAGAGAGAGAGAGAGAGAGAGAGAGAGAGAAAAGGAGAGGGAGAGGGAGAGAGAGAGGGAGAGAATATGTCTAGATATACAGATATATATTCATGTGTATGTATGAAACTGCATACTTTTAAGTAATAAAACATATTCCTATGACTGTCCTACTTCCGAAGTTTCCCATGTGGAAAGGTGTTTTCTACACTCTTTTTTTTTTTCCTGGGATGAGCAGAGAAGGGAATTTTTAGGACAGATTTAAAGAAAGTTTCTGTATCTATCTTTTCATCTGGCAGTCTTCATGGTAACTGAGAAAGGGATAAAATTTAAAGAAAAGGCTTTGACCTAGTAGAAAAGCTAGAAGGGATTTAATAGCAAGACAGACCAAAGCTGGTTTTGAGGATAAATAGCCAAGAAAGTGTTGTGGTTTTTTTTTTTTGGTGAAAAATATAAGTAGGCAAGTGAAAGAAGTTTCTCTCTCTCTCTCTCTCTCTCTCTCTCTCTCTCTCTCTCTCTCTCTCTCTCTCTCTCTCTCTCTCTCTCTCTCTCCCTCCCCGCCTCCCTCCCTCCCTTCCTCCCTTCCTCTCTGGTCAGCGTTTGTTTGCTTTTTTGCACCCCTGACAAAGTAAGGTAACTAGGAAGAATAATAAAAAGCCAGTATTATTTTGGATATATACTATTTAATTTTGTCTGAATTTATTTGCTTTAAAAGCTAAAGCATCTTTTTTTTGTTAATTGTTTACTTAATTTTAGTTATTTATGAAAGAAAATGTAGGTTAAGAAAATATCAGGAAGTTCACATTTATGAGTTTGTGTCATGAAGTTTCATCTCTGCCATCTTAGGGAAACAGCTACTCAGTCTGTGACTGGCACACCACTGTCACTTGGTATTAGTGCATATTAATTAGTTGGGCTGCTTTTAGAAAAGCCAAGACCCTTAGGGAGCAGAATTAGAAAAGGAAAGTGATGAATGACAGGGACTTTTTAAGTGGAGTCCTATAAACTCCTGTTACTACTAATTTTCTTTTTCTTTTTTTTTTCATATTCAAGCATGGTATATAAGTTACAGAATATAACCTACAATTTTAAGAAAAGTGGGAAGAAAGCTGGAGCAAAGGAGATGTGAAATGGGTATAATCAGGGAATCTTTCTTCTATTCTTTTAAATGGAAATACCCTTGGAAGGGTTAAGACATTAAGTTGCAGATTAATAAAAATTAATTTCCTCAAATATTTTCTTCTTAAAAGAGTTGAGAGAAACATTATTTAAGTAATCACAGCTTTAATAATGTAAAGAAAGAAGGAAATTTTGTTTTTTTTAACTTTTTAAATAACAAACATTTTTATTTAAAGTTTTGAGTTCAAATTTTATACCTTCTTTCTTCCCTGCCTTTCCCCCTCCCTGAGGTGCTAAGCAATGAGAAATAGGTCGTACATGTGCAATTATCTAAATCGTTGCCATACTAGTCATTTTGTATAAGAAAACTTGAATAAAAAAAATGAAAGAAAGAAAGTAAAAAATAGCATACTTTAGTCTGTGTTCAATCAATTATCAGTTCTTTCTTTGGAGGTGGATAGCATCCTTCATCATTAGTTCTTTGGGATTATCTTGGATCATTGTATTGCTGAGAATAATTAAATCATTCACAGTTCTTCATCAAACAATATTGTTGTTACTGTGTACAACATTCTCCTGGTTCTGCCTACTTCATTATGTATCAGTTCATACAAGTCTTTCCAGGCATTTCTGAAATCGGTCTGCTTGTCATTTCTTATAACGCAACCACATCACAACCATATACCAAAGCTTATTTAGCCATTCCTGAACTGATGGACATTTCTTTAATTTCCAATTTTTAATCATCACAAAAAGACATGATATATATATATATATATATATATATATGTGTGTGTGTGTGTGTGTGTGTGTGTGTGTGTGTGTGTGTGTGTATGTGTGTGTGTATAAACCCTGATTGACACTGTCTCCATGACACTGGATAAGTCAAACAATCCAAATCAAATATTCTAAATTTGTAAGAGGCGTTAGCCTATTTGTTTTGAGTAAATTGTATTTTTTTTCCAATTACATGTAAAGATAGTCTCCAATATTAATTTTTACAAGATTTTGAATTTGAAATTTTTGCCTTCCCTCCTCCTTTCTCCCTTCCCAAGATGGGCATCAATCTGATAAATTATATATGTGTAATCATGTAAACATATTTCCACATTAGTGATGTTGTAAGAAGAAACAGAACAAAAAAAGAAAAGCCCTCCCCAGAATTATTTTAATTTGCACTTCTTCAATCAATAGTGATTTAGAGCACTTTTTCATTTGACTATAGATAGCTTTAATTTGTTCTTGTGAAAATTCGTTCATAACCTTGGAGCACTTATCAAATGGGGAATGATTTGTATTCTGTTCCTTTTCTTTTTTTTCAGGGCAATTAGGATTAAATTACTCATCCAGGGTCACACAGCTAGTAAGTATCAAGTGTCTGAGCCTGAATTTGAACTCAGATCCTCCTGAAGCCAGGGCCGATGCTTTATCCAGTGTGCCACTTAGCTGCCCCCAACTTGCATTCTTATAAAGGTGACTCAGTCCTCTGTATTTTTGAGAAATTAGGACTTTATCAGAAACACTGCCTGTAAAAATTGTTTCCCAGCTTTCTGTTTTCTTGGTTGTATGAGTTTTGTTTCTGCAAACCCTTTTTAATTTAATGTAACCAAAATGATTCATTTTGCATTTTATAATGTTCTCTTTCTCTTCTTTGTTCATAAATTCTTCCCTTTTCCAAACATCTGACAAGTAAAATATTCCTTGCTGTCCTAATTTGCCTATGGTATCAACCTTTATATCTAAATTAGGTACCCGTTTTGACCTTATCTAGGCATATGGTGCTCTTGAGGTACAGGTGACACTATACCCAACTTCTTGCACTGGGGGTCAGGGCCAGGACACTGTCTTTCTGTGCCCATGCCTTTGGTGCTGCTGGTTTGTCCACTATGCTAATGTGGCCTCACCTAGTTTTGCCTGTTGTGTCCTGGGTTCCAAGGCTGGAAGTTTGCCTTGTTCCACTGGGGCTGGAGGCTTTACAACTTGACTTCAGTGTCAGTAGCCTGCTTAGCCAGTACTGTGGGCCCTCAGTTGCAGATCTGTGCTGTGGCTCAAAGCCTCCAGCTGATTTGCCTAGACACTGCTTCTGTGCACCCCTTTTACTCAAATGAGACAGACCTTTCCTGAATTCCTTCTAAGTTATCTTGGACTGAAAAAATGCTTCACTCTGTCTTTTTGTACATTTTATTACTCCAGAATTCTGTTAAAGGCTTGATTTAACATTGTTTCCAAGGGAAACTGGGAGCAGTTAGGCAACTTCCTGGCTTCTCTCTACCATCTTGGTTCTGCCTCTCAAATAATATTCAAACCTGAAAGTGTTATTTAAAACATTAATCCCTATTGTAGTACACTATCTATAAAACTATAGTATTTTTCAAAATTAAAATCTTGTTTATATATGATATTCATTTCTGAATATATCTCTTCTTTCCTACCCTATCCACTAGGTCATTTCTTAAAGCAAAGATTTTCAAAAAAGACCAAAATAAACAAAAAATCAGTGCAATGAAACCAACTGTAAGCCCTGTCCAAAAGCTACTCTTAAAATTTGGTACTGGCAGGTTACAGATGGGGACCCTGCAAAAGCATTACTTTTCCCTCATATTCTGAGGTCAGATTGTAATCTCTGAGGATATTCCACTCAGTAAATAAGCACTTATTAAGCATCTACCATGGGCCAGATAGTGGGCTAATTCCTGGAGATACAAAGAAAGGCAAATGACAATCCTTGCCCTTCAGAAGCTCACAATCCAGTGAGGGTGATAACATACAAACAACTATGTAAAAACAAGCTATATACAGGATGCATAGAGAATGATAGAGGGAAAGCGCTAGAAGTAAAAGGCATTTGGAAAGGCTTCCTATAGAAGATGGGATTTACACTGGCAATTGAAAGTCAAGGAATCCAGTAGGTTGCCTCTCTCACAAGAGTCAAGAGTCATATTTACCTCATTTAGCAGTAAGGTAGGCACTTAGTCCTGACCTCTAACCTTTGCAGTGTAAAGGATACCATTGTATCTGCTTTCTAATATTGCTTCTTTATAGAATGAAAAACCCTTAACTGAAATTATTTAAGAGTCTTTGTCTTCTGCTAAGAGCTGTTATATTTAAGAGGTTTTCTCACTTTACAGCAACTTATATGTAATTTCTAATCACATCTCCAAGTGTGTGAAACATACACATTCAAAATAAAAATTAGCTTAAAAATTTCTGCTTATTAGGAATTCCTGAAACTAGTCAAGGATTCAAGGGGATATGAGAAAGCTGTAATGAATTGCTAAATGAAGTTTGATTTGGTAACATTAGAATATCTGAACTAGAATAATAATTAGGAATTTATTGTGATGACATTTACTAAGCACAATGGTCAAATGTGCAAGTTTGCAGAGTGAATTGTGATTACAGGCAAAATGCAATTTTCATATGTGCAAACTTTACTGCTGCTTATGCCTGAAATGGTTCATTATGTACAATATTGCATGATTCATTCAGAATGAACATCCCTTGAAAGCTTCATAACTTTCAAACAAAAAGCCGAAAGTTGAGTGAGAAAAATTCATAAGAATATTGGCTTTAGCAACAGATTCCATATTGATTTATGAAGGCATTAATTTGCCATTTAGCTCCTAAAATTGACTATTAATAATCCTTGACATTCAAAAGATAAACTTTCTCTCTTTCACAATTAAAATAAATCTATGACATTTTACAAAATCACATTTTGTAAGTTTTTCTAATGACAGAAATAGCATTTTTCAAACTTTTCACAGCAGGAAGCCTCTGTAATGAAAGTTCAGAGGACACAATTCATTTTAAATAATAATTTCTCACACAGAGGTATTCAGTCCAAAGTTTCTTCGAAATGACAACATTAGCAAAGCTGCCAGGTTATTCAAAAGTAACATGATTTAATTAAGCTAGTACAGAATCATGTAAAATTGGTACTGAAAAAAACCTATGGTTTGCAAGATAATTTTAATTTATCCTTGCCAGACAGTCTTTATAATTCATTATTTTTATTTTGCAGTGTACATAATAGTATTATTCACTTCAATTACATGGTTACAATATGATATAGATTGATAGATTATAGTTATATTATACGTAGATAGCATTATTCACTTCAGTTATATGGTCAAAAAAGCATATAGATAGATGATAGTTGATGGATAACACTTTCCATTTCAAAATATTTTACATGCATGATGAGATGTAATCCTTAAATTCTGTGGATACTAAAGTCCTTAAGTGATCTTAAATGCCTATTTTATGACATCAATTGTCAAATATGTAGAAAATTATACTAAGTATTATATAACCAATTCCTTCATGACCAAGTGATTTGAATAAAGTAAAACAATCTAGTGTATGATATTCTTTACTTTTGTTTCGTTATTTTACCTCCAATAAAATCTGCTGTAAGAATAACTTGACTCGGGGCAGCTAGGTGGTGCAGTGGATAGAGCACTGGCCCTGAATTCAGGAGGACCTGAGTTCAAATCTAGCCTCAGACACTCTACACATTTACTAGCTGTGTGACCCTGGGCAAGTCACTTAACCCCAATTGCCTCACCAAGAAAGAAAGAGAGAAAGAAAGAAAGAAAGAAAGAAAGAAAGAAAGAAAGAAAGAAAGAAAGAAAGAAAGAAAGAAAGAAAGAAAGAAAGAAAGAAAGAAAGAAAGAAAGAAAGAAAGAAAGAATAACTTGACTCTATTTAAATTGCCTTGATTTTTATTGAGTCATTCAGTCACATATGACTCATCCTGACCCCTTTTACTATAGGATGTCAAAACTATCTGTGGGGTGTTCTTGGTAAAGTTCTCGGAGTAGTTTGGCATTTCTTTCTCTCATGGACTAAGGCAAGTAAAGGTGTCTAAGGCCAGATTTGAACTTAGGTTTTCCTGACTCCAAGCCCCAAACTCTATCCACTGGGCTATCTAATTACATTGTGTATGGTCCATTTGATTCACATTTGCAACTCTGATCTTTCTTCCAGGCTTCTTCACCTATGTTTGTGAATCCATGTCTATGTCTTCCATCATTACCAATGATTGTCACCATGTAACTCTAAAAGTTATAGCAGGTTAAGGTCCAACCCTTTGAGAAATCAAGGATCAGCAGCTTTGAAACTTCTGGGAGCTAAAAAGTTTTCACAGAAAATTAATCAATAGAGATCTGTATATCTATATATCTATATCTATGTATATTTTTCTCTATCTCCATCTCTATCTCTATCTCTATCTACTATATCTATATCTATCTCTATATGTCTGTCTATGTCTATGTCTATATCTATATCTATATCTGTATCTGTATCTATATATTTAAATTGATATCTATCCATATCGTGCTCTATCTTGCAAAACAGGATTTTTAAAGTGAAAATAAATATTATTTTTATTTTAACTTATACGTTTAAATGATAAGTTAAAAGTTTCAGATTTATATTGTAATTTAATAATTCATTTGATTATTGTAGCATCCATCCAGAAATACAATGTTGTCATTCCTTTGCTATCACCATGTTTCCCTGATTCTCCATTGTGCATGCATTTTTATTTCTTTCTCTTTGATTGCAATTTCCAAATCACACTACTTTAAGATCATACACACACATAGAAAAACCAAAGGTAGGCTAGTCATAGTTATTAAAAAATTCAGGGGGCAACTAGGTGGCACAGTGGATAAAGCATGTGTTCTGGATTCAGGATAACCTGAGTTCAAATCCAGCTTCAGACACTTGAAAGTTACTAGATGTATGACCTTGGGCAAGTCACTTTATCCTCATTGCCCCACAAAAACAAAAAAAAATCAAACAAACAAAAAATTGATACAGAATGTTTTAGAAACTGAACTGTCTCCAGAAAAAAAGAACAAAAAAAAGAAAAAAAATCCCTGCTTTTAATGTACAATTGTCTTGCTGCATGAGAAATAAGTTACTACTTAGATTTATGATATCTTCTTTAGCTTTATTTAATCTATGTTTATAAAACATCAATAAAATAATGAATGAGTGGGAGGGTTAATTATTGAGCAATTTGCTTCTCAGTATTTTTCAAAGTTGTTAATATATACCTACTCACACATTATGAACTTATTCAAAATATTATTAAATTTAAATAAATCTATTAATTGCATACTGTGTGCAAGGAATGAGCTAAGTATTGAGGATTTAGTTGTTTGTGGTGGTGGTATGGGAGTTTCAGGCTAGCCCTGTGATTTAATTGGAGTGATTTCTTAAGTGAGGAAACTATCACTATGGATCAGAAAATGTTTTGCACTTCCTACAATTTAGAGAGTTTTCTGGAGGTGAAGAGTCAATTTATTCTTAGTCAAATTCATGTAATAAGCTTGCTTAAGAGATAGAATTTGTAGCAAAGCTTTCTTGATTCTAAACTAGCTCTCCATCTACTAGGGCAAAGTGTCTCCTGCTACAGACATAAATAGCACAGTCCTTGCTGTCAACTAATTTACAATATAGTATGGTAACTGAGGGAAGCAGGCTAAAAAATGTACTCAGGTGATTTCAAACAAAAGAAAGTATTAACAAGTAGATGGATCAATAAGGACTTCTCAAAGGAAGTAACATCTGACCTAAACCTCCTAGGATTCTGAGAGGTGGGGCAGCTAGGTGGGGCAGTGGATAAAGCACTGGCCCTGGAGTCAGGAGGACCTGAATTCTCACCTAAAACATTTCCTAGTTGTATGACCCTGAGCAAGTCACTTAACTGCAATTGCCTTAAACATCCAGAGCCATCTCCAGTAGTCCTGCTGTATAACTTGCAACTGGACCCAGATGGCTCTGGAGGAAAGAGTGAGGTTAGTGACCTTGCATAGCCCTTCCTCATTTAAATCCAATTCAGTCCAAGTCATGACAACACCCCAATGTCATGGTCCTCTTAAAAATGAAGGACAAACAACAAGAAGTGACATTTTGAAGGAAAATAAGTCAGTATGGCTAGACTATGGAAAAGGAAGTAGTTTAAAATTAGTTTAGAGGGCTAGATTGTAGAAAGATTGTAAAGGGTTTTAAAGTGCAAGCTGAAGGCAATAGGGAGACCCCTAATATTTTTTAACAGTAGTATGACACCTTTAGACTTCTGCTTTAGAAAGATAATTTTGGCAGCTGTGTGGAGAATGACCTTGAAAAAACAAGGGACCAGAAGTAGGGAGATAAGATGTCAGTTTTCATTATTCAGACAAGGAATGATGAAGACCTAAATATATAGGTAAATGACAGTAGCAATGTTAAGGAAATAGAATCAACAGGCTTTGATAATTTATTTGACATAGGGCATGATGGATAAAGAATATTTAAGAAATTTTGAAGGTTAAATCTTAGTCACCAGAAAGAGGTTGGTACTCTCAATAAAAATAATAAAATATAAAGAAAGAATAGATTTATCATGGAGCATAAATAATGGATTATTTTGAGGAGTTTATTGACTGTGGTTGGCCAATTAAATATCCAAGTAGAAATTATCCAGCCAATGGAACCATCACCAGTTGTCTTGACCTTTGCCTGGCCACTGTACAGTGACTCTGGAGGAGAGTGATTGATGACTTTATGCAGCTCTGCCTCACTCAGATTCAATTTATACACAAGTCAAGACATCACACTAATAATGTCACTGATTCTCTTTGAAAGAAGAATGTTCTACATGAAGTCTTTACACAGAAAGGAGGACTTACAGAACAGGTAATATGAGTTAAAGCTTGCCACACATATTTCTGATATGTATGCCTCACTATTACTATGGTCTAAGTTTAAGTCTACTCATCCCATGGATCCTGTATGTATTTGTGGGAAGGAGTGAACCAGCTTCTTGTCATTGTCATTGCCTTTTTCCTCTTCTTCTCCTTCTCCTCGTCCTTCTCCTCCTCAATATCCTTTTGTTCCTCCTCCTCCTTCCAAAATCTTAGATAATTTATTTTTATCCTGTCTCTTTTTCATTTTTTTTTATTTCTTGAACTATAGCTCTGAAAAAGAGGCTTTTAAAAAAGCCACTGTGTTTTCAATCTATGTCTTTAAACCTGAATCATTCTGGCTTTCATTAAATAGTCAATAATAGGCCCAGTTCAAGCTTCTGAGCCCTATTGTTTAGGTTTTTATGGCTCAGAATTAGGGTGAATAGCAATTATTTTCTGTCTGGTCAAAACTCTGAGGATCTTCCTCTCCTAGGTT